>NW_006792683.1:4510509-4589482 GCF_000442215.2 Lipotes vexillifer
TTTTTTGCGGTACGCGGGCCTCTCACCGCTGTGGCCTCTCCCGCTGCGGAGCACAGGCTCCGGACGCGCAGGCTCAGGGGCCATGGCCCACGGGCCCAGCCGCTCCGCGGCACGCGGGATCCTCCCGGACCGGAGCACGAACCCGCGCCCCCTGCATCGGCAGGCGGACTCTCAACCACTGCGCCACCAGGGAAGCCCCTCAACATATGTATTTTTGGGGGGAGGGCGGGGCACAAGCATTCAAGACATAACACTAAGTGAAGAATGTTTCAAGAAGGAGAGAGTGATCTTATCCAGTGCTCTTAATTACATCAAATACATAAATGATTGGGAAGTGACCATTGGATTTGGCAGTATGGAAGACACTGGTGATCTTAAACTACTACCTACTTAATCTTTTACACTCTGTTTTGTACTCTACAAGTCTCGCCCCACTTGCTTCATGGTACTTGCTTAACCTGCTTCCAAATAGTTGTGCCCTGGCATCAGGCAATTCTGTTCTGTTACAGCCTTTGCCCTTGGATTTGACAGATGAGAAATTGATCTCTGAATCTTGCCATATAGAGTTCTCAGAGCAGAAGGATCTTAAGGGAAGAAATGTGTGAAGGAGTGAGGTTATATGTTGGGATTATTCTCCAGTTGGCAGACCTGTAATTTAGAGGTCATTCCACCTCTGTGATTTTGAGTTGTCAGTAACTCTTGTCATTTAGACACACAAAATGTGTTTTCAAAAAACCCTTAAAATTCAATTATAGTTTTTTGCTAACAGGTTAAGAAAATTTACAGGTAATAATAATGTCCTCATAGAATGTAGGGATGGAAAGGACTTAAAACTACAATAGCTAGATAAGAAATCTATTTTCAAGAACGTATTTTCCAGGGGCTCCATTTTGCCAAGAAGCTCTGTTTTCTAGTACTTCAGAGACAGAATCTCAGTGTTTTTATAGGACTCGTTGATAGAAGAGAGTTTATGTTTTATTAGTCTTCACACACACGGCAGGTTTAGAGAATTTAACCAGCTCTGGGGCTGTGTTTTATATTCAGGCATGACTCTTAGGTCACTGAGTTTGTCCATTACTTGTAGAATGCCTGCAAGCTATTGGCACTCACAGTTGGACCTGACTCATTATGTATGAATCATGCCTCTTCTCTTGAAGAACATGTTCTGAATCTTCTTGAACTTGACTTTAATAAGGGGAATTTCATTGCATGTCATAAATATGTCAGATCTCAATGTTGAATGCTTACAGAATTATTCCATTTCTTTTCTCGTGTTATTGTTCGTATTAGGCACGCACACACTTTCAGTGAGGTGTATTTAAAGATGATACCTTTTTAATGATTATAATTACCATGCTTATCAGATTTGAATCTCTTAAGAAAGTAATAGTTACGTATTTTCACAGAGTATTGCTCTTTAAAACATTTCATTCTAAGGGAAATAACGTTTAGTGAGGTGTAGTTGTTGGCAAACAGGAGTTTTATTTTTTCAAACATTTGTTTAAAATTTGCTTACCTAGTAATAGAAATCTTTTAAAGTATACGAGAAGTAGATTTGAGAAATCTGATTCAGAATCTAAGGGTTTTTTTGAGTAATTATGTTTTACGTCCTTGATTTCTGAAATAATTGGTGTTTTGCATCTGTTTTATTCTCTTAATTATATAATACATGTGTTTGGAGGAGTTACTTTTCTAAAATGGAACTTCTTTGCATAGGATGTGAGTTAACAGAAATCTGCCTGTTACAAACGTACTCTTTAATATATTTGCCACCAACTGTGATAGGTCTGCTTACTCTGTTTGAGTCTTTTCTTGTTGAATGGAGATGAGAATAACTAGTTCATTGGGTTTTTGGAAGCACTAACCGAGATGCTGTATGTGAAAGAGTGCTTGGTACGTAACGAACACTTAGTAGGTGTCTTTGTAATCAGAACTGTAGTGTCTCATACCCGTTGGGTTGGAGAAAGGTGAGAAGTTGTTTCACTTGGGAAAGCTGTGTGGGGAGCATTTATTGGGGCCTCTGTGCTGAGTGCTGGGATCAACAGTGATGATAAGAAAGAGCATGTCGTCCTCAGGGAACTCAGTCTACTGACGTATATCATAGCCGTGTTTTAATATGATATCGTCTTTGTAATCGTTCTTTTTAAATTTAATTTTTATTTTATAGTGTAGTATAGTGGATTTACAATGCTGTGTTAGTTTCAGTTGTACAGCAAAGTGAATCAGTTATACATATACATATATCCACTCTTTTTTAGATTCTTTTCCCATATAGGTCATTACAGAGTATTGAGTAGAGTTCCCTGTGCTATACAGTAGGTCCTTGTTGTTTATCTGTTTTATATGTAGTAGTGTGTATATGTTAATCCCAAACTCCTAATATATCCCTTCCCCCCACCTTTCCCCTTTGGTAACCATCAGTTTGTTTTCTAAGTCTGTAATCATTCTCAGTCTTTCTGGGGTCATAGACTACTTTGAGAATCTGTTGAACTCAATGCAACTTCTTGGAAGAGGCCTTCAACACACACGCGCGCGCGCACACACACAAAAGCACAATTTTGTACTCAATTTCATGAACTCCATGAAGGCAGTCACGCACTGTAAGTTAAGAATCTTTGCTTTGGGGAGATAATAACTGGTCAGTCTGAGACTTTAGTAATGAGCTTGTCTAAGATGAGGGGATTGACCTGGCTGCCAGGCTTTTGGTTGAGTGATGTTGCCAGCAGTCCAAATATGGCAGCCCAAGAGATGGAAAAGCAAAGCATGAGCTGGACTGGAGTCATATGTGAAGGGTGGGTCTCGGTGTCCAGCATCTCTTCTGGGGCTGTCAGAAAGGTGAGTGGAGGCATAGTGGTCTGGCTTTGGAGCAAGGCTCTGAGTAGAAGCTCAAAGTAGTAATTTACATTTTCCTGATGATGTATGATGTGAGCATTTTTTCATAAGCTACTTACCACATGTATTCCTGATGATGTATGATGTGAGTATTTTTTCATAAGCTACTTACCACATGTATTCCTTTTTGGTGCAGTATCTGTTAAATCATTTTTAAATTTTTAAAACCATTTTAAAATCAGGTTGTTTAAGAGCTCTTTGTATATTTTGGATAACTGTCCTTTATCAGATGTGTCCTTTGCAAATATTTTCTCCCAGTCTGTGGCTTGTTTTCTTATTCTATTGATAATGTGTTTTGGGGAACAGAAGTTTTAAATTTTAATGAAGTCCAATTTATCATTTTTTTTAATGGATAATATCTTTGGTGTTTTATCTAAAAAGGCATCACCATACGCAAGATCATCTAGGTTTTCTCCTATGTTATCTGCTAGAAGTTTTATAGTTTTGCATTTTATATTTAGGTCCATTTTGAGTTAATTTTTTGTTGTTGTTGCTGTCTGTGTTGGGTCTTCGTTGCTGTGTGTGGACTTTCTCTAGTTGCAGTGAGCGGGGGCTTCTCTTTGTTGTGGTGCATGGGCTCTAGGCATGTGGGCTTCAGTAGTTGTGGTGCACGGGCTCAGTAGTTGTGGTGCACAGGCTTAGCTGCTCCACGGCATGTGGGATCTTCCCAGACCAGGGATTGAACCAGTAGTTGTGTGCACAGGCTTAGCTGCTCCACGGCATGTGGGATCTTCCCAGACCAGGGATTGAACCCATGTCCCCTTCATTGGCAGACAGATTCTTAACCACTGTGCCACCAGGGAAGTCCTGAGTTAATTTTTGTGAAGGGTAATTTTTTGTGTGAGGTCTGTGCATAGGATCGTTTTTTGCGTGTAGATGTCCAGTTGTTTCAGCATCATTTGCTGAAAAGATATTTTTGCTCCATTGTATTGCCTTTTCTCCTTTGTCAAAGATCAGCTGACTTTATATATGTATGTCTATTTCTGGGCTCTCTGTTCTGTTCCATTGATCTATTTTTCCGTTCTTTTGACAGTACCGCACTGTCTTGATCACAGTAGCTTCATAGTAAGTCTTGAAGTCACGTAGTCTCAGACCTCCCACTTTGTTCTCCTTCAATATTGTATTATTGTATTGGCTATTCTGGGTTTTTTTGCCTCTCTGCGTACATGTTAGAGTCAGTTTTTCAATATCCACAAAATAACTTGCTGGGGTTTTGATTTGCATTGCATTGAATCTGTAGAGCAAGATTGCAAGAACTGACATCTTGGTAAAATTGAGTCTTCCTATCCATGAACAAGAATATCTGTTCATTTATTTAGTTCTCCTCTGATTTCATCGTATTTCCCTCTTGCTCAGGGGAGGTCAGTCTTTTGTTCTATCTGAGCCTTCAACTGATTGGACGAGGCCCACTCCATTTAAGGAGGGCAATCTGCTTTACTCAAAAGTCCACCAGTTTAAATGTAAATCTCATCCCAAAACATCCTGTTGTTAACAGGATAATGTTGGACCAAATATCTGGGCACCGTGGTCCAGCCAAGTCAACGCATAAAATTAACCATCACGGACAGTAATGTGAAAGCTGTTGAAAAACAGACTGACTCATGTAATTAGATATATACAAAGGGCATGTGGATTTAAATTTTTTTGCAAGCTGCTTTCTTTCTTTTTAAAACATTCCCCTAAGGGGATCATTGGGAAAAATTTGAATGGAAACTATTTAGCTGCAGCAAAGAAGGTAACTTTACAGAAAGAAATAAGTCATGTATGAGGGAGAGAGATATACCGATGAAAATAAAATCTTTAACAAACAATTGTCTTATTCCATTGAATTCAGAGCCCTAGACCTTTGTGATATGTCAGTTCAGTCTTGACTGTTTCTCTGCAGTGATAGCCAATAAAAGACCTGTAGGAAATTTTTCCTAGTAGAGAGAAAAAATAGTTGCTGACTCTTTGGAAGGGTATTCTTTAAAAACAGGGAAATGTTTAAAGCAATAGCAGAAATGTCTATGAAGTGAGATATTGACAGCTAGAGAATAATTGAAGGGAAATGTGCAAGAATGAGAGAAATTCCATGTTTTATTGGATAAAAGTCTTTAACCAGCAAACAGTGGTAAGGTTTTAAATTTCTTCTAGTAGTTTTAGAGGCTATTTATCTTCTAGGCTCCTAAAGATATGATGCAGAGTAATATGAGTTATACCTTGAGAATGTCATAAATAGTTCTTATCTTTATGGCTTTTGTTTTGTAAATTATGGCTGTTTATTGGGCTCAGAGGTCCTGGGGAACTTCAGAGAAAGCAGTTGGTCCCTTGGAGATTAAGCTATGGATATATAGTACCTTGTGTTTCTTTAATCTCTGGGTGATGCCCTTGTCTGAAATGAACAGTATCAGTGTTGCCTAATGCAGTAATACCATGTACTCACCCAGAAGGAGAACTCAAGAGAAATACTAAATTTCTGTCCTATCTCATAAGGTGTTTAATGCTGACTCAATTAAATGAATGATCTCTCGCTTTCTGGGTTATGTGTGCCGAAACTAAAATCTTAAACAGTAACTTACATCATATGTAAGCAGTTATGAGCCAGGCAAATATTGGGTTGGCCAAAAATTTCTTTCGGGTTTTCCGTGAGATGTTGCGAAAACCCGCACGAACTTTTTGGCCAACCCAATAAAAGAAGAAACAAAAAGCAATGGCAGTTCCTTTATGAATGCTTGTGGTGTACTATGGTGCTAAATCATATTTTATCAAAAGGTCTGTGTAATATCCATGGTAACGGTAGTTCCTAATCTGAATTCAACAAGTTCTCTTTCATCCAAAGATTAGTTAAAAAACAGACATAATTTATAAAACCATCTAATCTGTCAGACCTTCCCTCCTGTGATAAAATTTTATTAAACACCTACTATGTGCAGTTGTTATAGGTACAGGTATATAGTAGTAAGGCAGTGATATGATGATTCCTAGGCTCACGGAGTCATCAGGAGGGGACTCATTACACAAATGAGTATGAGCATGTCATTATAAATTGTACTAAGTCTAGGAAGGGAAAGAATGTGGGATTCCAGAAGAGAACACAGTTTATCATGGAAATTAGGGAAGATCAGGGAGGACGTGAGATGAGGAGGGGTTGGTTGGGGCGAGATGGGGGAAAGTGTTTCTATGAAGAAGAAAGAGGATGTGCAGAGCCCTAATGCAGCCCTTTGGAAGAGATGGGTTTAGAGAAAACCAGCATAGGGAGCAAAGGGAAGAAGCGTGGAGTGGCTCCAGTGATGCGGGATGTTGAGCCTGGCTTAGGAGTTAGAAATTTATTCCAAGATTCAGTGTCTGGATGACATGATCTCATGCCTTGTTTTAAAAGGCTGATGCTGAATATGATATACAATGTTAAGACCTCTGCTATATCTAATGAAGAATTAACATCTGCCATAAATAAAGAGCTCCTACAAATTGGCATTAAAAAAAAAAAGGTATCTCTATAGAAAAATACATGAAGAGTAAGTTCCCAGAAAAGAAATCTGAATTGTCATCATGTTTTTTTGATACTAAGCCTCCCTGATATCAATAAAGTGAAAACTAAAAAATCAGTTTTGTGTGGTTGAGATTGTTAACAAAATCAGAGATGTCTGAGAATATAAAATACTGGCAAGAATGGGGGGAAATGGGAAATTTTATATACTCATGGTCATTGTTCAAATTGCAAGCATAATTTTGGAGGGCAGTTTGCTGATATCTAGCAAATCCTTTGCTCTTCTACTCCCAGGAATTGAGCCTATGGAATGTCTCCTGTAAAATTTAATGGCCTAGGGGCTTCCCTGGTGGCGCAGTGGTTGAGAGTCCGCCTGCCGATGCAGGGGACACAGGTTCATGCCCCAGTCCGGGAAGATCCCACATGCTGCGGAGTGGCTGGGCCCGTGAGCAATGGCCACTGAGCCTGTGCGTCCAGAGTCTGTGCTCCGCAACGGGAGAGGCCACAGCAGTGAGAGGCCTGCATACCGCAAAAAAAAAAAAAAAAAAAAATTTAGTGGCCTAGTCTCAGCCTTACTCTTCCTTGTCCTATCAGCAGCGTTTGACACAATTGATCATTTTCGTCTTGGTGGAAGTTCTGGGGGGTGAAGTTGAAGGGGCTGAACAGTGACTGAAGAGTTAAGTCTTCTTTGCTAAGTTTGGTTTTGGAGGGGAGCAGGGAGGTAGGGGATTGTCAGCCAAGTGAGTTCGAGGGCTTTTATTTAAAAAAAAAAAAAGGATGAGTGATTCCAGAACTTGTGGGTGATGGTTTAGCCCAGTGTTTTTCTTTCCCCAGCAGTTATAAGTCTAGTCGCTGTAGTTTTAGAGGGGCCTGGGTGGTGAGGCTGAGTGAGGCTTAGTGGGGACAGAGGATGGGAAGGTTGAAGGACTCAGAGCATGCGGAGCTGGGCTGGGCAAGATTGGGAGTGGGTGGATTTTTAAACATTTTATTGGAGTAGAGTTGATTTACAGTGTTTAGTTTCAAGTGTACAGCAAAGTGATTCAGTTATACCTACATATATATCTATTCTTTCCCATTTTCTTTTCCCGTATAGGTTATTCCTATATTACATATAGGAATAAAGAGTAGAGTTCCTTGTGCTAGACAGTAGGTCCTTGTTGGTTTGGAAGTGGAAGGAAGCAGAACAGGCATGGCAGTGGATCCCTTAAGGAAAGCGCCACCTCACCTCTTGTGTGTCCCTGACAGGGACATTCCGTGCTGCTCCTCCAAATATTACGTAATCCCACCAAATCCCCTCAACAATCCATTCCTGCAAATAGATATGTAGGGAGGTACTTGCCTTACTTAAACAGGCAAAATAAAATACAAGAAGAGCTTATTAGAATCAATTCATTCCTCAGTAAGTTGCGACTTGCATAAGTTGTAGGAATAATTTAACCGAGAAGTGAAGTTGCAGAGCAACTGCTTAAGCCAGATTTGGAGTATAGGGGTAATGACATCTGGTTTGAATGAATGCTGAGTTCTGTCATTATCTCAAATGGGCTGTTTTACTTGTTTCTGTGTGCTTTTGTGCATAACATAAAGAACAGAAGTTTGATTTGGATGTGGAGGAAATGTACAATAGACTTCAGGAACTACAGTGTGCTCTGTTGTGTCAGTTTACATTTATGTATAAAGAGCTGTGTGTGTAAAACATTCATATTGATGTAAGCACTGTCTCATCTATTCACAACTGATCTCGTTCTCCTAAAAAATATCAGCAAGTTACTGTCTTCAATAATGATCTTTGTGCATGGGGTATCCTGTATATTGTGTTAAGACTATTATTTCTAAGTTTAACCAGAGAGATTGCATTTCACTACCATATAGCAGGTGATCAATTTTATAATAATGTGAAGAAGCAGGAATAGAAGATAAAAGTGAATTGGATTCCCATAATGGTTTATACTAGGAATTATTTTCCATGAAGTAGATTATAATTAAAAAAAATTTTTATTGAAGGGTTGATTTACAGTGTTGTGTTGGTTTCAGATGTACAGCATAGTGATTCAGCTACACCTATATATATATCTGTTCTTTTTCAGATTCTTTTTCCTTGTAGGTTATTAGAAAATATTGAGCAGAGTTCCCTGTGCTATACAGTAGGTCCTTGTTGATTATTTTATATATAGTAGTGTGTATACGTTAATACATTTTTTTTTAGATTCCACACGTAAGTGGTATCATATGATATTTGTCTTTCTCTTACTTGCTTCACTTAGTACGATCATCTCTAGGTTCATCCGAGATTATTATTATTTTTTGTGCCAGTTTGTCAGTGTTTCATGATGTGATCATGATGGCAAAATTAGCATTAACATCCAAGTTAGGGAGAGGCGGGTAAGAGATTAGAAGGCAAAAAAGTCACCCTTTTTTGAAAATTCTGGAAAGAATTTTTATTCTAATTTTTCAAATTAATAAAATATTAATATGTGATTTTATACTCATGGCCATCATTTTGTACCCATTGATTTGGTGTACAGGTTTATTCAAAGTTAAATTTGGATTGCAAGAAATTGTCAGCCTGTAGTTAAAACATCACTTGGAGACATTTCATATATGTTCTTCTGAAAGAAAACTTAGTATGTCATACAAACATTGGAATGCATTAAAGAAGGAATGATTGGCTGCATTATCAAAGAATACTCCACCTTTTACAAGGGTTGATACTTTACCACTTGAGTCGTAACTGCTAGGAAGCTTCTATTTATTTTCTCATTTAATCCATACAGCCATCCAATGAAGTAGCTGCCATTAAAAGTCACATCTGACCCCATGATAAGCTATAGTCTCAACAAAAGATAACTTCTTATCTATTCCCAATATCGAGGAAATCTCTAAGCAATGTGTAGAATATTAAGTAGCAAAGGCCTTTCTTTTTAAGGGATAAATTAAATCATTTATGCAGAAATACTGACCAAGGTTTTAATGAGCATGGCATGAATGTGAAACGTTCTAATTATGTAGAATATTCTGAGGTCAACTTATTTTTTCTGTTTCAGCCTAAGGTTATCATTGTCTCCATCATTTGCTTCCAACAATTCTTAGATAATTTCTTTGTTGAATTCTGTTCTTTGGAGCGAAATAATAATAATATTTCTTTTTGTAATCATACAAGTATATTTATATAATGGAAAGAGGTCTGAAACTTTGAATTGAAACTTTTCCTCCATTCTGTGTAAGTTCTAAGGAATGTGTGCGTATGTGTGTGTGTATTTTTGTGCACGTATATATGATTTTTATGACATTCTTCACAAGTTATATCTTAATTGAGGCTGTATTTATTATTAAAGACAGAAATACTTCTGTCTATATGTTTGAACCCCGGTAGTATGTAATGTGGTCCATTGCACTTAGTAGGAGCTTATCAGTCCTCTCCAATCATTTTATGATCTATTCTCTTGTTTGTAGGAACAATTTAATTTGAACCCTAGGTGAAATATTAGTACAGATTCTTTGCTTTAAAAATCTCCAAGGGAGGGCTTCCCTAGTGGCGCAGTGGCTGGGAGTCCGCCTGCCGATGCGGGGGATGCGGGTTCGTGTCTGGGTCTGGGAGGATCCCACATGCCGCGGAGCGGCTGGGCCCGTGAGCCATGGCCGCTGGGCCTGCGCATCCGGAGCCTGTGCTCCGCAGCGGGAGAGGCCGCGGCAGTGAGAGGCCCGCGTACCATACACACACACAAAAAATCTCGAAGGGAGAGAACTCTACAGTCTTTTATTCTTAATAGTATGTGTAAGTGCTTCCATTTATTTATTTATTTATTTATTTATTTTGCGGTACGCGGGCCTCTCACTGTTGTGGCCTCTCCCGTTGCGGAGCACAGGCTCCGGACGCGCAGGCTCAGCGGCCATGGCTCACGGGCCCAGCCGCTCCGCGGCACGTGGGATCCTCCCGGACCGGGGCAGGAACCCGTGTCCCCTGCATCGGCAGGCGGACTCTCAACAACTGCGCCACCAGGGAAGCCCAGTGCTTCCACTTATAATTCAAGATTCTCTGTTGCCACATTGCTTTAGCAAACTCTGTGTTAAAGAATCTTTTCCCGATAAGTCAAAGGCTTGCTGCCTCACATTTTGTAACGGCCCAGTTCTCTGGTGAGCTGGGAGTAGCTGTGGATTGAACAGTCTTATCTATCTCTTCTTCCTCCAGAAACCCCATTAAAGAGATAGTAAAGGAATAACAAATACATAAACCAGCAACAGAAAGAATTGCAGAGGCACCAGCACAGAAAGGAAATTTCACGTTTCTGGTGGCTTGAGAGCTGATGAAGGCTTGGTGACTGCTGACGCTTGGTAGGGGCTGCCGCAGCCCTGGACACCCGTGCGAGCTG
This sequence comes from Lipotes vexillifer, assembly GCF_000442215.2. Lineage (NCBI taxonomy): Eukaryota > Metazoa > Chordata > Mammalia > Artiodactyla > Lipotidae > Lipotes > Lipotes vexillifer. The sequence goes on from NW_006792683.1 coordinate 4,521,235, forward strand.
CAGCTGAGGGGGCCCTGGGATCCTCCGCAGACACCGGACTTTGGATTGAATGCTCGGTGGGTGGGAGTCCTGCGTGGGGCTGAGAAGCACAGGGTTGAACGGGATGCTTGTAATTGGAACACCTCCCAGGCTCTGTCTCCCCTACCCCTTTGGTACAACCAAGGACCAGAATCCACAGGCTTCTCCCTCAAGCTCATCTCTGAAGAAATGGGCAGAACTGACCTGGGAGAAGCAGGGAATCTAGTTGGGGAGTTTGCTTCACAGAGGGGAGTTGCTTAGTGCCCACTCTGAGTCAAAAACCTCTGTACCAGGACACAAATCTCACTTTCAGGCTTTCTCTAGTGTCCAATTTAAGTATGATGCATGACTAAAGGCCACCAGTCACTCCAGGAGAGCCTCTGATACAGGAGAGAAAGAGGCAGATAAAAAAACAAAAAACACATAGGAATCAGAGGATCCAGGGCACAGAAAAGGAGAACATCCTCTAATTACTATAATGAAGGGTTTTGAAAATGGCATCTGGTAAGAAGAATGTTTAGAAGAAAGGAACAACCAAAGAGCAAGAAAGAACCATTACAAATTAAGAACATGACTGATACAATGGATTCAAAGAAGGGTTGGTGGAAAGTGAGTTGAGCAAATGGCCAGAAAGAACAAAATATCCTCTGTTTAAACTCTAGGATTGTAAGGAATGTGACTTTCCTTTTACCCACAGTGTGTTTGAGTGAAAGTGGCCTCACTGTTCATGGTAATTGTTCTCCCCATCTTTCAAATGAGCAGAAAGGCATGATACAGCCGACTTCTCCATGGACCTGTCTTTTCTGTGTGGTGACAGGGAAGGAGAGGTAAGTGTGTCCATCTGACCCCAGCCCAGGTCTCAGTGTTCAGGATCTGCCTGAATGGGCAGCTCGGATGGGTGACTTTGTGTTCCCCCAGACCAATGTCCATAGGAAATAGTATCCTTGAGAAATGGTGAATTACTTTATATTTACATGTGCTCATTGGGGCTGGAAATCCACCAAGAGTGGTGGTTTCCCAAATTCTGAAAAAATGATGGTAATCTTCTGCCTTTCATTTGGAACTCCTATTATAGACAGCTCTCTAATAAGGCAGTTGTAGGATTTGGGGGTCATCTAAAATGTCTTCATAAAAAGTGTGTGTGTGTGTGTGGGGGGGGGTGTTTCCTTTTTCTGAAACTCAAGTTCACGATGGCTTCCTTAGGTGAGATGTGGGTACCTCTCCAAAATGAGGTATGAAAATGAAAAATGTAACTGGGACTTTTAAAAAAGAGAAGTTGAATGTTTATATAATGTTATAACTGACTAGAACCTTGAAAACATGTTCATGAGAACGTTGTAGAAAGATCCGGATTTTATTCTTCTTATGGACTTCCAGGAGATTCTCTCTATAAGTTAAAGAAATGGGAAAATGACTATCAAGTTGTGGATACACTTTTATCCACCTAAAGTTGCGGATTTTTTCCAGTTTAATCATTTCTTTCTTGCTGTAAAGTTCACATTTACTGTAGTTAGGTTGCGTGTTAAGTTTTCTGAGATTTAATGTGCGGATCATTTGAAGAAAAAGATAAGGACCATAGGGCAAGCAATTGGTTTACATTTGAGAGAGATTTTTCTTACATTCATACGCCTTGATTTTGAGTCTTTGAAGAGAGATGTTCTGTAGTAAATTAAAATTCATAGTTGAAAATTTTTTAGTTAGAAATTTATATGTGGAAAATTACAGGGCAGCTTGTATCGCGATGAATTCTCAGGGCTTTCTGGGCAGTTTTTATTGTACTAGAATTTAACTGAATTGAATATTGTCTGAAACAAACCCATTGCCTGGGAATTGTAAATTCATCAGGCATAGTTTTGTATATATGGCAGTACTTCTTGTCATAGATTTTTACATTTGAAAATTTAGAGTTTTGAGAACTAAATGTCCACTGAAATAGTTGTTCTAAAATTAGCACAGTTCCTGAGAACTGTTTTCTTTCTACTTTCTAACCTAAAATGATTGGTGTACCTTTTGTAGCTAAGATACATTTTTCCATGGAGAGCCATTTTTCTAGATATTCTGTGGCAAATAAAAGCTTGCTTCAGAGCCTCATGCAAAAGCATATTAATGGACAGTTACAGGACCTTTGGAGTGCAGGGCCCCAAATATGTAAATTTCACAGCCATCTCCAGTGTTCTCTTGCTGTGACTCAGACTATTTAAATTTCAACACTGCACAGTGTCTTCACAGGGTGCGTACATATTTCAGAAATTCTAATTTAACTTTGATTACATGGACGTTAGAAACAACCCTTAAATGAAAAACTGAGCTTTCTTCTCATAGGGGATGTAGACATAAATTCTGTCAGCCACAGGACCATGTTTCCCTCAACTGTGCTAATTGTCACCCTTTTGGAATAAAAAATGAAATGCATATTTATTGGGTGCTGTTGTATATTTTGTCCTAATCTTGAAACTTTTTTTAAGCAGTCATTTTCATATTATCTCTGTCATGCCTGCAATTTAAATGGTTGATTTCTCTGTATGCAAAAGCTTTGAGAATCATAGATCCTAGTGGAAAGACTCCTTATAAGTTTGGCATCTGCAAACTCGAGTTTGAGGCCGGCTCTGCCCTTGTTTTTCTAGTGAACTTGAGCGAAAGTTAGTTAAGAACAGCCACCTCATAGCATTATTAGGATGATCAAAAGATACAAAGTAAATTAAAAGGCTTTGTAAAGTGAAAGATAAATACAAATTTTAATTAATTTATCTAGTATTCCATTGCTTTGGTCTTCTCAGTCACCTTAGGCAAGCAGGAGAGCTGTCTTAGTGCATTCGGGCTGCTGTAACAAAAATACTGGGTGGCTTGTAAACAGTGGAAATTTATTTCCCACAGTTCTGGAGGCTGGATCCAAGTCCAAGATCAAGATACAGGCAGACCCCATGTCTGGTGGGGACCATCCTCCTGGTTCACAGACAGACATCTCGCTGTGTCCTCACGGGGAAGAAGGGGCGAGGCGGGTCTCTTTTATGAGGTTACTAATCCCACTTATGAGGGCTTCAGTCTCATGAACTTATTTAATTCTAATCACGTCCCCAAGGTCCCACCTCCTAACGCAGTTACATTGGGCATTAGGAGTCCACAAATGAATTTTGGAGGTGACACAAACATTTAGTCCATAGAAATGGGTGTAGCATTGAAAAATGTTTGCTACACTTGCTAATGATGGAAAAGGATCCAATAACACAGTTTTTTGCCCCAAATATATGCATTTTCTTATAAGTATGTATGTAGAAGATGGTATTTTATTTGAGGGAAAAAATCCCAAGTAGGAAGAGATGTTGCAGAGGTGGGTTGCTCTTTTCTAAGTGGGTCCAGGTCTAGGACAGTGTTGTCCCACCCAAAGCTGGGCTTTCCAACTTTGCCCGAATCCCTTTCGTCTTGCTTGAGTCCCTTCCATTTGGATGTTTCTCTCGGTCTTATGATCATTAATGGGTGATGGTGGGAGATATTGACTGAGCTGCAGGTTAGTGATTGAAATAGCAGGTTGCTGCCACTGATCCCTAAGCTGTTGGCAGTTCTGCCAAAGCATGTTGAGAGTTTCCATCTGCAGTTTGTGGGAATCAATAAAAAATATCTGGTGAGAATGTGTAATAATTCAGTATATACTTATAAAAAAACCAGAGTTGTTATTTATTAATTGCATAGACGTGCCAGGTATGGTTATATTTTTCTGACGGGTGTATCTTCTTTAATTCTTATAGCATCCCACAAGCAAAATGTTGTAGCACTAGAGGAAAGAATCCAAGAGAAATTGGGTGAATTACTCAAAGTCATGTAGCCAGCGATGGCAGAGCCCAGCTCAGAGTCCAGGTCTTCACCACACCGTGAGCTTGCTTTTCCCACCACCGGTGTGGCCTGTTTCCCTTGGGTAATAACTCTGTTCCTTTAGGTTTGAGCTAGAAACGGTTGCATCTTGCTTTGAAAGAACGTAAACGATCTATGAACTGCTTGAGTCTCGAACCTTTCACAGAGGCTATGTGTTGAACGTGGTACCCTGGGCAGTGTCTGGTCTTCACGGGACGTGAAGGTCAGGATCACAGTGGGTGGATGGGAGTCTGGGCCAGTGTGCTGTTCTCATGTGGACGAGGTTGTGAATCCTGTGATGCGCTGAGGAGGCTTGGTGCCTCTCCCAGGGGTGGATGTAACCTTAGCTTTGGGACATCTGTAGCCTGGGAGCTATGCCAAAAAAGTTACATCTTTCTCAAGTCTTGGGTTTGAAGCACTTGTAGAATGCTGGCTTCCAAAGGCCGATATTTCTTTTGCAAAAGATGTGTCTCAAATGCAGTGCTCTCACCGCTGTTTGGGGCCCCAGACAGCAGCCTCTTCTTGGCTTCTCTGCCGTTAGCTTCCTTTGTTTCCCTTCAAGCCTTTATGCTATTTTCAGATTCATCTTATGCAGAGGTTTCCTGTTTATTAAACGTGTGTGCTGGCTTTCTGGGCTGTCCACCGTTTTATTCCATTATTTCCCAATGCTCTGTGCTCAGACCGGGCCGTGTGTCCGAGGGCTGCACTTTCTCCATTTCCTCCCTCCCATCACTCTCATTAGCATATGCTGTTCCTCTCAGCCTGCAGATCCCTTCTTCCTCTTCTCTGCCTGTATAATAAATCTTTATATAATTCAGAGCCTGGCTTTATTTCCCCACCTGGAAATAAATAAAGCACCCTCATGGAGCTGTTTCTTCTTGGAACCTCCTAAATTCTGTGCTTTGGAATATTTTCTAGGTTTTTTTAAAATAATTTTTTTCTTAATGGTTAATTAATTAATTAATAATTAATTTTCTTTTTTTGGGCTGTGCCGCACAGCATGCAGGATCTTAGTTCCCCGACCAGGGCTTGAACCCTTCCCCGTTGCGTTGGAAGCGCGGAGTCCTAACCACTGGACTGTCAGGGAAGTCCCTCTTCTTTGTTGTTTACAGAAGTTTCTGAAGAGATGATAAGACTTCAGGGCTTCACATTCTTTCATCTCCTTGGTGCCCAGCAAAATCTAGGCAGGTGGTAGGTGTGAAGTCCCTCACTGCTGACAGATTTGTTTTTGCCATTTTAGTACTGCATTTAAGCACAGCATTTAAAACGAAGAAAAGTCATGAAAGAACACATGTGTACAGAGAAGTGCTGGGGTTTTAACATGTTGAAAGCTCCACTGATTTGTTGAAGTGTGTGGTTTTTTTTTTTGTTTTTTTTTTTCCTCTCCTTTGTCTCACCAGCAATCAAAGAGAAGTACACGGACTGGACGGAATTTCTCATTCGTGATTTGACTGGTTCCCGGACGGCCCCAGCCAGCCTCCTGGAAGGTGTATGTATTGTTATCCAGCTATTCTCTGTCTGAAGCAGCACAGTTACATGAGCTCACACCTAACAGCACCTTTGCATATATCCTTCTGCGGGTACATGCGTCCACACGGATATCGGTGTCCAAATAGCGTAACTTCCTGTCTTTTCCCAAATTACTTAGGCTACTGATTCTAATGGCACTGAAGAATCTTCACCTTTGGTCCAATCAATAAGTGGAAAATTTGCTTTTATATGAACACATTTTAAAATAATAACATGTTAGGATAGGTATCCACTATCCTATATGTTTAAGACTCTATCTTATGTTAGTGAATGTATATTAAATCCTGTAGAATAACTGTTTTGTAGAGGTGATGACTAAGCATATATGTGCTGGGGTGTAGTCTCAAAGTGTATTGATAAATGGTTCCATTAACTATTGTATTCCGGATGCATTATGCCGAAATTTAAACACATACACGTTAAGTAATAGAAATGGCTAACCATATTTAAATGTGGTTAAGGTCATTTTAAGGTACTGAAGTAAAAACAGTTTAATCTGCAATCTTGATGATGATATGAAAATAATTTTATCATAAAGCATTTTAATATTTACATTCTAGAACAGGAAGAGAAATATACTGTTATAAATAATTATTGAGTCACCAAATCTGTTTGAAGAATGCCCCTGATAAAGGGGAGAGCACAATGAATGACCAATAATACAGTGTGGATTTTGACAATCTCATTATTCTCTTAACATTAACCATAAATTTCTCACCTGTCGTAAATGATATTGATATTTTGGAACACCACGGTCTAATATATAGTCATCTGGTTTTGTTTTGTGATGATTTTTGCCTCATGTAGTTTTGTATCTCAGTGGCTACTAATTTAATTGTTTGGTTGACAAATCAAAATGATGATTGTTCACCCTTTCAAAAGGACAAATTGTTTTACTCTGTTAAATTTTTTAAACATATTTGCCTGCAAAGCTGGCTGAACAAACACCCTTTTCCTATGCAAACATGTGCTAAGAAGGTTGCTTAAACGGGGCAGGTGTTATATATATTTTGTAAACCAACTATGGGGTTAAGTGTACAAATTACACAATAGTCTAATTTAGCTGATTATTAATGTGTATTAGGCATTCATCAAGAATGTCCTCTACACATATTCATGCATTACTCACGTAATCAAAGTACGAGAGTGTCCTGATTATGAGAGCGGGGCCATCATAAGATAAATGTCTGCTGAGCCAAGGTATAAATCGATCGCCCCATATCAGATGTGTCCGTCTATGGGAAGAGCAGACATTTCGCTACCGCATGTTTTCTAGCTCGAGGCAAATTTGGTGTAACGCTTCTTAAAAGCACCCTCGTTCCTCACAAATGCAGTTTTATCTGGGAAGGGTGATTTGTTTGGTGAGAACTTAGCACAAACTGTCATTTTCTGTTTACTTGTGGCTTTGTTGTTGGATACAGAGTCGGGTATAATGGATGTGTGCGCGGGAGGGGAGGGGAGGGCGGGGGCAGTGGGGTGGAGGGAAACACCAGACTGTTTGCCAGTAGCTTGGATGATGGTGTGAAAAAATATTATCTTCTGCTGTCATCTGTTTCCATGAGAACCTTAAAATAAAGTTTAAAATAAGGAGTTTTGCTTCTGTTTAAACAGCCTCTGCGAGGGAAAGGCCCTATAGACCTCATTACAGTTGATTCCTTAATAGAGCTCCAGGATTCTCAGAGCCCTTTTCAGTACTGGATAGTTAGTGTGATTGAGAATGTTGGAGGAAGATTACGCCTTCGCTATGTGGGATTGGAGGACACTGAATCCTATGACCAGTGGTTGTTTTACTTGGATTACAGACTTCGACCAGTTGGTTGGTGTCAAGAGAATAAATACAGAATGGACCCACCTTCAGGTAAGGGCCAGAGCTTTGGCTGCTCTCAAGCATTTTAGAAAGAGATGTGATTATTTTCCTGGATGTCTCTCTGGAAAATGTATTAGCTCTGTGGTGTCTTTTACATCTGTACTTGGTGGATATGAAGCGTTTTAACTTCAAATACTTTCTGTAGCAAATAGAACCCAAGAGTTCTATGAATAGCGTTCAAAAATGAGAAAGCAGAGCTGGAGGCTGTGGAGAAGTTGATCTGGTTCCTTTGCAATCAATGGTTTGGAAATGAAACACACACTATAGTGGGACTTGGTGATATTCTCTGTTTTTCTTTAGGAATTTGATAGGCTTGCAAGTAGGTTCTAAAGTCTTTGTACTTCTGCCCGTCCACCCATCCACCCATCCACCCACCCACCCATCCATCATCCATCCACCCACCCATCCATCCATCCGTCCATCCATCCATCCATCCATCCATCTGAATATCCAAACCAAATGCTTATCATTATGTTATCTGTCCTGACCTGGAAATAGCAAAGAGAAAATCATCATGCTTTTTTTCCTGGCATGTCATAGATTTTTAAGTAGCTTCAAATACCTTTGTCAAATGACTTTCCAGAGACTTAATTGGGTAGAAGAGTGCATTATTCTTCCTGACATACCTAACTGGGCAGAAATCTCAGTGTTTATGAAATAACCATTCTTGAATGTTTACTACATGCCAGGTGATTTTACATCTGCTCTGATGTTTATTTTGATTCCAAGAAACTATTTCATGTGACTGTTTGCTTTTACAGCAGAGAACATTTGAGACTGAGTTTAAGCTACTTGTCCAAGATCACCCAGTTTGTAGGAGGAACGTGCTGTAATTCAAATTCCCAGGCCCCCTCCCTCTTCCATCCAGTTCCCCCTGCTGCCTCTGACTGGCCTTACCAACCTTCCGACATGTAGCTTCAGAACAAAAATGTTGGATTCTTATGGAATTAAAGATGCCAAGGAAGGAATACTCCTTTCTTCCCAAATTTGCTGATTTTCATTCTGGTCAATTTCACAGGTTTATTGGGAGCAAAGACTTGGCTCTTTCCTTCATTAAAATTGCCAGAGAATTTTTTTCCCCTCCCATCTTAGTTGCCAGTGTTAGTCTTGAAGACACGAAGCTGAGGCGTTGTATTTCCCTTTTCCGTCAGTCAAGGGCTTTAATTGAAAAAACGTCTTGGTTCTGTGTGTCATGTGTTTGCATTTGAGTTGAATTTGACAGGCATATAGACATAGAACATGGTATTTTATTAGTATTATTGTTGTCAACGTTTTGAGAAGCAGCCGGGAAATCCATTTATACCCTGAGTAATGTGGGGATATGATTACAAACGAAGGGCCTGTCAGTTTTGTGAGAAGAGATCTAAGCTCACGTTTGCCTAGGGATTCATAACCTAGCAGGAGAAATTTACTCTGTGCAGAAAGTTGGGTGTATAAGTCTTAGCTCAGTATCTAATTGCTTTATAAATTTTAAGAAAAACATATATTTGCCAGTGTAAAAATTTATAGCAAAGCAAAGGATTACTACTGGCTCTTAGGTTCGGTGCAATGTACCCTTCCTGTGACATCGTGGACTCATACTCAGCAGCCAGAATGGAAAGTGTCCCTGCAGAAACTAAGGAAATATTTCCATAGGAGAGTTCTCTCTCTTCCTTTAGATAATTTGATGTCCTTATAAGACAAGAATAAATTGTGTTTACTCATCTTAGTAATTTTCTGGAATTGTCCATTTCACTGAAGACTTTGGAAAAGGCATTCATCATCAAGAAGTTATTTTCCCAACATTGAAATTGTCGGCAGCTAAACTTAGTTTGGGGTATTGTAGGTTTAAAATGGATCTTGGTCAAACCAAACACATCAGGAGACTTTTTGTTTCAAGCAATAAGTCCTGATGGCAATGGCAAAAAAAAAAAAAAAAAAAAAAAAAAATTGTCTGCAGGAAAGGCTATGGATGAGAAGAAGAAATTAAAAGGTGAAAGGACACCCCCAGATGTGACTCTTAGTTCTTCAGATGCAGTAGTTACAAGATGAACACTGAATTCTCCTACCTGATTCAGCAGAACAACACCCGGGAAGGCAATGAATCACCCAGGTTTTACACATGGGAACAGAGCCCAATCCTTTGCTTAAATTAATTTCAGAACCCAATGTGACTTGTTAAACTTAGATGGTAGTGCTCCTTCCTTGAATGAAATCTAGGTGGGAGTAAAACTTCACACTTGCATAGAAAATACTAGGCTGTTTTTTCTTATTCCCAAACACGCTTAAGTAAATGAAAAGTGTTCATCATTGACTGGTGGTAAGTAGAGCTGGAAGGGTTGGGGAGGATAGCAGGTAAGAGAGACTTTGGGTATAGGGTCGTCCCTCGGTACCCACGGGGGATCGGTCCCAGGACCCCGAGGATACCAAAACCCAGGGATGCTCAAGTCCTTTGTATAAAATAGCACAGTCCAGTTGGCCTTCTGCATTCGAGGGTTGGAGGTGTTCTGCGCCTGTGGTTTCCCCTTCCCAGGTTCCGCGTTCGTGGGCTCCTCCACATCTGTGGTTTCTTCCATCCACGGGTTCCACCCACTGCAGGTGGAATACTCAGGACCTGTGGGCCGGGAGAGCTGACTGGACTTTGAGAGTGAGGCCGTGCCAGGTCAGCCTACTCTCGATGCCCTCTTTGCTGTGCTGGCACCAACAGCTTTGCTAAAAGTAATCATAGCTCCTCCTTTCTTTTCCTTATTCTTTCTACTTCTTGAAGGACACAGTATTTCTCAACAGCTTGGTGTGAATAGAGGTATAGAAATAGGTGATGACAGAAAGTAGCTGACTAGTCAGTCTTCAAACACTGGAGGAGGAGGTGCTGGCTTTTATGCTGTCCGCCAGCGAGAAGCCTGCATCCCATCTTTGGGTGGAATCAGAGGACACAGGGTGGGGGAATGGGAGGTTAGAAAGAGGGACAAAGCCACCTCGCCCCACTCGACCCACCATCAGGATTGCCGTGCTGCCGGGGTAGGTGGGGTCCAGCTTCAATGAAGGCCAGGTGAGGGAATGGAAGAGGGTAGAATGCCAATATGCATGGGAGGGACAGTGGCTTCCCGCGGTCCTTAGTGATTCAGGCGTTATCAGGACAGGACTGGGAATCCACGGGTGCCTTTTCTTCAGTGCTGAATGGAAGGCAAATCAGGATTAGACAGATCTGGAGCTGTTTTTCCAGCTGTGTACCCCTAACACCTCCCCTCATTTATTTATTTTCCTGCCCTGTGGCCTTCTCTGTGTTCCTCGAGCTTTCTATGCGTGCCCCCTCTTTTGGAATGCTGCTTTACCACGCCCCCACTTCATCCAGACCTTGGATGAGAGGATTTCACTCACCACGGAAACTGAAAGTGCGGGACCCATTCTCTGCTGTGTCCCCTGACACCCTGCCCAGCACATAGTAGGTGCTCAGTAAATATGTGTTGAGTGAGTTGACTGAATAAAAACTCGGGTGTGTCTAGACAGAAGGAAGGAACCAGCCAAGTCCACCTTCCAGGAGCCAAATAATAGATGGGGATTTGGAAGCCAATTTGGAGAGGAGAGCCCAGGTGGAGGCACCTCCACACAAGGAGAACTGTACTGTCCTCTTTCCCCTGAAGTGTTAGGGGGGCTTCTGAGCAAGTAGAGATGTGATCTCTTGTTTAGCACCCAGGACGGCTCCAGGATATAATATGCACGGGAATGTGGTCTGTGGGGTTCATGATGAGAATTTCTTCCTTTAAAAGGGTCCACGTGTGAACAGAGCTTGAGAAACCCAACAGAGTGGAAGGAACATGGGCTTGGAGTCAGGGTTCAAGTCAGCCTCTCTTTCCACTTCTGTCACTGGCTACAGAGCTTCTGGGCAAGTTACTCTACTTTAAACCTCAGTTTTTACATCTGTAAAATGGGGATAATCATACATTTGCTGTGCTGCTAAGTATTACTCAGGTGATTGGTATTTTCTAAATATTCAATCTGTGATCAGAGTTTTAAGATTATGTTTGATCTTCTAAGAAATTTAAGTAGGTCATTGAGGTCAGGGGTCATTTAGAGGCCCCACCTGCTTTCATATTTTTGGATGTTTAGAAAGCAAGTTAGAATCTGACATGGTTTTGCAGAAACTAAAGAGATGAAACTTTTTGAAGTTTAAGAAGAATCCTTATCTCTATATTCTTTTGTATATTTTTTCCCTTCCTAATCTTGATGTCAACCATTTACCCCTCTTTTCTTTCTATTTTAGGTAGTTTCTGGAGCCAGAAGTTTCTGAATCTAATTCAGATGCTTCTTACTTGAACTATTTCTCATTCAAAAAGAGTTGTTGTTTCAGTTCAGGCTACCTTAACGAAATACCATTGATTGGGGGAGGGGCCTTGAAAAACACAAATCCACGGTTCTGGAGGATGGAAGTCCAAGATTAGGGCATCAGCATGGTTGAGTACTGGTGAGGGCTCTCCTCCTGATTTGTAGATGGCCACCTTCTTGCCGGGTCCTCAGCTGGCCTCTTCTTTTTTTTTTAAAATCTTTTGGCCATGCTTCACAGCATGTGGGATCTTATTCCCTGATCAGGGATCGAACCCATGTACCCTGCATTGGAAGCATGGAGCCTTAACCACTAGACCACCAGGGAAGTCTCCTGGCCTCCTCTTTATGTGTGCATGGAGATGTATATATGTATATCTGTATCTGTATCTATATCTATGGGGTATTGAGAGAGAGCAAGCATGCACTTGAAAGAGAGCTCTTTGGTGTCTCCTTTTACCAGGGCACTAATCCCGTCATGGGGGTCCCACCCTCATGACCCCATCTAAACCTAATTACCTCCCCAAATACCATGGCATTGAGAGATTAGGGCTTCAACATACTAATTTTGGAAGGACACAAGCATTCAGTCCATAGCACTTCCCAGTGTCTTTTAAGAAGCATAGATGAGCCTTTCCTTACTAGTCAGAGCCTGGTAGAGAAGGAAGGAGAGGAGGGTGTGAGGTGCATGAATAAAGGGGATCACCCCTCCAGGCCTTCGATCACCCGAAGCTGTGAGATGATGATTTTGTTCACTCCTCTTCCTGCCACACTCTCTGTGAGATGGCCTGCCAACATGCACAGAGGGGGACACCTCGTTTTCACTCAGGCTTCTAGTTAAAGATGAATCAGGGGCTTCCCTGGTGGCGCAGTGGTTGAGAGTCCGCCTGCCGATGCAGGGGGCGCGGGTCCGTGCCCCGGTCCGGGAAGATCCCACATGCCGCGGAGCGGCTGGGCCCGTGAGCCATGGCCGCTGAGCCTGCGCGTCCGGAGCCTGTGCTCCGCAACGGGAGAGGCCACAACAGTGAGAGGCCTGAGGCCCGCCAAACAAAAAAAAAAAAAAAAAAAAAAAAAAAAAAAGATGAATCAGGACAGGTTTTAATTGCTTATTACTTCCCACCAACAGAAATTGACATGAAACACTCTATGAAATTACCTGCAACACGATCACTTTAAGAACCTGTTTTATGTTCTTTTAATGGTGCTATTTATCGTCCATAAACTTGCCGTGTAACCAAGTGCCTCTCTGTCTAATGGAACACACGCATGGACTATTGTTCTCTGCTTATTGAAACTAGGAGGTGTTTAGTTTCTGCAGGTGGTTGAGCATACTGACAAAATTGCAGTTGCTTTTCACCTTTTAAGACAAGGAGTATGCCCTGCCGTGGGGTTAAATTCCATATTAGGATTCAACATCCGCAGCACGAAGACAAAGAATCTTAAGATTGTAGGACAGAGATAAAAGTCCCGTGAGACTTCCTGGGTGTCTTCACCCATTCAGGCTGCTGTAACACAACACCACAGACTGGGTGGCTTGTAAACAGGAGACGTTGATTTCTCACAGTTTTGGAGACTGGATGTCCAAGATCAAGGCAACAGCAGATTCAGTGTCCATTGAGGACCCACTTCCTGGTTCATAGCGTCTTCTCACTGTGTCCTCACCTGGAGGAAGGGGAGAGGAGCTCTCTGGGGTCTCTTTTATAAGCACTCTAATCTCATCATAGGAGCTCCGTCCTCATGACCTCATCACCTCTCAAAGACCCCACCTCTTAATGCCATCACCTTAGATGCTTCAACATATGAATTTTGGGGGAGGGGGGCATATTCAGATTAAAGCACCAGGCTTCTTAGGCTACTTGTCTTTGGTTTGGTGGAACAGACGTGGCATCAGGTGGATGCAGCCTTCTAGGGTGATGTGGCTGGTCCAGTCCTGCTCTGCCAGGAGCAGAGTGTGTGAGTCCAGATGTCAGGAGAGGCTGTGAGCATCCCTCTGGCGGCTGCCTGTCTCCTCGCTCAGTTCTGAGTTTGGACCTGACCATGTTGGGTTTTCATGGCTCTGGACTTGAGTAATTTTTAAGCCATTCTTCTTTTACCCTCTTCTCTGCCTCAGGGGCTCCCCTTCCCACCCAGAGACCTCAGTTACAGACTGTGGGAGCTCGGGCACCAACACTTCCTCTTCCCTTTTTCTATCCCCTGTATGTCTGCAGACCCTTCCTTTGGCCTTGCCTTTGGAGGTCACCATCCTTTTCCATGACTTGGTTCTCCTTTTACTACCATGTCGAGTTTGAACTCCCCATCGACCTGCTTCCAGAACCCTGGAAGGGTGGATTTGTTTCTGTTCTACTGAGGAAGTCCAGGGTCTTGTGTATTGTTTCCCTCCTGACCCCATCTTGAACTGCTGCCCTTGGTGTCCTCTGGGCTTTGCTTCCTAGAATCCTGAATTGCCTTCCCTTTTCACTGAGACTTTGATGCAGTGCCCCTGAGCTGAGCCACTGGTATATTCCAGGGGATCTGCCTCACTGTCTCGGGACAATTTGTAGGGCTCCGTGAATTGGTCCTTCGTCCTCCTTTGTGGGACTCTGCGATAAGCGGGTTCTCCCTCAGGACCCCCCCCCCCCCCCCCCCCCCCCCGCTCACCTGTGGAGGTTGGAGGGACCATTCATTCATTCTCTGTAGAGGTGTTTGTTGGGGGACCTTACTATGTTCCCCCAAACATGTATACCAAGAAGAATTACAGGCTATTTTGTCTCTGATAGAGAAACGTCAAATTGGGGAAAAAAATTCTGCAGCGGTATAAGAGCATAAATAAAAGGCTAGAAAGAATTATAGACACTATACACAAGTAGAGCCTATCTTGTCATTAATTATCCTTTATGTGACTTGGTGTGTCTGACAACGAGGGGCGGTGGGCAGTGCATTGATAACCTGGCTCCTTCTGACAGCATCTCTCACCTATAACCATAATTGTGATAGTCTGAAAAGACTAAGTAAACTGCTGAAACACAGTTGCTTCAAGCTCAAGGTGAGTTCAGAAGCTATGATCATCAAAATATATGGCCTCCTGCTAAAGAGCAGACATGCAAGAAATTAAAAATATAGCCCCAAAGGCTTAATGTTGCCTTTTAACTGTGCTTAAATTCATATTCATATCCTAGCTGTCTGTCTGAAGCAGCCTGGGTTGATACAGGGAAGGTATAAACATATCTACTCCAAGTGAGTGCTTCTGCAAATCCTATTTTGGTAAGGTCTTAAATCTGTTGAGATCAGATCATAAAATTCCCCTGCAGTTCCAGCAATCGGTAAAAACAGTGCTCAACGATTTTGTTCTTTTAATTTTGTATTCAGACAGTGTAACCTCCTTTCGTAAATCCCTTCCCCCCACTGCCTGGGGGAAAACATGGGCAACGTGATGTGTTAGCAACATTTCAAGTGTAAATATTAGACTTGGTTGGTAAATTTTAATTTACCTTTTCATAATTTCCTGACTTAAACGCGGACTATTTTTAGCATATGAGAGCTTGGAGATTTAGAGAAAAATAGGCTGTAATAACTGAAAACGCCAGACAAGAGTCTTTTCTAGTTTGGAAATTTATCAGATAATAAGTTCTTCATCCATGGATGTTACTTCCCAGGTGATGGAATGGAATTCGGGGCAGTGGATGGATGAAGTGTGGTTAATGTGATTTATACTATTAAATTATGCCCAGAATGCATGCATATATTCCCTGAAGAAGAGCCCTATTAAGCTTATTCTTCATTTCTGATCGCAGAATCCCAAATTGCTATTTAATTTCAGGAAATCTCTTTAGCAGGTGGCCTTTTATGGCGGGCAGGGTGTGAATTCTTAGGGTTGCTGCGTCTGCCAAGTTATTATGAAATCCCGAGAAGATAAAATCCGAGAAAGAACCACCCAGTAGAACATTTCAGCCCTTAAACTCTTATGTGATTTGCTGTTGATACAGAAATCTATCCTTTGAAGATGGACTCAGAGTGGAAATGTGCTCTGGAGAAATCCCTTATTGATGCTGCTAACTTTCCTCTTCCAATGGAAGTGTTTAAGGTAAGACGTAGATTCATAGCAGTTTTTCTCCTCTTTTCGAGAATAAACTGTGTAAAAAGTTGCCCACATCAAATCATTTCCCACTATTTAAAAAGCTACCTTCTTGGCCGGTGTTCATTTAAAATGTTATCTGTTCCATTTTGCTCTGTTTTGTAATCCTCCCAAATAGCCATATTCCAAGATAATGCTTAAAATCTTTTATCAAGTAATTAATAAGGATATTATAAGGTAATTTGAATCTTAATAATTTTTTTTTCAGGTTTACATATTTTTTCTCCATCTTGTATTATTATGGAAATCTCATTTTCACCCTCTCACTGCTTACCAAAGAAACAAAAGAAAATGGAACAAGTCTAATTTTGGTATTTGCTCGGTAAAGATGGTAGAAAATGATGCTTCTCTTGATGGCTTGAGAAACTCATTAGTATCTGTTGGGTAGTAGGCCTTCCTCTAATAGACAATTAAAGAAATGTACCACGACTGAAATAGATCACCTAGTTCTTAAAACTCTTAAAAATTATGCTTAAAATTTATATGATGTGTAGAATATTAAGTTCTGGGCAGGAGTGATCCCTCCAGCAAGAGGGACCCATAAAATGGTCTCTATTTGGAGCTCAAGTAGGTGGGAAACAGCTCTACATGGGCCGTTTCCTGGGAGACTTGTGGATGGGCTTGTGGTGGGCTGACGTAAACCTGCTTTTCAGTTCCGAGCGGGCACATTTCTGCAGGGCCGTAGAAGTTTCATGTGGAAAATGAAATTAAAATGGTGTCTAGGTACCGCCTGCAGCAAGAGTGTGAGGCTCAGACTGGGGCGCTGGCTTCCTGTATTTTATTTACGAGGAAGTCCTCGCTCAGAACCTTAGCCTAGCAGGGTGAATCACCGATACTCTTGTTCAGCACTTTTCTCATTGGCAACATTGGACTTAAGACCTCTTATGAAAATAATTATTAAGTTATTATTAGCGGTAATAATCACACTGATCACGCAATATTATCTTGGGCTTTTTTTTTTTTTTGCTAACTGACCAGATAACTTCTTTTTCCTCCTCCTTTCCTGCAAAAAGTAAAATAAAATAAAAATAAAAATTAAGAAAAAGAGCATTTACTCTTCCGTGAGCTGTCTCCACTGCTTCTTCGGAAGCCAGCCCACCACGCTTGTCACTCGTTTGACCTCTACAGCTGGTGTCCACTGTCTCTTCCCAGTGGCCTTGGTGATATTAAAAAAGCACTTTTATTGAAGTAGAGTTGAGTTACAATGTTGTGTTAGTCTCAGGTGTGCAGCAAAGTGATTCAGTTACACATATATATACGTGTGTGTGTGTGTATTTATGTATTCTTTTTCAGATTCTTTTCCATTATAGTTTATTACAAGATACTGAGTATAGTTCTCTGTGCTATACAGTAGGGCCTTGTTGTTGTTTATCTATTAGATATATAGTAGTGTGTATCTGTCAATCCCAAACTCCTAATTTATCCCTCCCCCACTTTCCCCTTTGGTAACTGTAAGTTTGTTTTTGATGCCTGTGAGTCTCTTTCTGTTTTGTAAATAAATTCATTTGTATCACTTTTTTAGATTCCACATATAAGTGGTATCATACGATATTTGTCTCTGTCTGACTTCCTTCACTTAGTATGATAATCTCTAGGTCCATCCATGTTGCTGCAAATGGCATTTCATTCTTTTTTTATGGCTGAGTAGTGTTGTGCGTGTGTATACATCACACCTTCTCTATCCATTCATCTCTTGATGGACAGTTAGGTTGCTTCCCTTAGTGATATTTTAAATGTATAAATCTGATCATGTTCCTTGCCCTTGAGAAAATAAATTTTATTTCAAAATAGTGTATGAATATATTTATTTTGGAATATATTATACACATACATTTGAAATATACACGTGAGGAGTTCACAGAGTGATACAGTGGAAATACAAATCCCCCCTGCCCCCCGTCTAGACACGGGAAGTTACGGGTCCATTAGCATCCCTCCACCTGACCTTTCCTAGCTGTGGGTAACCAGCTCCCTAACTTTGGTGTTAACCATTTCCTTGCCTCTCCTTGTAGTATTACTACCTATGTATGTTTTCCTTAATATTACACAACTTAATTTTGACAACAGGAGAAACAAGACCAGCCCTGATTGTTTCAGGAGAGGGCGTTTTCCTGCTCTCCAGAGTGGAGGATGACTGGACAGTGCCTGGGTCCTAAGCTGGCCTCACTTTCCCACAGAGTTTGCAGGGGAGTTGAGTAGGCACAGTCCTGAGCTAATCTTAGGGAATTAGTTGGGTCATCAGCCAAACTGTAGCTTGAACTCCAGGTACCGGACCTCCCACAGAAATGCGGACGGGTCTGGCTCCGGTTCTCATAACAGGCCCAGCACAGCATTTCTGTGCAGTGACTTGAATGTTCTCTTCTGCTCCAGGCAGTGGGACCTCGAGGGGTCCCTGGGACCTTGTTCAGAGTTTGGTCAGGACAAGCCAGGTGCCGTTAACAATCTGGGTCCAGCTTACTTTGGCATTTTGTCCTCAGCTTACAAAGATGATAAAACAAAGCAAAGCATCTTAGTGCTGGCAGCCTGCTCTCTCACCTCGAGTGACTGAAAGAATCCTGATTCTGTCCTCACGCTTCCCTGATAGTTTGGGTGTAGAATTCTAGGTCAGCTGTCACTTTTCTCAAGAATTTGGAGGTATTGCTCCATTTTTCCTTTTCTCCTTGGGCATCTTATAGTCTCCTTTTCTCCACTGTTGTGAAATTTCACGATGATAGGCCTTTGCAGGTGTCTGTTTCCATCCAGAACGCAGGGTACCCTGGGTGTCTGCAACTCATACCTTTAATTTTGGGGATGCTTCTTCTAAAATGACGTCTTCCACCTCTCTTTTCTCTCTTGTCTTCATCTGTGACCAGGTGGTAGTCCTGGGCTGGCTATGTAATTTTTTCTCCTTGTTTTCATTTCAGGTTTTCATTTTCTCCTCTGTTTCTGCTCTACTGTCAGAGGTTTTCTCCACTCATTTGTGCTGTTGTATTTTTATGAGCACTTGTCTGGCGCTTTTTCTCTGAATGCTGCTCTGTTTATGGCCTCCTCTTCTTGCAGCCTGGAAGCATGACTTTATCTTGTTGGAAGTATTGATTTTTTAAAGTTTTCTTTTCCCAGAGTAGTTTGTCTCCTCCATGTTGCTTTTAGTTTCTAACTTTCTTGCTAGAGGCTTTCCTTGGATATCTGAGACTCCTTGACTGTGCGCTCTTGAGTAGGAGGGAGATTCGAACGCTGACGGCAGGACTGGTCCATGTAGGGGGACCTTCTTTGTATGGAGGCCACTTCTTTGTATGATGGTTTTTCCTCTTTAGCTGATTTCCAAGGAGGAGAATTTCACCTTCCCACCTGGGGTTCAAGGTCGAGCTGCCCGCATTCTAGGAGCTGAGTGGCAAGAAGAGAGCCTGGGGTTTCCGTGCTGAGTTTGTATTTTCCTGCATCCATAGACCAGGGACCACCTGCTTCATCCTCTTCTGAGGAAACTGGAGGACCACTGGTCTGTAGAGTCAGGGAGGGGAGGATACCTGGGGTCCAACTGCTTCCTAGACAGCTCCCCATGCATCTTATTCTATCACCTCCCACTCACCCCCCGTTTCAGACGTACCTGCTGTTACCGGTTTCTGAGCCTCCTGAAGGTCCTGCCCTGTTCATTAAGCTGGGTCTCAGCTTTTCTGTAGGAGGCTTGAGACTTGGCTCTGTTGAATATGTTAAATTAGTTGCTTCTTGTTCATCTGCATTTTAGCTTCTATTTAGTTTCTGTTCAAGGGGCTTCGCGTCTTGAAAATTCTTTACTGTAATTTTGGTTAGAGTTTAGGAAGAGGTGAAATTAATGTGTGTTTTTAGTCAGCCGTCTTCATGTGGGACTCCCCTTTTTGAAGTCTTGTAGCTTGGACTGTAGGGTAAACTCCCACATCTTTCATTCGATGAAACATAACTCCTTGGCTATAGTCATACTCAGTAAATATTTCTCAAATATATGATGAATTATTGAATGGACAAATGCATTTAACTCACCGATTTGAAATACTTTGAGTTAATGTAGTTACAGATTAATTGGATATGCACTTATTATTTAGAACTATGAATACTAAGACTCAAAATGTATAAACATTAATAATCCTCATATATTTTAAACTAATAATTAAGTAACTCAGTAAATGTTTATTGAGCAGTTACCCTCTACATAATTCTCTTGGCCCGACTCCAGGGTTTCATAATTGTTTATATTTTCCTCTAAAATACAGTTGCCTCCTTCCCTCACTTTAATGTTTTTCTGTTAGAAATCAGACTACTATTTTTATGGAGTACATGAGAATTCTCCCTGTCCTCAATATTTTGTTTATAATTAATGGTTGCTTTTTAAAAAATATTTTATTTTATATTGGAGTTTAGTTGGTTAACAATATTGTGTTAGTTTCAGGTGTACAGCAGAGTGATTCAGTTATACACACACATGTATTCTTTCTCAAATTATTTTCCCATTTAGATTATTACAGAATATTGAGCAGAGTTCCCTGTGCTATACAGTAGTTGCTTTTAAGAGTAGACACTGAATATTTTCTATTTTTCACAGGGCCTACAGGATGTATGGAGTGGGCAATTAATAAATAAAAATTAGCTGAATTGAAAATTCTGTGTTCTTAGAGCTTGTGAGACGCTTTTATAAATGTTTTCTTTTATTTCAATTTGACAGAAAAGAAAGGGGCAATTTTCTGAAGCAGACTTTGTATGGAGGGAATATTTATACACTTAATTTTGAAATCCTGAGAACAACCACTATTAGTTTCCTAAGGCCGTTGTAATAACATACCACAAACTGGATAGCTGGAAACAAGGGAAATTTCTTCTGTCATGGTTTTGGAGGCTAGAGGTAAACATCGAGGTGTGAGCAGGGCCACGCTCCCTCTGAAGGCTTTGAGGGAGGCATTGTCCCGTGAGTCTGTTCTCACTTCTGCAGAGGGTTGCCTGCAGTCCTTACCATTTCTTGGGTGTGACAGCAGACCTCCAATCTCTGCCTCTGTCCCCACATGGCCTTCTCTCTACGTGTCTGTCCAAATTTCCCCCTTAGGGACACTGGTCGTTTGATTTGGGCCTGTGCTAAGGCAGCGTGACCGCAGCTTAACTTGAGCGCATCTGCAGAGTCCCTGTTTCCAAATCAGGTCACGTTCGCAGGTTCTGGGTGGATATGCCTTTTTTTTAGGGGTTGCTGTTCCACCCAGTACAACCGCATTTCATGGATGTACAGTAATTTAAGAAACCACATAGTAATATTCTCTAACAAGTAATTCCACTTAAATAGAGGTAATTAGGTTCAGAAGCATTGCATGGGGCCATGGGATAAGGTTCAAGCTCTCTTAACAGTTGCTTCATTTTAGTCAAAACGAGAGATTTATTGTCCTTAATTTGAGAGAACACTTGAAGTGTCTTTTGGTTGCCATATTTTACTGAGAATTCTGACTTCCCTATTTGGAAAATGCAGGTAAATTTCAAAACATGTATTTGGAAGAAAAATAAGTAATTAATGAAATGAGTACCAAAAAAGGGGGAAGGGATTAAAAATTATTTTTTGTTATTGAAACATGAATAATGAACATTTTTTTTCTTGTAAACCAGTCTCATTATTTAGAGACCCAATAGACTTGCTGAGAATAATCCATATATCAATACTAATTTATTTGAGAAAAATATTTAGTATATATTCCTGCACTGCAAATCAGCAAGGTCTCTCACTAGCTTTCTTTTTTACTTATTATATTACCTTTGCAAGCCATCGTATGATTAACTTGTGACACATCCCACTGTCAAATAAAGTGAAATGCCCCAATTTCAATAAAAGCTTTTTCCTTGGTCTTCACAAAGGACTACTAGGGTGGGTTTCTCTCATAGTTTGTTTCTGTCATGAAATGAAGTCAGTACGGGGCTAATCCAGTTTTTTTGGCCAGGGATTTTTATACTGCTTCAGGTCTAATTCACTAAGTATTTACTACAATATAAGGAGTAGATTTGAGGTAATTTAGTTAAGTTTTAAAAATAGGGCCAAGGGAGACTAGACAATAAGAGTCTAACTGTAACGAATGTAATATTTCATGTGCGAGGCGCTCATAAGCCTTTTATAGTTACTGCTACTCTTCATTTTCTGCTGTTCTTGTAAATTGTAATCTTCATTTGTGACCCCTCTTGTTTGCAAATGTTAAGTTATAGAAGTTTCACTGACAACTCCTATATTCATCAAAAAGACCTGCAAATAAGAAACAGCAGTTCCTAATTTGCCAGGTAATTGAAATACAGTACTTTCCCCTTAGAGGAATACAGATGTTCAGCCCAGGGAGAGCGGGGGCTTTTCAGTGCACCTCATTTGTGACTACACCTTGTAATTGCAAGGAAAGAACATTATTTGAAATGTCACTAAAATCGTTCTTCATTTTTACCCCTTAAAAAAGTGAAATTGTTTGAATTTGTTTTTCATTCTTTCTGTTAACAAAATATTTAAAACCTTTGGTGTTTGAAATACCAAAGAAGCTATGTAGAGATTTGCAGAAGAGTCGAAGGAACTCTAAATAAAGCATTGAGCTGGGGCCATAAACCTTGCCTGCCTTCTATGTCGGGGTCCCCAGATCTGCCGCCAGGTCTGGTAATTCACCAGGACTCAAGGTTGTTATAATCACGGTTACAGTTTATTATAGTGAAAGACAGATGGCAAAATCAGCAAAGGGAAAAGTTTCATGGGGTGAATTCTGGAAACCCACACACACGCTTCCAAGAGTGGTCTCCCAGAGCAGTTGCCCAAGGCAACTTCTTAATTCCTCCCATAGCGTGTTGGGCCAACATGTGCTATGGACGCTCATGAGAGACTCACTGCCCAGGGCTGTCATGGGGGGCCAGCTGTGTGAGTACCCATCTTGCCCAGCATGTACCCGTCTTCCAGACTTCCAGAGGAAAACTGGGGGGGGGTTCAATATAAACCATATGGTTGGTACAAACCATGTAGGCACAGTAGACCACTCTTACATTTAGGGAAGATTTCATGTCATTGTCGGGTTCAGTTTATCAGCTGTGTCCCCATAGGCGAGCCAAGACCTGATCCTGGAAGCAGACCTTTCTCAGGACTGCAGTCTCAGGCCTGCTACATGTGTTGGTTCTTCTCTTCACACCTCCATTCCGTCCCTTCACACAGTCTCTTGGCTCTACTTTCAAATTCCATCCGGAGTTCAATCACCCTTCACTTTGTCCATCACCACTACCCTAGTGTAGGCTATCATCCTCCCTGGACCCTTGCATTCATTTCAGAATTTATTTCTGGGCTTGTTATTCACTGCCCCTCTGCAGTTTGTTCTTCCAAGAGCAGCCAGACAGATTCTTTTAAAACAAATTTCAGATCATGTCACTCTATTGCTTATGTGGCTTCTGATCGGACTCAGGTGTGATGTGCCCTCTGAGCCGCTTTGCTGCGCGAGGTTCTCATACACTCTGCTCCACCCGCCGGCTTCCTGCTGTCCGTCCAACACACTAAGTCCTCAGGCCTTTGCAGTGACGCTGCCTAGAAAGTGGTCCCTCTGGCCAGTGCCTCAAGGCTTCTTCCCTCTCTTTCTTCAAGTCTCTGCTTAAAATTTAAAAAAGCACCCTCACCTCCATCTCCCCACAGCCTGCTCCGCATTTATCCGCCCACATAGTCTGCATCAGTTTGCTTTCTCTGCGTCTGGTCTGTTTCTTCTTCCTGGAATGTACCCTCCAGGAAAGGAGATTGTTTATTTTCATGACTGTGCCACCCGGTGCCTTGAACAGTGCAGCCCGTCTTAAGCGCTCAATACCCATTCTTGAGTAGGTTAGTGAAACACTAAGCACAGATCTCAACTTAGAAAGTTAAAGGCTCTGGAGAGGTCGTCAGTACAGCTTGAATGAAGTTAAGTCCCCGCGAGCGGTTCCGAATAACAGGGATGACTTTGTACAGAGAGGAAGCAAAGGGTTTGATGGCTCCTGTTTGGCGGGTTCAGTACCAAACTGGTACTTTCATGATCAGCTAAAAATACCCCAGGTCAGTTCTTGGCTAAGTGGAGGAAATAGTTGAGAGCACCGAGAAGATTAGGGATGAATTGAAATTAAGAAAACAGCTCAGCATAAAACCCCTCACGTTCTATGACCCCCCATTGCAGGTGAGCTTGCAGGGCCAGTGTTTGCTTCTTGCTGGACGTGATCACAGAGTAGAGGGAATATTGCCTCCTGTATGTTGCCTGTGGGTTTTTTCTTTTCAAAGCATCTGGCCCTGTGATCTCTCAGGGTCTTGACAATAACGTAGTGTCAGGTGCTACAGTGTATGGTGTATGTATTGTTTCCTCTTTAAACACATAGATCAGTGGACACACAGGGAGCTTAAAGAACGCCCTGGGGGGAACGTGTTAGTTTAGGGACAGACTTGGCCATAAATGACAGGTTTCTGCCTTATGCTCCGTCTGTTTTTCCACTGCTGTGCATGCCTTCCTAATATCACACGCGATTCCTCTGATATGATTGTAGCTGTGAACGGATGGGATGCGGTTGGACAGTGATGACGTGATGCTTCCGGGTTATTTCCGTTTCATTGGAGGCTGAGGAGAGATGTGATTTTCAGTGAGACACGTACACCCACGATACTAGCTACGTTCCCTTCCATTGTTGCCTCCCTGACCAATTCCCCATCAATATCTGTGGCCAAGGTGGAGGCTATAGGGAGTCGAGGTTATGATAACTAAGGCTTTTACTTCATCAGGACTCACAGCAGGTAAAAAGTGTACCTGGTCCAGTACTTGGATAAAATACCCAGGCTCCTTTGACTTGGGTAGCGGTTGAATGGATCCAGAATTGTGTATCTGTAACTGATACGCATTAAAAGTGCCCTTGACATCTGTAAGTAAAGGGCTTCCACTAATGGCAAAGCAGTAAGTTAAATTCAGCTTGCTTTGGTCTCAAGTGATTCCTGTCTCACTTGCTTCATTGCTTCTTGCTTTCCCCATAAGTCATGTTTAATAAACAGAAGGAAGGGGCTGCTGAGAAAAGGCTAATTGAGAAAAAAAGATGCTACATGTGACCATTATTATATTTTTACACAAACACATAAGGAAAGGCATTCCATGCACATATTTCTTCTCTGTTGAGAGTGTTCAGGCTGTGCTCATAATACACGGAACATTCCACATCTGTTATTTCTTTAGCTCTTTTCAGTTTTGAATTATGTATCTGTTGGTGCATTTGTAGATTCAACCTTTAGGAGAGAACTCCTTGTCTATTTTCGCATCTGAGACCTAGGTTACAGGCCAGAGAGAGAAGGTTAAGAGTGAAAAGCTTTCCTTTCTCATTCCATCTGGTCCAGCCAAAGGGGTAAGAAAGGGTGTGAGCCGCTGTTACCATAGATTGTCAGGTTGCGGTTTCTATGGTGACCGACTTTTGCTCTCTTTTGGTAGCTAAATACAGCAGCAATACAAAACTCGTAGCTGAGTTTGGCCTTCAGGTACTGGGATCCTTGGATTCTCCCAGAATTTGCTCGAGGCCACCTATGTAGGGCCAGAACTTAATTTCTTGAGCATGACATTCCCTGTCCCACCTGGCAGGGTGTCTGATACCAAATAATTTAGCAGTAAGTGTTTGTGTGACTCTTGGTTGCTATTTCCTTCTCACCAGCTGAAACCCCAGTGGTTCTTTGAAAGAGAGTCTGTCTTAGACAGTAGGTCATGTTGTGACCGGACGGGTGGCCCGACCCCTGTATCCTGCCTGCTGGTGTTGCTGACCTGACTTCTGAGCTTCTGCCCAGCAGCTGGTCCCAGGCTGGCTTACCTCCAGCTCTGGCCCCGAACACCCAGAGCCGGGAGCTTGCCCTCTGCCATTCCCTCCTTTGTCCTTCTCATCTCTTTAAAGACCTGGAGAGGTTTGTTAAAGTCTCTCGGGGATGGTGAATCGCAGAGATGTTCAGTTTGTGTCATGCCCATCCTTTGCCACTTTCAGAAACCAGAGGAGGGGCTTGTTTGTGTTATTTTTCATGTGCTCTGGGTTCTTGAACTGCAGCCCACGCATTACGTTAAACTCAGAAAGCGCCACGGGGACATCATGTTTTTATGCATGTTGGAAAAAATCTGGTGAGACCTGCTAAAGAGGGCAACTTTGGTCCAACAGTAAAGGTAACGATGAAAATCGCAAAGCCCACATGTATAAAGAGTTCACTCAACAATGGCTTGATTTCAGGGCCCCCTACACTGCTGCCTGCATCTGCTAGATAGCGACTTGCTTTTAATTCTAAACACTAAGAATTTAAAAATGCAAGATAATATTTGCATGAACTTCATGTCATGGGTGTTGGGATACGAGGAGGGGACATCGTTCTCTTATTTATGAAGCAGACGCATTTCAAAGTGATTGTCATAGCATATTTTAATTTTTTCTAGATTTTCCATGCTACTCGCCATTAGTTAGAATAATTAAGAATTGATCATAATTCTTTTTTCTGTGGATGATTTGTATGGAGGCAGGGTTTTTTTTCCCTCAAAACACAGACAGATTATCTTTTTTTGTAGGTTAGGTCGTAATTTTTTTTTTTTTAAGATTTTTTTTTTTGATGTGGACCATTTTTTTTTTGTCTTTATTTTTTGTTACAGTATCACTTCTGTTTTATGTTTTGGTATTTTGGCCACGAGGCATGTGGGATCTTAGCTCCCCGACCAGGGATTGAATATGCACCCCCTGCATTGGAAGGCGAAGTCCTAACCACTGGACTGCCAGGGAGGTCCCCTAGGTCGTACTTTTAATCTCCATCTTTTCTTTCATGGATAGGCAGTTGTAAATTGCAGGATCTCAAGTAGGCAGATGGATGTAAAGAGAAGTTTAAGTTCATTCTGTCTACAGAGGTTTAAAATCTAATGGAAAATGAGGACCACATATGATGGGGCCCCAGCTACTGAACCTTCTGCATATTCCCTCCTGCCTGAGAAAGGCCCCCTGGTGCAGAGGTTTGTGTGAGCTGCAGGTGTAAATGAAAGCGTGGGAATCCTTCCGTCCTGCGAGTTCTCTCTTTCCTTCCGTGGGCAGCCAGTGTACAATGAATTTCCGTGTTGATGGCACAAAGTCAAGGATAAGGTGAAACTCTGCCCCCTGTTTCTTCTCCAGCTCCATTTATAACCAGAAGAACCCACATAAACAAACCAGATAACCTTTTTTTAAAACTGAAATTTTTATTGAGATAATTGTACATCCACATGCAGTTGTAAGACATAATACAGAGAGACGCCATATACTTGCTCTTCACCCAGTTTTCCCCAATGGTGACATCTTGGGGGAAAAACACAGTTTTGCAGCCGGGATATTGACATTGATACAATCCACGATCTTACTCAGATGGCCCCAGTTTTACATGTGTTCATTTGTGTGTGTGTACTTTTTAAAAATTTTTTATTTTATTTTATTAAAAATTGTTTTGGAAGTATGGTTGATTTACAGTGTTTCAGGTGTACAGCAAAGTGATTCAGTTATACATATATATATATATATATATATATATTCTTTTTCAAAGTCTTTTCTGTTATAAGTTATTACAAGATATTGAATACGGTTCCCTGTGCTATACAGTAGGTCCTCGTTGTTTACCTGTTTTATATAGAGTAGTGTGTATGTGTTAATCCCAAACTCCTAATTTATCCCTCCCCCCTTCCCCTTTGGTAACCATAAGTTTGTTATCTATGTCTGTGAGTCTGTTTCAACAAATCACATAAACTTTTACATGAATAGATAATGTTCTGTGTTTAACATTAAATAAAAGGAATGGATGAGTTTAGAATAGTAGAAACCTGACTTAAAGCCCCCCCAATATTTAAGAACATGTCATGCTTGGAGTCGGTGGAGAGATTTCCAGATTCCAACAGAATTACTTTTTGCCTAATTATCTTGATTGTGCTCAGAGTAAGCACGAGCATACATGGCACACATGACGCGCCTTTGCAGGAATTTGGAACATTTGATCATTTCCCTTGTACTTGTACTGCCCTTAGTACAAGTTAGTCCCCTTGCTGGACCTTGGTGGTTTCTGAGCTTCCAGGGCTCCTAGGAGACTTCAGGTCCGTCAGCCAGTGGGGTGGTGAGCAGGGCATGGCCGACGCATCACAATTCCTTGTTCTCCTGTAGTAAGTTACACACTTTTGGGATATCTTTGGAATATACAGTATATTAACGTGCTCAGACCCTTCAGGATAGCGTACAGAATAAAAACGCAAATCAAGCCGTGGAGACTTCACCTGGACGCCCACATCATCCTCCAGTGGAAATTCATTGCAGCGATGTCGACCATCGCTTCAGCTGTTGAGCCCGGACAGGACGGAAGAAACGGTACCAGCCACTCCCCACACTTAATCTCGTTATCCTCACGATAACCCGACATGCAGGTATTATTGGTCTTCCTGTAACTTGAGGAAAATCAGAGAAGCTAATCTCCTGTCCTACCTCACACAGAGCCTGTGGTGGAAGCAGGACCCAAATGCAAATCTTAACCGACTTCAGTCTTAACTGTTTCTAAATCAGTGGTTCTCAACTGGGGAGGATCTGGCAGTTCTCTCAGTGTCTGGGGGCATTTTGATGATGACACAGAGCTGGGAGAGATGCTACTGGCATCTGTGGGTAGAAGCTGGAGATGGACAGAACATCCTATGTGCACAGGACAGCCCCTACTAACAAGGCATCAGTTGCCCCAGGATGCCAGCAGTGCCCAGGTGGAGAAACCCTGGCTAGAGAATGGGTGCTTTTCTTACCAGGAGGTAGGTTGACCCATGGAAGGCAGGGGCAGCCGGGATTTGAGGACGATGCTTGAGATTTTCACTGTTCTTAGATCTGTGCCAGGCTGGCTGGCAGTTGGCACTTTCCCATTGGGAGTCTTCTCCACCTGTGGCAGGAAGAGCACAGATGGACGTAAGCCCCTGTGTTTCAGTAGCTCCTGCTGTGTCCAGAAAGGGCAGGACACAGAGTCAACCTTGCCCATCACTGACTCTTCATTCTCCCTCTGAAAGCTGGATTCCACATGCGGGGAGACAGTTCAGGGCCATTGGCCTTGTTTCCATGACAACAGTTGAGTTGCATTGAGGGCTCTCAGTAGAAGGGGACACCCGGCAATAATTTTGTCAACCGCATCTGGCAGTGGGGTGTGAGGCTGGGGAAAAGCTAACCCCCAGAGCCCCGACTGTGGTTTTCTTTAGCCCACAGCCCTCAGGCTGGACACGTGTGGAGATACCCTAACTCATTAGGAGAGAAGTAACTAAGCTTAAGAACAGACAGTGTAATCACTGTTTACCTGTACCCACAGCATAGGCTCTTTTTTTTTCTCATAGTGGTGCTGTAAGTAAGGTTGAATTTCTTGCCACTTACAATGCTTTTATGGTGCATAAGTATTAATGAAAGGCATCCTCATTGCCCCTGTTTTGTTTTTTTTTGTTTTTTTTTTTTGCGGTACGCGGGCCTCTCACTGCTGTGGCCTCTCCCATTGCGGAGCGCAGGCTCAGCGGCCATGGCTCACGGGCCCAGCGGCTCCGCGGCATGTGGGATCTTCCCGGACCGGGGCACAAACCCGTGTCCCCTGCATCGGCAGGCGGACTCTCAACCACTGCGCCACCAGGGAAGCCCTGCCCCTGTTGTTTTAAAACAACCAGTGTACCAGTTTTTGGACTTACTGTGGAAATAGTCCTGCTATAATCGCCTGTTATGAATTCTTGTGGTTCAGGTTGAAGTATATAGTACTACATTTTCTCATGACTATTTTTTAACTTGATTGAATGCAGGACTAGTTGATAAAATTGCTGCTTACAGCTGTAAGTAAAAATGGAAACGCTTATTAGTGTTCGGCTTATAGATGTTTTATTACCTTTTTGTTATAAATATTTCATTGCCTGAGTTTAATTCAGTGCAATGGAATTGAAATATAATAATGCTGTTGATTTAATAAATGCTGGCATCCTAATGTACATTTTTAGATGAAACTAATATAATGAGGGTAATTATCTAATGAACATGTGAGCACTAGGTCTTTCGTAAAACAAAAAGAGGAACAGTGTGATGAACTGCATTGGATTTTTTTTTTTAGCATAACAAAGCATGCTGATATGAACAAAGGAATTAAAGCCTAGGTCATTATATATTGATTTGAATGTAGTACTAAGTAAAACCTTCCTCTGACTTTTCTGAAGCCTGTTTTTGGAAATTATGCAAATTAATTGAAGCCTTTGAAAAGATGCCTATGCAATGTTTGAGGTCCCTGCGGACCAAAAACTGGCATGTTGGAACTGAAAAAATTATATGGTGCAGTGTTTTTGTGTATGATGCACTCAAAGATTTTTGTCCTTAAAAAATATGTGGAGGGGTGTTGAATTGCATTATCAGTTTTTTTGTCCATTTTTTTTTCATATCAACATAAGCAAAAAGAAAGAACCGGAGGATTAAAGATTGAGGATCAGATGGCCACCATTAAGGAAATTCCTGGAGCATTTGATTGTGGAACTCAGGCTGTAAGAATTAGGTTTCTGCACAGGAAATGAGGCACTGCTTTTCTTACATGAAAATCCTCACCAAGTGCATTTTAATTGTGTTGTGTTAATTAGTTTGAACTCCCTCTCCCCTGTGCCACATTCTTCATATTTTTATATCGTGTGGGGTGTATTTATCCAATGAAGCAGGGCTGGCAAGAAACATCAGCTGTCTTGGGAGTCTGTGATCAGCACATACTAAATTGTAACAGCGTAATTGGCAATGCTTCCAGCCTCTAAAGTAGATGGAGAGCAGTGGGTTAAGATCCAGGAGGCATTTGAGAGATGAGTTGAACCTAAGATGCTCGAATGTTCTTTCTTTTTCCTTGTCTTCTGTCTCTCAATTAGTAATACCTTCTCCTCCTTCCATAGATTAATACTCTGTCACTTATCTGTTTCATAGAGAACATCAGTATTTACCCTGAAGCTTCGTCGTTCTGCCAATGACCAATACTAAGGCAGCTCTGTACAGTAGTGTTTCTTAAATAGCGATGCTTGATTCTTCGAGAGTCAGGTTGTGCTTTCTTCCCAGGGCTGGTAGTCCCTTCAGAGGCACTTAGGGGACCAGTGAGTACCTGGGGATGCTCTGAGGTTGTCTGATGTCCTCTGTCTCACAGGTGAAATAAAGTGGGACACCAGCCAAACTGTAAAGGCAGGACAACCAGATATATTGTGTTTTGTCCAGACTTCTTTTTCCAGCATTGTACTTGTATTTATCACATCTCTGTCATTTTCTAACTAAATTTCAAGCTTCTCAATGTCGGGAACCACATCCTCCTCTTTTTTTTCTTCATTCAGTACACAGGTTAGTGCTTAACATAGAGTATTGAAAAATACCACTGGCAGGTCGAGACTCATGGGGACTTTGCAGCTGGGGACGTTTACTAGATGAACCACATTTATCAGGTAAACCTGTCTGGGTTAACATTGATAATGTTATGAGAGATAGGTATCGATGATGGATAACTTGTAGAGCATCATAGGCATTTACTGGACACATTTTTTAAATCTTTGTGGCTTAAAGAACACGAAAGCAGTAAAAATATAATGGTTCATTGTTGATAAAGACTGATTGACTTTATATATAAACATTGGGGGGTAATTTTAGTGTCAAAATTTTCTCTCTGATGGTTTTTTCATAAACCATTGAAAAGTGCTGTGAATTGACAGCAGAAATTGGAGGTTTTCAATAAGTGGTTGGTATTAATAGCTATCACTTTTTAACTTGGCAATATCTGTCTTTGAGAGCATCTTAGGAGCTTATAGGTTATAAGGGTTTTGTTTGTTTGTTTGTTTACCATTAGCAATAAAAAACGCAAAGATCCATTTTGGTCTTTGCTTCCCGGTCTGTGCCATAACCTGATAGCTAATCACACACAACTAGGTAATCTGATGGCTAGATCATGTACTTAGCGTCAGACCACGTGGATTTGAGTCCTGGCTCCTCTTGTTAGCTGTGTGTTCTTGCTTAGGTAACTTAACTTCTCTGTGCCTTAGTTTCCTCTCTAAGATGGATCCTACCCCATAGTCTGTTGTGAGGGGAAAATAATAATACAAGGAAAGTGCTCACAAGTATTTACAGTGTGTTCATTGCTGTTACTCTTTCTACCGGCTTGAATATTATAAACCAAACCAAGCTACTCTCAGTGCAGTCAGTATATCTTAGTAGGAGTGAGTGAAAGCTCCATGGGGTCAGGAGAGAAGAAAGCTGATGAAATTCGTGTGGATTACAGAAGTTGATGTGTATATGATCTCTTGTACATTGTCATTCGACTGAAAATAAGGTTCCCTGAAGAGCAATTGTCAAGGTAGGCTAGTAAGACAGCCCTCCAATAAAATGAATGGTATTTTACTTCTGATCAATATAAAGCTACGTCAGGGCAAAAATAAAATGTGTAGCCATGAATGTAGATGGGAATGACATTGCCAGCCTGTCTTAAGGAGTTTTTCTGTAAGCAGTTTAACTGGACTCTAGTTCATTTGAATAAACAGTATTTCGTGAATGTGACAGGCACATTTGTAAATGTCCTGAGGATTTACTACTTACTCCTGATCTCAGGAATAACATCATTCTTGATCCAATAATTTAGAGGTGTGAAGGATTCTCTAGAGCTTTGCAAAGGCCAGAATGTATCTTTCAACCCACAGTGAATTTCCCATTATCTCTCAGTAGATAATCGGTTTTGTGAATCATCATTTCAGGAACCAGGAACTCTCTCTCTGTCTCTGTCTCTGTCTCCCTCTCCCCACTTAGAATTGAGAATGATTAGCTGGTGTTTGTAAATGAATGCATGTACTCTGACTGCATGAACAGCCTGAAGTAAATGGTCTAGGAGTGATAAATTTGTTTTTCAATGAGAATATCTTATATACTATGTACCCTTTCTTATATACTAATATGGATGTACATTTATACACACAAAGAGCTCAGATGGTCTGTGTATTGGCTTATTTAGAAATTAACTGGTGTTGAATTTTTTATCATAAAAATCTCGGTTTGTTAGGAGTGCTGAACGACTCTTTTGCCTCTGAAATCAGACTTAAAAGCCTTAATCCAGTATCTTAAGACCCAGTCTCCCTAACTAAATTTACAGTTCCACCTTCTCAGAATCTTTTCTTTGTCATTCTAAGTCTCATGCTTTTTATATTCAAAATTAAGTTTCACTCCTTTAAATCCCTGGACTGCCATCATCTTGGTGGTTATAATTTTTTGAAGGTACAAGTAAAAATAGTGTTTGTTCTGAAATTTTTTCTAAACCTGGATCTTCCATAGCTGTTCTTCATTTCTTTCCCTTCTCCCTTTTGACAAATGCAGTTTTTGTGTGTATTCTGTGCATCACCTAGTGGCATGGTGTGTGGAACCCCAGTGGTTTCTAATGAATGCCAAACGAATGAATGAATGAATGATAGAATATAGAATCAGAATGGATGTCAAGAAATCTAGTTTTTGATGTTTCTCCAGCTTAATTCAATAATTATTTCTTGGCATCTTTCTTGGATGAACTGCATAACTTAAATGAGAGGGTTTGGCATTGACTGGAAAATATTGCATGTACTACATGGCTAACAGTCATGTGTTTTAAAGATTTCCAGTGACCAGAAATCTAATGGGCAAGCCCTTTTAGAAAATACTGCCCTTCCTCTCGAGTTCAAAGTTTCTGGCATTACCATTCATGAATAACATAAATATTGGAGTAGCAGATTTATAATCATAATCAAACTCATAATCATTATGGGTCTTTGCTCTTGGATTTAAAAATTTTTCATTTTGTTGACTTGCTTTTGAAACTGGTGGGACTTGTACGCATTATTACCAGTTTTCTTTTTTTTTTTTCCTTTTAAATGCTGATGAAAAAGTGACCTTAAGAAAGTGGAAGTTAGGGCTGGGGATAAAGGGATGTATTTTATAGTTTTCAAGTTCCTTTCTGAAATTTGGAGAGGTTTAATGAGGTATAACAGATAGATATGGATATTTGAGACCAAAATATAAAAAACCAATGTGTGTATGCAGCTACCTCTCAAAATGTCCGGCTTCTTTTTCAGTATATGAAACAAGAGAGTTTAAGAATTTTCACATAGTTTGGAACAAAAACAGATGCATTTCCACAAGTAAGAAATTTGTGTGCTTGCAACTGAAACCTAGTAGAAATAATTTAAGGTGTAGGAAATCTGAGCCATGATTCACAAGGGAAAACTTGTTTCTAAAACTTTGTTCACTAAGCATTATTTTTAAACTGTTTAATATTTTAATGTCATCAGGACAGAACATTGTCAACAGTATTTTGATTGTTTAAAAATATGTCATTAACTGGGCTTCCCTGGTGGCGCGGTGGTTGAGAGTCCGCCTGCCGATGCAGGGGACGCGGGTTCGTGCCCCGGACCGGGAGGATCCCACATGCCGCGGAGCGGCTGGGCCCGTGGGCCATGGCCGCTGGGCCTGCGCGTCCGGAGCCCGTGCTCCGCAGCGGGAGAGGCCACAACGGTGAGAGGCCCACGTACCACACCAAAGAGATAACAGTACATTTAACTAATTACCAAGAAGGTCAAAGGCAAATAATATTTTTCTGTGTCCCTGCCCCTGACTTAGCATGTTAGGAAAGAGCATTTATATAAAAAAAAAAAAAAAAAAAAAAAAAAAAAAAAATGTCATTAACATTTTATTTTCACCCCACATGTGGCCATGGATGATTTTGAGGTGGGTGGTATTTCTTATGTATGAGCAGAGAGAGAGATTCTCATAGGTTGACAAGGGAGCACAGGGACATCTACAAAGAAGGAAGAAAATGTGTGGTATCTGCACAAAGTGATCCCCTCTTAACCTAGAGGTACTGTTTGATGCAGGGTGCCCTGGAATCATTAATGATAAGCATTTATAACAGAGTCCACAGCCTTGAAAAGAGAAAGTTATCTGAGGACCAGATTGCTGTCCTAAGCTTGTATGCTTTATTTCTAAGGAAAGGCAGGTCCCACTAGACAACTGTGAATCAAGTAAGGCAGCAGGTAAAGGACAATCATTAGTGTAGGGTTCCTGGGGGCTTTAGGGTTTCCAGCCCAGCATTGGGAGCTGTGATTGAGCAACCTTCTGGCAGAGATATGAGATGGGTGTAGACTTGGCTAAAGACTTCAAGTCAGTGGTCAAGTGGTCACACTGAGAGCCTGGGATATAGAAAGTGCCTGGGGGTTATGGGTCAACCCTACTTAGAAAGCTGGCTCTACTCAGAGTGCAGAGGGAGGAACAAAAGTGTGTGGGTCAAAGAGTGGGCACACAGTCTGAAATCAAGAGAGGATTCGGACGGTGGGGAGACCAGAAGCCCAGAATGCTGTCAGGACAGCCCTACAGCAGAAACAACAGGAGAAGCAAACGGGAGAGCAGGTGAGAGATCAAAATTGTGAGCAGAGCCCTAGTGTTAGAGGCAGCCAGGGAACAGGCACGAGTTTTCCTGTTATTGGTGAACCGCATCTCAAGAACGTTTAGCCTTGTAGCTGTGAGTAATGGGAGAGACACTGCAGCAAGGGAGGACATTGCTAGCAGAGGGAAACGGAAGAACTTCCATGAAACTAGTACATTCATCTTGCCCGTTTATCATAGCTACACATGTCATTAGTGCCTGAGGACATTTATGTAATACCAAATAGTATCATAATGACTGCTTGATAAACTTGTTGAGTACATTCAGGCAACGTTTTATAGTATGTCTTAGTTTTAGAATAATTCCTCTTTTCAGAAGGTTAAAGGCTTTTGTGCCTAAAATGGAAAAAATATTTATCTGCAAAATCCACTTATGTGATTCAATTCTTACTGATAGATACTGGGGTGCGTTGATGTTTGCTGAGAGCATTAACTTTTAATCTTTTCTTTCAGTCATTTTGGGTTTCCTACTTTTGTATTAACACCTGTGGTTTCTGGCTCTGCCTTGGTGTTTGGGGTGATGTGTGTTGATTTGCATTAAATCTCTATGCTGTTTCTTTTGATTCCTTTTCCAAGCCACCTTTAAAAGTAAATGCTTTATTTTCAGTAATAAAAAAAGGAAATCATCTCCTGTACCTAAGAATATTTTTTAATCAAGTGATGATTGTTAAGTTCAATGAGTTTTTGTCATGTAAGTCCTTGCCCACGGAGCACATCACCTTCCTCGTTCTGATCAACCCCCTCCCTGCACGAGGCACCCTGTGCTCCAGCCAGACCCAGCATTTATTGCTCACCCACTGGGTACAGAGACTTGCAGGCAGCTGTGGCCACATGAGAAATGACAGGTCCCTGTGGTTCTATAGGCATTTACATTCTGTACCTGCTTTGGTAAAGCAAAGCAGTGGTGGTGAGTTTAATAAGTGGATCTGGTGTCATACACTGACGTGTTCTGATCAGCTTTTGTGGGAGGAGCAGGCACAGCCCTGTGGGCTCTGCACGGTCCTCAGAGTTGGGTGTATTTAGAATGGCATCCTTGAATTAATGAAAAATCCACTTTAGGTTCCACATAGAGGCAATATCGTATGATATTTGTCTTTGTCTGACTTACTTCACTTAGTATGATCATGTCTAAGTCCATCCATGTTGCTGCAAATGACATTATTTCATTTTTTATGGCTGAGTAATATTCCATCATATATACACACACACACACACACGCACACACACACACACACACACACACACACACCATATTTACGAAAGGGAAATAGAGTCACAGACATAGAAAACAAACTTAGGGTTACCAGAGTGGGAGGTGGATAAATTAAGAGTTTGGGATTAAAATATACACACAACTGTATGTAAAATAGATAACCAACAAGGACCTATGTAGCACAGGGAACTCTACTCAATATCTTGTAATAATCTATAATGGAAAAAAAATCTGAAAAAGAATATATGTATGTATGTATAACTGAGTCACTTTGCTGTACACCTGAAACTTAACATCGTAAACCAACTATATTTCAATAAAAATTTTTTAAAAATCCACTTTACGTTGGCAGATAAAAGAAAGTCATAGGTCCCCAGATATTTTTGTACTTCTCACCCAACTGATGTATTTAGAAACAGGAGGATTTACTTGCAGCTATTATTTCCTCAGGGACAGGCTGCAGAGACATTTATTTATCTACTACTGTTTATACAGACTGTGAGTTATGAGGTGACCTTCATCTCTGCAAGATAAATCCTGGTGTCCAGAGTCCCGCCAGCCTCATCTGTTGCTGTGTAGCTAAAGTGGTTATTGAAATTTGTTTTCTTGAGAAGGCAGGAAAGCTCCACTCACACACATAAGGTTGCTGTGAATCGTCTATAAAACTGCCAGGCACCTATTAAACAGGGGGTGTAGCTCATCTTTATAGAGCAGGAGACGGGTTCTGATAGGGTACAGGGCTGTTTTGGAGTCTTCTATACCCACATGTCCAAGGACCAATATCAGTACCAGTAACTGATAACCTGAGTGCTCTTCAACACAGAAGACAAGCTGTATCCCCCAAAAGATCCTCCCCGAAGCCTGCAAAGTAACTCCAGTAGCAAGAGGCCATGTTTTCTGAGGAGGCCCCTGCCGTGTTTTGGATGACTGATTGCTTCTATTTCTCTGCCGAGCTTTCCTGATGGCCCCTAG
This sequence comes from Lipotes vexillifer, assembly GCF_000442215.2. NCBI lineage: Eukaryota > Metazoa > Chordata > Mammalia > Artiodactyla > Lipotidae > Lipotes > Lipotes vexillifer. Next base: position 4,558,498 of record NW_006792683.1, read on the forward strand.
GAAGATCAGAAATGTGCCGTGTGAATTTTTTTTGCTTAGTATAAGTTTAAGCCTGGCCACCAAGGCTTGTTTCTCCCTTGGAAAAGCAATTTAGCCTGCAGAAAATAATTAAATCCGTGATATCTTGCCATAATTAGAAATCTGAAATGCGGGAGGGTTAATGATTTCAGTCCGATTTCAGTCGCCCACTAAAACGATCAAGAAAAGCATCCAGACAGTTACTGAATTAGCTTACAATACCATTGCTTTTAATATTTTCGTCCTTTTCCCCGTAGGACCATGCCGATTTGAGAAGCCATTTTTTCACAGTTGGGATGAAGCTAGAAACAGTGAACGTGAGGGAGCCCTTTCACATCTGTCCTGCATCAGTGACCAAGGTGAGGTCCCTCCCTTGCTTTTCACCTCCACCTCCGGAGTGGATCCAGTAAGTCTTTCTACTCCAAGCCAACCAGAGGAAATAGGCTCGTGTGGGGATCTGTGGTGACGCAAGTAAACCCAAGGAGGAGGGCCTCCTCTCCAGTACAGTGCTGTCTCAAGCTCCCTTTTTATCACTGATATCCGAGTGAGTGTGATCAGATGCCTCCTCTTGCAATGGGTGGTGTGAACTTCACTTGTCCTCCGATAGTACAGGATGCAGACGCTCGTGTCCTGCAGAGACTTGGAGGAAGATTCAGATGCTCAACTGTGAGTTCACAGCAGTGAACTCAGCCACTGAATAGGTGCCACCTTCTCTTACTAACCATAGTGACATGGAAACTGCCGTTTGTCCCTGTGCTCGTGAGAAGAAACCGCTGATGAGTTTGTAATCTTTGTAATAGTAACTTGCTTCTCCTGCTGCACTGATCATATTTCATATGATCTATTTTGCAAATACTTGGAAATGGTGAAAAGCAAGTTCCCATCTCCAGGGGATCAGCACCTCACTTCCTTTCTCTCATCTGCTTTCATTGACTAAAGGAAAAGTCATACGTCTAAGATTCGTAGATTTAAAATGAAAGTACCGTTTCACGCAAAGACATTTTTATTATGGCCTTGATAGTCTTTTATTATAATTTCCCTTCCGCATCAAAGAAATCTCAACGAATTTACCTATCATAACAAAGTATGTGTTTCTACCTTAAAAATATATATACGTATATACGTACATACACACACACACACCATTTATGTCCTGTTAATGGCGCGAGAAACCAACAAACTAAGATTCTTAGCCAACATGTGTTTTACTTAACGGCCTTCTGTGCATTTCCTGGAGTTCAAAAGTCAATTCCATTTTAATTTCTTTTTCTGAAGGAGATGGGATTGTTAATGTGGTGATTAATAGTATGAAGTTATTTGAGTCATGCTTTTTTATTTATGATTTTATTCAAAATTTGGTAAAATTTGAGAAATACAGTGGTGATCATGTATTACAGAATATGGGAAATGGTTATAATGAAACGTCCTTTTCTTCTTTGCTAAAGATTTTTTTCTTTAGTGAACATAAATTATTTTGTAACTGTTAAAGCAATTTATTTAAAGGATAGCTGCATAGAACAAATAATGACTTATGCTTTGAATGATCATCTCGGGTTGAACTGCATGCTCTCGCTGTTCATACACCATTCATTTATAACCTTTTTATTTGAAATGGCTTTTAGGGTTCTTATTGTGTGTTCTGGTAGTTGGCACATTCTTCCAAAACTAAGGAGTGATACCTTGTTGAACCCTGGCCGGAATTCCTCTTTGTTCCAAGCAGGTGATTCAGTAATGCCAGCTGCCCATTTATCTGGGTATGTGTCATCCTCTTCTCATTCTAAGAGGCCTTGGTGTCATCTTCACCGGGTGTTTATAAAATAAACCAAACCGAGGTGCAGTCTGTCAGTGGTCGACTCTCACATTTTTCTACCTTTAAATAATTGTAATACATAATGTTAGAATGTGACATCCTAATTATCATTAGTTTCAGCCCAGATATCTTCATTTCATTGAATAGACTTCCAGGGACAGTAGTTTGGTTTTCACAAAAAAGAATCTTCTCTCTAAATACATGTCATTGGAGGTTGGGGGTGAGGAGGTATTTTCTCTGGTTTTTAAGTCACTTTTCATTTTATTTTTTCTTACCCTTTGTACCTAAGATAAAATACTTAAGTCGTGCTTCCCTGGTGGCGCAGTGGTTGGGAGTCCGCCTGCCGATGCAGGGGACACGGGTTCGTTCCCCGGTCCGGGAAGATCCCACATGCCGCGGATTCAAAAAAAAAAAAAAAAAAAAAAACTTAAGTCATTCTGTTTCACATTTATCCTTTCTTCTTCCTTCTCTCACTGGCCGTGTACTGCTGCTTCTTAGAACTTGGGTCGGCACCTCCCCAGGCACAGGGCTCACCTACAGGTCACAAAGTAGTAGAATATTCTTAAATGTGGAAGCTGTTTATAATTAAATGTATTTCTTTTAACATTGGAAAAGGTTTTAGAATATGACGTTTGAGACTATAACACACTGTGCTGTTAAGTACTCATCCTAATGAAAATTTCATTTTTATCTTCCTTGGGGCTTTTCTTCATGGCACAACTGTTGAGGAAATAAATAACAAATAGACAAGAAAGCAGAGAAGCACATAGCAGATTCAGTATTAAATGACCAACCTTTGGCCCTACAGGGGGACTATGTTGGCATGATGGGGAGAGTATCATCTGTGTATGTGAGACGCATGGTTTAGACAAAGTTTCCTGGAATTTTACACGTGTTGGGTTCTGTTTCTAGGTCTGCTTGCTCTGAGCTGCACAATCTTGGGCAAGTTGGCTAACTGCTCTGGGCTTTGATGCTGAGGCTTGTGGTTCTGGACCAGATGGACCAGTGTCCTTGAACCATTTGGGACCATGAACCCTGATGGATTTGAGGGAACTTAATTTAGCTTTTCCTCTGAAATGTGTGCACAGGAATGTGCATTTTAATAGGCTTGGAGATTCCTTAGTGCCTATTCTTACACAGTTCAGTTTTGCTAAGGGATCCTGCCTCCAGAATTATATGGTACATCTCTGTGTGAGTATGTGTGTGTGTGTATGCATGAGGGTCTAGATCACATTAATTTAACAAATATTTACTGAGCATTTGTAGGCACTGTTCTGGATGCTGGAAACATAAAGTCCCTACTCTTACAGAGCTTATATTTTGATGGGGGGGGGACAGACAATAAATAAAATTAATAAGGAAATAAAGTATGTTAAATGCTAAGGAGAAAGGGGCATCAGGAAAGGGACCTCTAGGGTGTTGGAGTGGAAGGAAGGAAGATGTGATTTTAATTCGGGCTACCAGGAACGGCCTCCCTGAGAAGGGGAAGCTTGATCCTTTGCTCCTTAAAGTCTGTTTCCAAAAGCAAATCTCAGGCAGCAGACTTCTAACGAGTTACTGGAGTTATAACATCAAGAAGAACAGAAGTGAGTTCACTCTTCCTGCTTACCTTTGAACCAGGTTGCTTCCACAAAGTGTTTTGAAAACGAAGGAGCCAGGAATCAGAGCTTAGTAAGAGGGTTAAGTTTCCTAAGAAAGACTGGTTTATGTCTGTTGAGTTGGGAAAGCAATTTTTTGCCTCTGGCCTGTTTTACATTCTACATTCTTTAAATCCATCATGCTTTTCAGTGTGGCTGTCCACCTGATTTTTGCACTCTGCTTTTTCCATCAGCATGTCTTGTTCTATTTCTTTTTCTCATTGACTTTTTTCCTTATACTCAAGTAGGTGTTTAACCAGTTCCTACGTTCAAAGCGTTTGCTATGCACTGTGGGAATATCTTGATGAGTAACAAACAGGAGGCTGTCCTCAAAGGACTTGAGGTCTATTGGGAGAGATAGATGTGGTATCAGACCACAGGAGGGAATGAGAATTTTCGGTTCGGAGGTTCACGTCTGATGCTGTGCCAGAACACAGAGTGAGGCGGGGGTGGGTGGGTGGGGGCGTTCCAGCAGTAGTGGCTTTGGGGACACATCTTGAAAAATACACGGAGAGTGGAGTGGGCTATTTAGACTTGTGAGAATATTGAATAAGGACATGCCCGGTGTGAGTGATTTCCTCTTGGGTTGGAGGGATGGGACGCAAGGTGAGGCTAGACATCTCTGAGCCAGATGGTAGAGATGGTCCCATCTTGGCTAGGGTTTGTCTGTCTTACTTCACCAGCTTGTTTTTCCTCTGGCTTTGGCTGTTGGTTTACTTCTATAAGGTCATGCTGATGTTTTTCCTTCTCTGTCTCCGACGTAATTCTAGTTGTTTGTTTACTTTCCATTAATATGACCACAATGATCAACTAACTTTTTCGCAACTGGACCGCTTTTGTAATATACATTGAAATTCCAGTTTGTGCTGCGGTCATTGGGATGAAATACTCTTACTGCATTTGGAAGCTGTGCCACTATTTCTTAGGAGTCTTACATGTTAATCTCAAGGAATTAACCCCAGGCTCTATTGTCTTTTCTTTCAGGTTTTTAACAATCGTTTTTTTCAAGTGACTATTGATGACCTCAGACCAGAACCTAGTAAACTCTCGATGCTGTGCCATGCGGATTCTTTGGGGATTTTACCAGTACAGTGGTGCCTTAAAAACGGAGTCAATCTCACACCTCCCAAAGGTTTGTATTCTGTGAAAATTTAAAGGGTTTGGGTGATTCAGGAGGGTGTTGTATTGTCACTGAAGTGATGCTTTTGTTAATCTGGAGAAGTTTACGCTGTAAACATTTTAGATGTAGTGAGAAAATAGTTTGTTTCATGGTTAACCTGACATAGGAGTCTGTACAGCTCCCTCCCCTGTGGAGGTGTGTGGCCCTGGGCTCCTCCATAAACCATTGTTCCCTGTCTTTTATTGTATGGTTGGCAGCTGTGTTGCTGCTGTGTGTTGAGAAAGGGTACAGTATTGCTAAGTGATTGGGGTTAAAAACTTGAACGTGGAAGAGAAGTGGCTTTAAAAAGGCAACAACATACCAATGAAACATTTCTTTACATTTTTATTTCCAGTAAGTTGAATTTTCCCCAGAGCCCAGTTGCTTTCAGATTTCCAACACTTTGATGCCATAAGACATGACAATAATTAAGTTGGGAACCAGGTTGCATTAAAGTCATTTTAAGTGGAGACCCATAAACCACATGTCAGTAAGTATACTTTAGGAATGTGATTTGTTGTCCCTATAGGTCTAAGGTTTATCCAGGGAAGATGCGGCAAGGAGAAAGGTGAGAAGATGGGAAGGAAAAGAAAGGGAATGATAGACAACAAAAGCAGAATGGGAGTAGAAAAATAAACTTCAGTGGAGATTTTAACAGATAATCTCAAATAAAGCGGGGGTTTTGTGCTAACCTTTTCAGATCACCGGAGATTGGATTACTTGTACTTTAATTGTGCTGCGCCTGACTTACCTGTGGCGTGACTGTGCTCCCCTGGGCTTTTATCCTAACTTGTGCTCCATCCTCATCCTTGTGGAGGAGATTCTTTTGAATTATTTCCCTGCAGCTGGTGCTTTTTCCCATTAAAGTTCTTCAGCAATGCAGTGCAGTCTAATTATACTATGGTGAACGTCTACAGAACACCGATTCCACTGTTCTCGGTGCCAAACTCACTGAATCTTCAAACTGAGGATCGCCCTCTGAGGAGACTTAGTTCCAGAGAGTTTATATAACCTGCCCAGGGCCCCAGGCTTAGTAAGTAGCAGGACAGGAGGTCAGGCTTCTGGTTCTGTGCTCAGTAGTGGGTGGTGAGGACTCCAGTTCACATGGCCTCAGTGTTTGCGTCCATTTGGGGGCCTGGAGGTGACTATCCAAATCAGTGTGCTTCAGTTATTCAAGACGGTTAGATGAGGACACCCCTGATATTCCACAGGTACTCTGCAGAATCAGAGACATGATACACGTCCAAATATTTTTATAATCTTTTAAATGATGGTGCAAGCTCTATGCTGTAAACATCTATTGGTGGTAGGGAAGAGAAGTCTCTTCCTGCTGTGAAGTTTCAGCAGCTGGTCAGTTTTAGAGTTTGAAAGCCCTCAGGCCAACTTCTAATCAGAGCATGTGTGTGGATGGGTCCCACGTCAGTGAAGAAAGATGTTTTCTAGATATCTAAAATGCTGCTCGGGGCACTTCCCTGTGGTCCAGTGGTTAAGAGTTCGCCTTCCAATGCAGGGAGTGCGTGTTCGATCTCTGGTCAGGGAGCTAAGATCCCACATTCCTTGCAGCCAAAAAACCAAAACATAAAAAAAGCTGGGACAAAGTGAGAGAGTGGCATGGACATATATACACTATCAAACGTAAAATAGATAGCTAGCGGGAAGCAGCCACATGGCACAGGGAGATCAGCTCGGTGCTCTGTGACCACCTAGAGGGGTGGGATAGGGAGGGTGGGAGGGAGGGAGATGCAAGAGGGAGGAGATATGGGGACATATGTATATGTATAGCTGCTTCACTTCTGTTATAAAGCAGAAACTAACAGACCATTGTAAAGCAATTATATTCCAGTAAAGATGTTAAAAGCATTATTGTAACAAATTCAATACAGACTTTAGAAATGATCCGCATTTTAAAAAATATCGTTGAAATGTTGCTTGGTTGGACTTTGCAAATTCCTAGTTAGTTCCTAGTAAAATAGGATCTATTTAAGAATTTTAAAAAAATGAGTCGGGTATCTCCTCACATAGTTAAAAAAATAGGAAAAACATTTATATATGCATTTTGGATTCATGAATGGCAGAGGTTTGTTTACCAGGGTCTTTAGAATTTTAAACATGTTTCAGATGAGGTTGTTCACATAGCTTGGACCTTTACTAGGAAATGGGTGTGCTTATTTGGATAATGGCATTTCATGATATTAAGAAAATTGTTTTATATTAATGTAATTGAACTCTTAAGTGTGCAGTGAAATGACGGTACAAATATATTTATGATATGAAATACTTTTATGTCTTAAGCGTTTTATACCTACTGTTTAGCCGTAATTATTGCTGCTTCTCTGTCACCCAAGTATTTGTGATATTTGGTGAAATGAAATTGTCTTCATGTCATCGTCCAAACTATTCCTTCCCCTTTTGAAAGTGAAGCATACCTTTTCTAAGAGGAAAGTTTCTTTATGGGTATTATATATTATTTGTAAAATATTGAGTAATGGTGATCAGTACCTTCCAGTAAGAAAATCTCAGTGGTGACCATTTTTAAACCCTTGAAGCATTCAGGAATTGTGATCCACCAGTAATCTGTAGAGGTTGCCTTTTGGCTGTGGGATTGTTGTCTTGAAATAGTAGAGCTTTTATTTATAAAAGCTGAAAAAGTGAGAAGAAGAGCAACAACTTACAGAAAAAGATTTATGAATATGAGCAGGCACTTCACAGTAATAGAATCACGACTCTTACGTAAACTCATCATAATAAGAGAAATGCCCGTTAAAAATCATACTGAGATGGCATGGATTTCTCAGATGAGGAAGTAATCCAAAAGAGAAAGAAAGAAGCTGCTCTGTTTTCATGGGAGTCTGGAGGAACAGGATTCTCAGATTTGCTGGCAAAACGCAGGTAGGTACAAACCGTGTGGAAGGCAGTTGGGCAAATTTAACCAAAATTGTAGATGCATTTAGCCGTTGCCTTAACAGTTTGAGTTGTGGAAATTTCTCTTAAACTTACAATTTACGGGTAATATGCATAAGTGTTTGGTTTTTTCTGCAGCATGATATATAATAGCAAAACACTGGGGGAAATCCAAGTGCCTGTCTGTATGGGATTGGTTAAGTCGATTTTGGATGTTTATATAATGAAAACTATGCACTTGTTAAAAAGAATGAGGATAATCTCTACATACTGACATGGGAAGCTCTCCAAGATGTACTGTGAGTCACAGATCATTGAGTTTTAGTATGATGTCTTTTTTGTTAGAAAAGAGGTTAATGAGGATATATATTTATGTTTGCACATATTCCTGGAAAGAGACTCTGGAAGGTTGCATAAGAAACTAAGAGACACAGATGTAGGGGACAAACGTATGGACACCAAGGGGGAAAAGTGGCAGGGGGTGGGTGGTGGTGATGGGATGAATTGGGAGATTGGGATGGACATGTACACACTGATATGTATAAAATGGATAACTAATAAGAATCTGCTGTATAAAAAAATAAAATAAAATTCAAAAATTCAAAAAAAAAAAAAAAGAAACTAATGAAAATGATGACTTCTGTGTGGGGTATGGAGGTGGCGACCAGGGCAGATGGGAATGAGACTTTTCACAGAATACGTTTAAAATCGTTTTTTTTTTCTTTTTGATCTGAGTGTGAATGTATTATGTATTCAAAAGGAATCATATGATATTACAAGTAGAGGGTTTTTATAACTAAAGGGATCTTAAAGATTATCTCATCAACTCCAATCATTATATATGTGGGGAAATTGAAGCTCAGTTGTGTTAAATGATTTTTTAAGTCTTGGGGCTGAACTTGGCTTAAAACCCCAGTCTTAAGATCCCAAATTGAATGCTTTTTCTATATAACCAGATCCACCCTTTATTGCTGTTTTCTCTCACTGGTACCTTCGTAAAAGCCATCCTTCTCAGTAATTTGGAGGCTTTTTGGTGGCCTTACGCAGGACTGAGGGATGTCAGTGGACTATGACTTACCCATGACTGGAATGATCTGTGTGTCAAAGCATTTGGAGAATTTCAATTCTAGAGAATAATATTCCAAGTGTTTGCATTATAACAAAGCCACAGCTTTAATTACTGAGCTCCCTTACCATTTGGGGAGACTGTATATTTATATGTACCATATATGTAGTAAAGTATATTTATTTTTGTAATTAAAATGAATTAAAATTGAGAGATGCTGGTGGTTTCGGTAGTGATGATTTTATGGTTTCTTTTTGAAGTAACTTGTTACGTGTCTTACGTGTCAACACCTGGTCTGGGAATCATGCTGTCGGATGTTTTCCAACACCATTCTTTGCTTTATTAATGTATGAAAGTGTATGCTCTTTTTAAAAGTTTGTTGTTTTTCACTTGAATTTTGAAAGTATGTAGGACTTATTACACATGTTGAAAAGTGAGTTTAGATGTTTTCTTGTAGGTATGTTTCCCACAAAAGTATTACATTGTTTAGATTTCTGCTTATAGTTACAATGTGTTGCCTGATCCCCAAAAGAGAGTAACCCACTCATTCCCCACTGGGAAGCAGCTGATGAAACAAGACACCTGGGTGGTAGAGGAGATGTGTAGACAGCATACATCCCTACTGACATTATTTTGACTCCTTTCCTATTAAAAAAATCTATCCCCAAACTTTATATACAAATAGTCTAAGCTAGAATGGATTGAAATGTTTTATTGTTGTCTTTGAGCATGTGCTTTTTTGGTAAGCAAAGGACAGAATCTTGGAGATTTTAACCCATTTGCTGAAACCCAACAAAGAACAATTCAATATTATAGGCTCTCTGAACCGGGGTCAAACAAGTAAATAAATCAAGCAGGCAAAAATGCATAGAGGTTACCAACCATGACTTGCTATTTTTAAATCATTTCCTTAATCTCCTTGGCATGTAACACCCAAGATCAGTCACAGAATCAGCAGGGGAATCTTTGTAGACGAGTGAAGCCTATCCATTTCTTTTGTAAAATGGGTGAGCAAAAGCTAAAGTAAGTCACTTATTTTTGCACTTCGTCTCTGCTCTTTGGCCATCTTAATAGACACACAAACTTCACACAATTTAAGAAGTAAAGGTGTTTTTTAAAATTTTACTTATTTATTTATTTATTTAATTTTTGGCTGCATTGGGTCTTCGTTGCGGTGCGCGGGCTTCTCATTGCAGTGGCTTCTCTTATTGCGGAGCATGGCGCGCGGGCTTCAGTAGTTGTGGCGCATGGGCTTAGTTGCTCTGTGGCATGTGGGATCTGCCCGGTCCAGGGCTCGAACCCATGTCCCCTGCATTGACAGGCGGATTCTTAACCACTGCGCCACCAGGGAAACCCGTAAAGGTGTTTTTTTAAATGATTATCAAGACCCACATTGGTGAACCCTAACTGGTATTCTCTTTTCCTCAGACACTGACTCATGTGACCTAATCCTTTCTGTCATCTCCTATTTCAGACATACCAACGGGAACAGAAAATAATAAGCATGTCCATAATAAACATGGACATGGATGTCCCGCCTCAATTGAGCAAATGCTACCATTTTGCCGTTTTTGATTCAGAGTTTTAAAAAATGAAACAGAGCATCATAGATATAATTGAAGACCGGGTCAACCTTGACTCTTCTATTTCTTACCCCCTGTGTCAGCTAATCCAGACCATATTCTCAGGATCTGACCAGGTGTCATCAAGACCACGCTGGTCCAGGTCACCATCCTGTCTCTCCCCGGTTACGCCAGTGACCTCCAGTTTTCTCAGCCTACTCTCAACACAGCAGTCAGACTGATGGTGTTAAAACCTAAAGCACACACGCCCCTCCTCTGCTTAGCCTTCCCAGGGCCATCCCACACGGCTCAGAGGCCGTCAGGGTCCAGGTCATGACAACAGCCTTCAGCGCCTACCCGGTCTGGCCTCCTGTCTTAAGACGTCCCCCAGTCCTCCCATTCACACCAGCCTCCTTGTCCTTCCTGGAACATGGAGCACGTCGCCCGCTTAGGACATTGGCACTGGCTGTTGCCTCTGCTTGGGTCACTCCTCCTGCTTCTTCAGTCTTGACCCAGGTGTCCCCTAATTGGTGTCATCTCTCTTGGCAACCTTGTTTAATCAGCAAATCGCCACCCCCAACATTTGTGTCTCCTTCCCTGCATGGCTTTTCTCCATAGAACCTTTTATCATGGAAAATAACAAGTAATACATATTTTACTTCTTTTCTTTTCAACTGTCTTTCCACTAAAATGAAAGATGAGGAGGGCAGGCATTTCTGTCTTGTTCTGTGCTCCAGCCCAGCGGCTAGGAGAGTGTGGGGTTCTCGGTCATTGTTTGTTGAGCATTGAATGAATTGAATTGAGGTCCCGTCCCCACTCTATTCCCCTCCCTTCCTCTCTCCCGGAACCCTCTCCACCCCCCTCCGCAAGACGACCGCCTTGCTAAGGATTTTATGCTTTTACTGCATGACTGCCTTGGCTTCTGCAGCAGTCTCTCCTTGTTTTTTATTACAGTCACTTTGCAGTAGGTCTTGTGTTGATACATAGGTAAACAGCATCATGCTCTGTGTATCCTGTGTATCTTTATGTAACTTTTTTATTCATTAGCATTTTGCAGTTTTTTTCCACATTGCTGTGTGTAGATTGTTTATTCATTTTAGCTGCTTTTTGAATAGACTATAATTTTTGAAACCATTTCCCATTGATAGACATTTAAGCTATTTCCAGTTTTTTCCCTGTTGCAGATCTACAAATGTAGATCTTTGCACATGTACCCAAGTGTGAGAGGTCCTTTGGGAGCTATACCTAACTGGAATTGCTGGAATTCCCCGGATATTACCCTATGCTCTTCTGTGTTGCACAAGTTTACGTTTCCACCAGTAGCGTCTGAGAGTTCCCAGTTTACATTGTCCACCCTGTTAGGTGATAATTCTTAAGCTTGAACGTTGCCATTCTGATGGCGGGGAAATGGGCTCCTTGTGTGAGTGGCGTGTTCCTGATCACTAACTAGTGCAGCTGCACGTTTCATCATCTGCTTGTTGGCAACTTGTATTCCTTTTGAATTGTCAATTATATTTTTGCCCTTTTTTCTTTTGATGATGGAAGTCTTTATATAGGCTAATATGAATTCTTTCTCAGCAATGGGTTTCACTAGTCTGTGGCCAGTTTCTTCACCTTTAAATGGTGTTTTATATTACATTAAAGTATTAAATTATAATGTAGTCAAATATCCATCTTTTCTGTTCTGATTTGTTTAAAAGTCATTAGAAATCTTTCCTACTGATGTTCTTCTGTGTATTTTTTTTAAGTCTTGCAGTTTGGTTTCCATATTTCCATATATGGCTCTTTAACCTACTTGGAATTAAGTTTTGCATGACATGAGAAGAGAAAAAAGTTTTGCTTACTTGTTTTTTGGGTTTTTTTTTTTGCTTGAATTGAATTGGATTTTCAAATTCGCTAATTGTCTCAGCATCATTTATTGAGTAATCTTCTGTTTCCCCTCTGACTGGTAATGCCACCACTGGTATATAGCAAGTTCCTTTATGGTTGTGAACCGTATCCTATTCTTAGTTATTCTGCTTCATTGGTCTATTTGTCCATCCCAGTACAAATACCTCAGTTTTTAAAATTGATTTTACTTTATAATATGTCTTGCTATCAGGTGAATGCCTCTGCTTTCTCCCTTTTCCAGATTGACTAGTTATTTTTGGCAGGTTATTCTTGTACGTGAATTTTAGAATCAACTTAAAAGGCTCCATGAAGAACCCCATTGGATTTTAATTGGCATTGCACTTATAGATTAATTTAGAAAATTGGCATTTTATTTTATTATCTTTCTATAACTTGAATCTTTTTCTAGAATTTTTTTCTAGAATTTTTTCCTGGGTACATTGTCCTTTAGCTTGCTGTTATGAATTAGATTTTTACATTTTTTTAGAATTTATTCTTTTTTATTGGCTGTAAACAGTCTAACAGAATACACTGATTTTTGTGTATTTATTTCATATCTAGTCACCTTCCTAAGCAGTGTGTCTCAGGAACAATTTGCAGAAGATACAGTTTAGCTGAAGGCTTGGTGAAAGTAGCTTGTAAAACCGTCTGGAGCTGGTTCTCCTTTAGTTTGTATTTTATGGAGTATGAATTTATTTCCTTCAATGGTTATATATTTAGTCATGGCTACCACTTCTGCTTGAGACAGTTTTGGTCATGTATATATATGTACAGAAGTGTCTGTTTTAGCTGTGTTTCCAAATTTCGTGTCAGATCGTTCTGTTAAGTCAAACTTTCATTGAATTGTTCAAATATTATATGTCCTCCCTATATTTTTGTTTGTTCTATAATTTTCTAAAAGGTGTGTTAAAATGTTCTGAGATTGAGGGTTTGTCAGCTTCACGAGTGTGTGTGTGTGTGTGTGTGTGTGTGTGTGTGTGTGTATGTGTTTGAAGCTGTGTAAGGGCATTCAGGGTGAGGATGGTTAGAACTTCCTGGTGATGACCCGCTTTATACCTAGTGAAGCGTTTTGCTCTAAAGTCTGTTTTGTCTGACTCTCACATTCGTTTCCTTATGTGGTTTGTGATTTTTCATTGTGAGCTCATTTTCAGTGACGATTGTTATTTCTGTGGGGGTTCCAAAATCTTGAGACTGAAAGATTCGTTTCTTCGGTCTGCTTTTGCGTTAGTGTCTGGCCAGTGTTTTAGGGTTTTCGCAAGTCCTAGAGTATTTATCACTTTATCTTCCTACTAGAAAGTGACGGTTTTAAAAATCTTTTTATTCACTTCCCTTTCCCCAGCACATAAAACAATGCCTGGTACACGTAGGTGTCCCTGATTATTTAAGGAACTAACGGGTGAATCTTATTAATTTCTCAGTCTGTACCATACAGAATTGTAAAATTGGACCTTACAGCCGTGTGTGCCACTGCCTTGGATGAGCAGGTGGTTCCTCTCTTTCTCCCCCTAAACAGAGCCCTGGGCAGGTGGCAGCCATGTCTGCTCCGCTGCGTCTCCCTCCAGGGACAGGGCTAAGATGGTCTGGTTACTTTTTTGTTGACTGAGGCCAGGCACTGTAATAATCTCAGCTTCTGCTGCTCACCTTCCTTGAGCACAGGGTTGTCTTCCATCTCTGGGCTTTCATAAGTAGTTTTTTATTATTATATTTCATCTGGCATCTAAGAGGGGACTATTGATCAGCCCACCTTGTTACTGGACTTGGATGCATGTTCTTATTTCTGGCTTTGTGATTCATTCTCAAGCAAAAAGCACTTTTGATTGAATATTTGGGGGACTAAAACTCTGGGTGTTTTTTTTGTAATATCTGAAACATTTCTGATTGTTGAAAACTAAGCCTCCCTCTTGTTCACTTATTTCTGAATTTACTTCGTTCTTCAGGACTCTTAAGGTGGTTTTGCCATTGGCGGTTGGCCTTTACAATGTTAGATTCCACCCTGGGGACATATCTACATCTCCTAATACTGTTGATGATTCAGAATGACATTTTGAGCCTGCCCCCAGTACATGTCACACTGTGACCATACGTGCATTAAATACTTCTCAACATTTATTTTTATTCTAAAAGATGAGGAAGTTGGAATGGCTGGTGTTTATACTAACTTGACTTATTTGTTTCCCTCCCCTGTCTTTCTTTGTTTTTCTTTTTTTTTCTGCACTATTCCATGAATGTAAAAACAGAATAATTCGATTGGAAAATGAATGTGTAAATTTTCAAGATCTCCATCAGGGAGGTCTGGAAAATGAACATCAGCTGAGAATGTGGAGGGTGCTGGTGGATTCCAAAGGGGGGGTGGTAGCTCTTTAAAAAATGACATGGACAAAAGGAAATGCTTTAATCAATTACTAGGGTTTTTATCTTGCTCCCTATGAGCAAACTCATGAAACAAATGAGGAGGTTGTTGAGAACACTTGCTCAGGAATTGACCTAGCACTCCTGCACCTGAGGACTGTGTGGTCCTGCTGCCTCACCTGTGCGGTGGGCACCTCCATCCTACTTATCACTCAGGGTGGCTGTGAGACTCACTCAAAGAGATGCTATCATGGGCTAAGCCCGAGTAAGTGTTCGAGGGACTCACTGAAAGTCTCGAGCTTGAGAGGAGAGAGGTCACCATTCAGCAAGGAGAGCAGTGCCCTGGAAAAGTGCCCAGTAGGGCTGCACTCACGATTCATGAGATTTTCTGAGAAAGGGTTAAGAACCTGCCCTTATTATAATGTGGTTTCTGTGGTGGTGTCTCTCATTCCTGTATCTCGGCCCTGCTGTTTGCTGATCTTTGAAGATGATTGTGTCATATTTCCTTTCAAAGAGAAGTTGAGCTAGAAGCTAAAGAAGCTTCCTATGAACCCTAGGTGCTCCAGCACCTCAAGGATGTGAACGTTCTCTGAGTTGCGGAAGATCTCCCTGGAGCTCTGTGATCTTCCACCGTGAGGGGTGGCTTTCTTCAGGCCTTTCCTTCCTCATTCTCCACGTCTCCCTCCATCCTTGCCTTTACCCACCGTGTCACTCTTCCCATGCCGCGTGTCTGTCACTCTCTGAGCTGCCGGAGCAGGTGAAAGCAGAGCACATGCCTGTTTCATCCTCCTCTTATCAGTAACTAAGCAGAGTCCAGCAAGCTGGAGACTTACAGTGAATTGTTACGAAATGGATGCATTTCCTTGCTTTAGAAGGTGTTACCACTTTATAAGACTTCAGGGTATATTTCTAAGTACTTTTTTTAAACTGCAGATTTAATATGTGTGCATTCTTTAAAATTCTGATAAAAAGTAGAAAAGTTTCCTATCCTGAAAAAATAACTTTTGGTGTATATTCTTTGAGATTTCTGTTTCCTTGAATATGTAACTTTGTATTTCTATGTAATTATTTTAGACAGCCTTCACAGTGGTGGATTTGTATCATTGTTTTTCATTTTGTCATTCAGGTAGATGTCAAACAGATATTCTTTTGCTATTTTTATTTTTTATTAAGATTGTACTTTTTTTTCATATCCACCTAGCACAGAATAGGACCTTTTACTCCAGTGGTCTCTTTTTTTTTGGAGAGAGAGAGAAATCTTTTTTAAAGCCCTGCCCTTCCCTCCATCCCAAGTCACTGGCAAGGGGCGTGAGACCGCCATGATTGCCTCAGGGTTGTCATGATTCACTTCCTGGTGCTGAGGAGAGACCTAACTTCCTCTAGGAACTGGATACAGTCAGGATTCTGTTAGCAAAGGAGAAGCAGGAGGACGGCTGAGGGGAGGTCGTCATGCTGTATTCCTGGATTGGTTGACTGGTGCTTTGATTATCTTTTAAGATAGAGTGAAGATGCTTTGCTTTCAAAATTTTTGTATTATTGAAATAATTCATGAACATTAGTGAAAACTTGGAAAATACAAGGAGGTAGAAGAAAAAGGTATCCAGGAGTCCCACCACACAGATAATTATTTTGATATTTCCTTGTAAGTTTTTCTTACATTTCTTCAGGTCTTTTCTTTTGCATATTTTAATGTCAGTTTGATAATTCTGTGTATGCTTGTAGCAGTCTTTTCATCTAAACTTACAGTAATCATTTTTTCATGACTTTTTTTAGTAAACTAGGTGCAATTTTCATGCCTGCATGACTTTCCATGGACTTGGCTAAGTTTCACATTGTTTTCTACTTTTGGATATACAGATTTTTTTTAAATCAGAATTATTAGTAATAATGCCATTGTATCTTAATGTATCACATTTTATCAGTTTTGGGGGTTGTTTTTATGGGTTACATTTCCAGAAGTGCCATTGCTGTGTCAAAGTTCATGGACGTTTTTCCTGCCAAATTGTTTTCCAGAAGAATTGTCCAATTGCACTGCCAATAGTAATGCTTGCAAGTGGAGCTGTTTTATGTCAATTAATTTGTATCATAAGGAAAAATGGGTCATTGACCTGTTTCCTTTTGGAGCTGTAATAGCTGGAACTTCATGCAGAATAAACATTAATTAAAGCTTAAATAACCCTAGTGGTGGAAGTTCAACAGTCTGATGGCAGCTTGTTGCAAATTTTAATAGCCCAGGGGGTTTTGATTTCCTTTTATTTTCTTTTCCCCTCTGGTGTTTTCCTCCCTCCTGGGTTTAAAACATGCTTTCCTGGCTGTGGTTAAGCCTTAGTACTTCTTGTTCTGTCTTTGTTGATTAATGAGCATAATTGACCCCTGTTGTCTCTATTATAGGAGCCACAGCAATTTGTTTTTATGTAACAGTTATTTTCTGAGCTGTCACAAAAATGCCTTTACAAAGCGAGCTCATTATCAGACTGAGGGAGAGGAATTTTAAGTGATGAAGCAAATAAAGGTCCCTAAGAGAAGGAGGAGGCAGAGGAGTTGAAGCTGTTCAAATATTCAGGGAAAGGAGAGAGTTCTGGGGACAGAATAATGGCTTGTTGCTTAGGTACCCAGCAAGAGTTGGATATATCCTGAAATTATTAGATTAAAAGTGGCTCCCCATAGAGAATCTTGGAGACTGGATGTAGAAAGATTGAATATAGGTCCAAGAAACCGTAAGCCTGGCATTTATGGAGTGGGTTGAAAATCCACTGGAAGTTGGTGGTTATGAACGTGATAGAAAATCCAGCTAAATGTCTATCTGTATAGGGTGTAGAGGCAACCCCTAAGTTGAAAAGTTTTATCTGAACGGATACTGACCATACAGAATACCTAAATCTGATGTTATGTCAGAAAATGGTTTGCTGTTCATTTGTATGGGTTTTTCCCACATGATCTTGATAAGATTTTCCTTTGCTCACAAACTAACTCAGGAAGTAGCAGAGGTCCAGGGAAGAGATATGTAACAGAACGAGGTCTTGACCTTAACAAAGCCAGCTAGCCGTGGGCCTAAACAACCAGGGTCCTTCTGTTGCAGGATTCAGCTTGTTTCCAGCTGTTCACTTGAGAGCTCTTCTAGGGAATGTCTTGTTATATACCCTCTCTTCATCCAACCTGTCACACTTTTCCCCTAGGAGAAGAGAAGGGAATTAACCGCAGAGGGAAGGGAAATAATCCTAAATAGCAATGGTAATTAGTAGTAGTGGCTCTGAATCATGAAATGCAGCAGCTTGAGGAGAGTTTGAAGCTCTTTTCTTTCTTTTGCGGATTAGTAGATAGGGAAAGCCAGGTACAGAAGACTTAATTTATTTCGACCTTGGTTCATCCAAGTCCTGGTAGAACTGGGTCCTTCATCTAGTTCTCCTTTCTGGTTCAGTATTTTCATACAGTGAGGTGACTTCTCACCAGTTTGAGGTGTCTTTCGGTGAATTCTTCTATTCATATATATTAACGCAAGGATTTGCTCCAAAACAGTTACAGAGAAAGTACTCAAAGTGGACGATTACATTAATTGTGTAAGAAACTCGCAGTGCCTTGATTAAGGCACATTTGCTTTGTTTGCAAATGTTCAGGAGAAAGTTGGTTTGGTTGCTTCCAGAGACCTCTGGTGCCAGAGCCCTCTGGCTGGAGGGACAACCCTGGACAGAAGGTCTGGGGGGAAGGGAATGTGGAAGAATGTGCAGAACCTCTTCAAAACCAGCTAGAAAGATTACACAGCATATCAGGACTCTGAGACGTCTTATCTCCTCATTGGAAAGTAGTGAGGAGCTGTCACTCTTTACAGGGACACGTCTCAGGAGCAAGTTGGGGGGGGGTGTGCTCTGTCACTGATGGTCGGCAGGGGAGGGGGGACGGGGGAGGGGGGAGGGTCAGTCCCTGGGCCAGGAAGACAACTGCCTTCTTGGTTAACCTCCACACCCATCTTTTAAAGAATTGAGTAAATTGAGCTTACTTAATGAAAAGCATACTATTTTGTACAGGTGGAGGTAGGAAGCAAACAGTATCTTGAATTTCTTCAATATGGAATTTCTATAGTCTTGCTGCAAGTGCGGATTTAGTAACAGAATTCCCCATGTTAAGTGAATTTGCAGGTGTAGAATTTATGATGATACAGGGCAAAGAAATCAGGGGCTTGGCTTAAAAATATACTTAAGAAGTCCCTTATAGATTTATTTTACATATACTTAAACCAGTGAAGAGAGAACTGTTAAATGATGATTATAGGGGCATTTTGCACAGTTTCAGGTAATCCTGATTGGTGCCATATTTTTTGGTTCCATTCCCTTCCTTTGTTCACAGGAAATGCAAATGACACATTAAGAGGTATTTTCCTACCTAGGTTCAGCCATACACTCAACTCCTTTCTTGTTTTATGTTTTTTTTGCGGTACACGGGCCTCTCACTGTTGTGGCTTCTCCCGTTGCGGAGCACAGGCTCCAGACGCGCAAGCCCAGCGGCCATGGTCCATGGTCCACGGGCCCAGCCGCTCCACGGCATGTGGGGTCTTCCCGGACCGGGGCATGAACCCGTGTCCCCTGCATCGGCAGGCGGGCTCTCAACCACTGCGCCACCAGGGAAGCCCTTGTTTTATGTTATAAACTTCTCCCATGTCTTGTCTTGGCGGTCACGATAGATCGATATATATTGTACAATTATGTACCTCTTCCCCCAACCCCAAATGAAATGAATAAAGAAAGAAAGAAAAAAACCATGTTAAAGTTAGTACATATGAATAGTTGGTTCTCAAACTCCCCCAATATCTCAAATGTGCCCCCAAAACTTCATCCGGAGAGGCGCACCTTCCCCAGTTCTCATTTTCCATCCTCCTCCGTGATTCAATTCTAAGGCAAGGTTTATTCCTCCCTGACTTCCATGTCTTTGGAGGATTTCCCGCTAGAATCTCAACTCCTTTTTTGCCATTTGTCTTACCTTCAGTTACTCTTTAAAAAGTATTCTCCTCTAGTGTTGTTTTCCAATAAAATCTCACGGTTTCCACGAAAATGTCGAGATGTAAGTTCACCTGAACTCAGATTTGATACGAAGGCACGTGTTGTGTATTTCTGCCAAATGCCTTGTGCAGGTGTGCTCTGTGGGATGCTCTGTCTCATCTCTACGCCCCGGCATGCACTGATGGGGGTAAATTCCCCGCCTCTTCACCTGGTTTCAAGCACCGATGATAATGATGGTACACCCTACCTATATTTAGTACTTTACACTGTCTGCAATATTTCATTGAATCCTCATAAAATCCAATATGTTGTCACACATGAGAAAGGGCTTCACCTTTTGGGGAGGGGGCCTATACTTGCCGCCCTTATTACTTTAAATTCCTGACACACCCTGGTGCTGTTCATTGGTCTGAGATGCGGCTTGGTTAATGTGTTTTATCTGCATTTTCTCACACACACAGGTTACTCTGGCCAGGACTTCGACTGGGCAGATTATCACAAGCAGCATGGGACAGAAGAAGCACCTCCCTTCTGCTTCAGAAACGTAAGAAGCCAGGTTCTTGCTACGCCTTTACTCATAAATGTTGTCCACCTTGAGTTGTGTAAGTTGCTTTTTATTTATTGAACAAGATGAGGTTAGAGTGTTACCCTGTACCATGGGATCCTAAGCCTTTTTGTCAGTTTTGAAAAGTCCTCCTTTCCGTTTTTGTGTCAGTCAGGGAGACGCTGGGCTGTAGTGACAGGTTGACTACTAAACATGTCGTAAGTTTCTCTCTCACCTGTGGACGGTCCAGGTTGTTCCTGATTACCAGGTGGTTCTCCTTCCACTGAGCCTTGGTCTAGGTCTGTACTCGGCTTCGTCATCTGAATCTAGTGAGCAGATAGGAAAAGAGAACCAGGAGAAGATAACCCTATTTCTAGACACTGTAGCTTGATATCAACACACATATTACATCTTACTTCTGTCACCTTCTGTCATTGAGAACTAGTCACTCGGCTACACCACGCCATGACTGAGACCAGGCAGTGTGCCCTGGCTGGGCTGTCCCCCCACCTTGAGCCTGTACACTGGCAGGAGGAGGACAGAGTTTGGTGGACAGCCAAGCCACCAGGGCCACCATTAGCTGTGCACTTGCTATGGAGTGTGATATTGATAAGTTCATTGAATGGGAGATTCTCTGCTCCTGAGGTATATTCTTAAAATATGTTCCTAAATTTTTTATTGGATTAAACTAATAAGATGCTAACCCAACAGTTTTCTGCTGTGCTTACTTTAAGCCACCTCCCTCTTCAAATACAGCTTATTGGCACAGAGACACATAAAATAACTCCGTGTGTGCGTGCGTGCGTGTGTGTGTGTGTTCAAACATGTGTGTACTTGCTTATTTATAGGAGTTTGTTGTATAAAATAGTTTACAAATTATTCATGTAAACTTTATCAACCGTAGGAACTAAAAAGGGATGTGAAGTATCATGTTCGTTTTGAGAGTGAGGCAGAGATGTATAGCCTCGTATGTTTAACATGCATTTAGTTATGAGAGTTAATTTTTTTATGCCAAGAAGAAAGATGCAGTCCTCCGGTTGGAGACTCCAGATACTACAGTGCAATGTGCTCCCACACCAAAGAATTGTTTTCTGGGCACGTACGCCTAGAGCTGCTGATTCATTGCTGCCCCACCGATAATTTTTACTCCAGGGATTCAGTTGGCAGCGCTTTCTGATGGGAAGAGCTGGCTTAATAGAAAGAAGCTCAACACTGAGCATAAATCATAATCAGATTTTGGAAAATTAAGTAGGTTGATGACGAGGTCAGCTTGTGCTCATAAATACGTAAACACGTCAGTGGCAGGGTTGGAAATCAGGGCTCCTTACATGAATGAACTTCTACTGGATGACATTGCCTTTCACAAAGGTAGCTTTTCTGAAGCGTTGAAAGAGCTGTATGAAGGGTGTGAGGTGGTGTGGAGATAGCTGTGCGACCTGCCACCATGGGAACAGCAGCTGGTTAGCTCTTAAGGCATATTAAGTCCAGTGGAGTCTTACTACCCTTCTAACTGTGTTGACATCACTTGTCATGGAATCTGCTAATTGCCTTTTATTTGTGATTGTGGAACCGCATCCTCAAACCCCTTTGAGGTTGTGCTTGCTTCCAGACAGGAGATCGTCCTTCCCTAACTCTTTAGCCTTGGGAAGAAACTCTTCACATCTCCCCCTTGTTCTGGATTTAGGGAGTTATTTCTTCTGTGACAACGTGGTTCCCCCAAGGTGTCTTTTTATTTGTCTTCTGCTCCCATCAGCCAGCCATTGTCCAAATGGATCTTTATAGTGGAGCCAGGAGCCATATCCCCAGGTGGCCTCTGAGCTTTCAGGATTCAGCTACCAAGATGAAATCTGTATTAATGAAAATGCTGGCGTATTCGTTAGGAATGCATTTGTTACAAAGATGCCCCCTTTGTTTCTTGCTGTCCGTTTATTTAATCGACAGGGTTCTTATCTGCCTGGTGGCACGTGCATTGCATTACTGGTACTTTGCTGGATGATGTTAACAGGCTACAAGTGCTCTTTAATGGAATGCTTATCATGAATCATTTTTTAATCACACATCTCGTGTGTACCAGAGGAAGGGTAGTGTGGAAGTGGATGCATGGAAGACGTTACCCTGGGGATGTTTAACAATCCGAGGCTGTTCTGAGATGGATTGACACAGGCAAATGCTTAGTAAAATAAACTCAAAGGTAACAGTTTTGCTATTGATCCTTTATAAATTACCCTCAGGCAGTGAGTTGAAATGAAAATAGGTTACACAGTTGTAGCTTTCCCTTATTAAGTAGGATAAAATGCATTTTAACTTACTTAGAGTCTTTTCAGGCAGTGTATCGAGTCATGTCATCAAAAAGAAACTCAATACCTAATATGCATGCATGAGGCCAGACGACTTGCAGAAAAACAGCCAACCTAGAATTCCTTTGATTTTGATTTCTGAAGAAACATAAAGGAAAGGAGCGTATTGGTTTCTCAACATACATTGGATAATTTTGTTCTGGTAACATAAAAATATAATTGCATTTTCAACTTAACTTCTATAAAAAGACATGGAAATGTGAATTACCTTGGTTTCTTTCCATGAGTCATATAAAGATGTAATCTCTCTTACTTACAGGAACCTGTTTATCTCAGTTTATGTATTTCAAAGTAGATACATTTATATAGTATTGCAATGTCTGATAAAAAAATTTATAGTAGTGGGTAATTTTGGAAAATTTCATAATTATTTTTAAAGTGTTAGGAGGGAGTTTTGCTTCTAGTATTGGCTGAGTAAGCTCGTACTGAATTGATCCCCCTGCAGATAGCAACTATAAATTCTGGGCAGAATACCAAAACTAGTACCTGAGAGACATGGAAAATGAACAAAAGCAGAAGGATTTTAGAGGGGAACAGATGCTTGGAAGAAAGTAGTAGCAGGAGTGGTCACCCATTTTTTACAGACTTTTGGCTTAAGGTCAGCCACAGTTGACAACATAGGGGATAATGAAAACAGTGATATAAAATTCAAGGTCTTTCTGGCCTGATGAACCAGTTAACAGAATTTGGGCAACCACAGCTACTGGAAAGTGAGGGAAGACCCAGACAGGGGAGAGGCAGGAGGGGAGACCACAGATCCAGTGTATAAACTCTGCCTAAATCTTTAACTGATCCCTGAACCATGTATGTGCCAGGAAAACTCCAAGAAACCTTGCTAAGGATGAAAGAACTGAACTGAGATTTGAGCTGCTTCTCAAGAGACAGAGTGTGTAGTTTGAGTCCAGCCAAGTTAATTCTTGCTAAAACAGAAAAATCAACACTCTTGGGAGGAAGATAACACAATCCAGAGTTTCTGTGATATATATTTAAAACATCCAGGTTTCAATCCAGAGTTGCTCAATGCAAGAAGAAATAGGAAAATCAGACTCATTCTCATTAGAAAAGATAAATCAACACAGACCAAATCCAACATGACCCAGATGTTGAAATTAGCAGACAAGTATTTTAAAGCCCCTATTACAACTAAGCTTCGTGGTGTAAAGCGGTGGTTCTCAAAGTGTAGTCTTTGCACCAGCAGCTTCAGATCTCCTGGGAACTTGTTGGAAATACAGATTTGCAGACCTCACCTCAGATCAACTGAATCACAAACTTTGGGGTGAGACTTAGCAGGCTATGTTTTTAAAGAGCTCTCTAGATAATTCGGATACACTCTAAATTTTCAAACCATTGATGTAAAGGAAAATATTCTTGTAATGAATAAAAAGATAGGAAGTGCCAGAACAGAAGTAGAGAGGATAAAAAAGAGAAATTTTAGAACCAAAAGATACAATATCCAAGATAAGCAAATTCATTGGAAGGGCTTAATAGCAGAATAGAGATGACAGAGCAAAGAGTTCATGACCTTGAAAACAGAAATTATACTATCTGAAGAACAGAGAGGAAAAAAATGATTGGAAGGAAGGGAGGAAAAGATGAATAGAATCCCAGGGATCTGAGCAACCATATCATGTGTACTTGGTGACTCAGAAGATGTGGCCACAGAGATTGTGGAAGAAAAAAATAGATGAAGAAACAATGACTCCAAATTTACCAGAGTAGCTGAAAGATCTAAATTAATGGGTTCAGGAAGCTCAGTGAATAAGCAACACAAATAACAAAGAAGCACAACCTAGTCAAATTGCTGATAACCAAACATAAAGAGGAAAATCTTCAAAGCATCAAGAGAAAAATGATACATTCCTTATACAGGAACAGCAATTTAAATAACAACAAAAGTCTCATCAGAAACAATGGAGACTAAAAGATGGTGAATTAATGTCTTTAGAATGCTAAAAGAAGAAAACTGTATTTCTATATCCAGTGAAAATATACTTGCGGAATGAAGATAAAAAGACATTTCATCCAAGAAGATTGTACAAGTGACAGACACGTGAAAAAGTGCTGAACCTCATTGGTTACAGAGAAAATGCAAGTTAAAAGCACAGTGAGGGCTTCCCTGGTGGCGCAGTGGTTGAGAGTCCGCCAGCCGATGCAGGGGACACGGGTTCATGCCCCGGTCCGGGAAGCTCCCACGTGCCGCGGAGCGGCTGGGCCCGCGAGCCATGGCCACTGAGCCTGCGTGTCCGGAGCCTGTGCTCCGCAACGGGAGAGGCCACAACAGTGAGAGGCCCGCGTACCGCAAAAAAAAAAAAAAAGCACAATGAGATACCACTAGACCTACCTATTAGAAAGGCTAAAATTTGAAAAACTGGCAATACCACGTGCTGGTGAGGATGTTTAGCAACTGAAACTCTGTACACTGTTGGTGGGAGTGCAAAATGGCATATTGGAAAATAATTTGGCAGTTTCTTAGAAATGTGCATTTACCATGTGGTCCAGCAATCCTTCCGTTTCTAGAGAAATGAGAACTTAGTATTAGAGGCTGAATTTTGTTCCCCCAAAATTAATGTGTTACGGCCCTAATTCTCAGTATCTCAAAATGTGACTGTACTTAGAGTGTTTAGAAAAGTAATTAAGGTAAAATGAGGTCACATGGGTAGGCCTTTCTCCAATATGACTGGTGTCCCTATAAGAAAAGGAGATTAGGACATAGGCCACATACATGGAGGAAAGACCATGTAAAGACACAGGGAGAAGATGGCCGTCTTCAAGCCAAGGAGAGAGGCCTCAGAAGAAATTAACCCTGCTCACAGCCTGATCTCGGATTTGCAGCCTCCAGAACCATGAGACAATAAATTTCTGTTGTTTAAGTTGCCCGGCCCATGGTATTGGCTGTGGCAGCCTGAGCAGATTAATGTACTTATGCTCACACAAAAACTTGTCTTTGAATGTCCATAGTGGCTTTATTCACAACTACCAAAACCTGGAAACAACTCAGCTGTCCTTCAGCTGGTAAATGGATAGATGAATCATGGTGCATTTATAGAAACCACTCAGTAAAGTAGAATGAGGTACCCATCCGTGTGATAGCCTGACTGACTCTCAGATGCACTTAGCTTAGTGAAAAAAGCCAAACTGACAAGGCTAAGTAGGATAGGATTCCACTTAGATGGTATTATAGAAAAAGTGGAATTACAGGAACAGAAAGCGGATCAGTGTTCCAGGAGTTGGGGGTCTAGGAGGGATTGATCACCGAAGGGCCGATGCAAGGGCATTTTGGGGGTGATAGCACGCTCTGTGTCTTGATGGTGGTTATGGCTACGTGATTGTGTGCATTCATCTAACAGCCCTGCTTTCCTAGAACAGCACACCAAAAAGTGAATTTCTCTCTGTGAATTTTTAAAAATGAATTTTAAAAGTAAATAAAAATAAACAGAGAACAAAGGGAAAATAGAGACCATTTCAGATAAAAGAAAATTGGGAATTCATCACCAGCGGACCTTGCACCAAAAGAAAAGCTAGAGGACAGACATCCTGCTGAAGAAGATGATCCCAGGTGGAGGTCGCCGTCTCCTTTCACCCTCAGATACGCCCGGAAGGACCTGAGTGACAAGCACAGGGACGTGGGAGGAGCGATCGGTACCACAGTGATTCTGAGGTTGGAAGGACGCACATGGAACTGGGAAGCCAGAGTGGACTCACCCTCGTGCTCATTCAGCAGATATTGTTAGGCACCTGCCGTGTGCCCAGCGTAGTTCTCATTTCTGGGAAACAAGCAAAGGGTGTGTGGTTCTTTCCTCGTGGATGGTGGGGAAAGACTAAGCAGGTGCACTCGCCTGTCTGTCTTATCAATAAATCTGTGTGCGTGCACGTGCGCGTGTGTGTTGCGCGTGTATACATTTCTGTCGTGCCAGCTGGCCACTCTCTTGCTGCGCGTTATCTGGCTGTGGTATCTGCTGGCTCAGTGTCAGTTCTGTTTTTCTTTCAGTCGTCATTCAGCCGGGGCTTCACACAGAACATGAAACTTGAAGCTGTGAACCCCAGGAATCCGGGAGAACTCTGCGTGGCCTCTGTCATTGCTGTGAAGGGGAGGCTGATGTGGCTTCACCTGGAAGGTACTCACAGTTCATAATCATTCTGAATTCAGGGTCCACCTGGAGAGGGCAGGGTGCAGATGACGTCAGCACTGCTCAGAAGTGCCCCTTTTGCTTTCCTTTTATTTCAACTGTCTTAAATTATTCAGCGTTCTTAAATAAGTGAAACTAATCAAATATGAATTTGTTCAGAGGCTCTCATCTTAACTAATAATTTCATGAAATGAGACTCTGGTGCAATAATTATGTTTGGAGCACAGTGGTCTTTGTACATCTCTGATTATAAAAGCTGATGTCACAATTAAATTAATATGAGTCACTAAAACTTGGTATTTGAGGTCTTGGTTATTAAGAGGATAAAATTATATGTTTGCATTTTACTGTCAACCATACCCTTTACTTTGGTTTCTTTCGTAGATGTTTAATTTTTCCTTAAAGTAGTAACTGGACATGACTTTCTCCCCAAATATATAATAAACAGAATTTAGACTTGTTTGTTTAATGATGTTTAAACTGTTCTTCATAGCTGCATTTTATTTCTAGTCGTCCAGATAATTCACAGAACCATGCACTTTGTAAGCAGAACCTTGATCAGATTGTGGGCTTAGATAGGAGACTGTCTTTTTCAGATGTTATATTTTCAGTGAGGAAGAATCAAAATGAATTTGCTCCCTAAGGTTGTGTCATCTTTCTGTGACTTAAAATTCTTTGGGTCTTTGTTTGTTAGTTGTTTGATTGTTTTTCAGTTTCACAGCACTTGGTAGTTATTTCAAATGAATATGGAAAAAGAATAAGATGCTGTAGATGACTAATGAAGTGACGTTAGCTTTCCTAATCCAGATTTTAAATTTTATGACATGGTCAACCACCATTGGAATAGAAAGTTTGGAAGGTCATAGAATTGGTGCCAGTATCTTTACCCGCCTTCGTCAGTAAACAAGTCTAAAAAAGCACTGAAGGTTCTTTGATAGGCCTACCATCTAATAAATATTATAGTCTAAGAGATTGGGAGGGGCAGAGAACAGTGATTTTACCTGAAAGTCCAGTGTGTTGTTAATTCCCAGAAGATAGTTTAAAACATAACTATGGTTTAGGATTTCAAAATCAATCTGAAATAAAAGGAAGTCCTCAAAAAGTTGCTAGCTTAGTAGATTTTCGAGTAGAATGACCTCGAGTTGGAATTAGCCAAGATGTGGACACACGTGTCATGGTGATACTTCTGTAGCTACTGGAGTAGGACATGAACTTACTTTTATTACTGCATATAAAGTTGAATCAGCTGCTCTTGGAAAAACAAGATCCCTTTGGTGATTTTGAATCCCTAAATTGAACTTGCTACCTAATACTGTGCTAAGCCTAATATTATGAGAGATTAGAGTCTTGTTTACATGATTAATTTGAAAACAAAAGTGGTAAAGTTCAAGGCCCGTGTTTCATCACTATTATTTAGCACGTGACGGTTAAAATTCTTTGGCAGTCATAATTTACTTAGCAGTTTGTACTTCCAAAGTGCTTTTAGCTGTTAATTACCTAACATAGAGAGCAGTAAGAGTGTCCTGATTTTTATAGACGGAGAAAGTAGCTAAGCCATTAACATGTGCCTGAGGTTCAGTTTCATCTCTCTTGACATCTTTGTTGCTTAATTCAACATACCTTACAAATTCCCAATTCTTAAAAAGAATGATGAGCAATGTCTAGTGTATATTTAACATTTTTGACAGTCTTGCTTTTTCTTTGGTTATAAACTTCTGGTTTTATAGCAGAGAAATGTAAATCAGCTCATGTCAGCTCTTTTTCTTATTCTCCGGAGTGCTTTCATTGGGAGTAATGAAAATTAGTTAACATTAGGAAGCAGGTCAGAAAATTGATTGTCCATTTTCCCAGACCTTACGTATTAAAACATTCAAAAAAAACAATCTGTTGAATATTGTTTACCTGATGCTGTTGGTCAACATTATGCATTTGCCTCATCAGTTAAAGTTAAAATTCATTCAGTCTGCTGATCTTTCTTGAATTTGGGGGGAGTTTTGTTTTGATTTTTGGCCCCTCCTGGACACTGACCTTTTAAAGTGACAACAAGCTTAATGGCACTTACTTCTCATTATCTCCAAGTTTTGTATTTAGTGTTTTCTTTCCTCAGTCCTGGGGACAAAATGTTAGAGATTCACTCCAGTCACTTTGGGGCAATTAAATTATTTTTATGATGATGGTGATTCTTATTATAGACCGTTTATATGACAATTTATAATGCACTTCATACCAGTTTGTTAGTTATTTTTATGTAATAGATTGATTTGAAATATTTTCAACACATGGCTAATTGACTACCTTTAGTAATTAAAATGATCATTTTAATTTAGTATTTGACTTCTTTTAAAGTCAGATAGTTCTTTAAGTGCCTCTAAAGGAACTGATGTTGAAAAGGAAGTGATAAATCAAATACGTGAGATTAGTGTAATATTATTTTGGGTGCATATTTGGAAAGAATGTCAAGTTCTCAAAAACCACTGACAGCGAGCCAGGGCCGTTTGTGATGATGGGGTTTTGTGCTTGGGAAAGGACGTTGTGATGTTTTCTCTTATGTTATTTATCTGCTCTAGGTTATCATCTCTACAGTTACGAGCATTTATTCATATTCTACGAATTACATTCAGTTTTAGTACCTCTCGTATCGTAGCCCCACACAGTGGCTCACACCCTGGTACATCTGCATCTCACAATCCAAGTCACGTTACATTCACTGGCGATCATTTTCTTACGGGACAAATAGGGTGCGGGTGTTCTATTCACTCTCAAAGTGCATTAAATTACGAAGAGGGTTGACATCTTTGCGTTGCCTTCCTTGGTTTCTCTTGTCTCTGTTATTATTAATACTGTTTTCCTCCCGTTTCAAAGAGATGTGATACGTGTTCCCGTTATTCCCCAAAATTAGGTATTTCAGCCTTTTAGCTGAGGCAGAAAATTCCTCTTATGTCATAAAAAGTATCACAACCTGCAGGCTTCATTTCCACTGGGTTGTTTAGCTCTTTTATTGTTGCCACTACAGGAATTTTTATAGAGAGCTTAGAACATGGGCAGCAAATCCTGGTTTTGACATTGGGAGGCCTGTTAAAAATGAAAAGAAGACGGGGTTCTGGAACGGCATTTTTGCACTTTGAAGGTGGAGAAGGAATGATGGTCCTCCCATCATTTGTTTCCTGGAGCTTTCCCGTCCGGTTTGTTAAAAACAAACATACAGAGAACAAAAAAATGAAGATGGCCCAGAGGCCATCAGGTCTGTGGAGAAGCACCAAAATGTCCGTTCAGGGAGCTTAATTCAAACCATCAACTTAGGTTATTACTAGCATCTCATGATCTTTACTTTCTGCTGCCCTCTGAAACAAAATTTAGAGAAAATAAAATTTTTCCAGTCAATACTAGCAAAACATAGTGTATAAATTTCAATCTGTGGGTCTGAGCTGTGTATCACTTTGGATGGTAGCTTTTTGAGGAACCTTATCCTTTCACTGTGAACTTCACATCCCCATTGACAAGGACCGAATGTGCAGGGACGTGGTCCCTGATTTCCGCAGGAGATGACCATCGCGAGCCATGCGTGGGCTCTTTAAGTAGACTTTCAGTGTAGGTGTTTAGACACCAGCGACAATTCAAGGACGGATGTGATCTCTCCTTTTCCCTCTTCAGAAACACATACACTCTGCAACTGTCCAGTGGCATTTCTGATGTATCTGATTTGCTCCCAGCTTCTTGGCTGTGGGGAGGTGGATCTCTTGGCACTTTGTACTCTGCTGGTTTCCTCTGCTTGCTCTCAGTTTCATTCACCTTTCAAGGTTGGAAGGCAGCAAGCAGCTTGCAGGGACCATGTCCTCGCCTCCTTCACCTGATACTACAGCGTCCTAAGCCGGCTTCCACCTCTGTTATTAGGAGTGCTGGCGTAAGGGTGTAGACCTTTCACTTTTGATGCGTGGACTTTCCCACAACCCTCCCTCTGCCCTTGTCTTTCCCATGTACTCATTGGTCATCTGGTGTTTCCTTCCCTCATATGGGAAGGTCAGAATTCTTCAACATCCTTTATTTCCCTGGTTCCCATTCAACCTCCTCTTCCTCTGTGACTCAAGCAGCGGTTCTGTGCTGACGTGTCCAGATGCCCAGCGCTCACAGCAGACACGTTCAGAACTCCTGTTTGCAGCTACTCTCCCTGGGGATGTCTGTGT
This sequence comes from Lipotes vexillifer, assembly GCF_000442215.2. NCBI lineage: Eukaryota > Metazoa > Chordata > Mammalia > Artiodactyla > Lipotidae > Lipotes > Lipotes vexillifer. Next base: position 4,589,090 of record NW_006792683.1, read on the forward strand.
TTCCCAACCGGAGGCCACTGTTGTAACCCCTGTGTTTGCTCTTCTCGACTTTCCCATCTCACCCAGAGGCACCATGATTCTACCCAAGTTAGAAAGTCATCCTCTTGTCTGTTTGCTCTCCCATTGCCCCCATGACCAGTAGTGACTCCAGGCCCCCCCCCAGCCCCCATCTCTGTCCTCTCCCTGCCACACTCTGGTTCCAAGTCTCCACCCCTTCCTCTTAGGATGTCAGTAGTCTCTCAACTGCTTTCTCTCCCATCCTCATAGAGCAGTAAGGCTTAGCTCTGTATAATACAACCCCTGCCTTCTTCTAAGTATTCAAGGAGCCTCTTTTCTCATGGAGCAAAGACTCAAATTGTATAACTCAGCATTCAGCCACCCCCCCCCCCCGCC
>NW_006792683.1:4589649-4672455 GCF_000442215.2 Lipotes vexillifer
CCCCCCCCCCCCCCCGACATGCACATCTGCCTCCTAGATGTGTGATCTTGAGTACTTTGTGAGTTTAGACTCTCCTTTTTCTTCGTGCAGTTCCATAAAATGTAGGGTAATGGATTCTGCCTTATAGGATGGTTATGGGTGAAGTCCTATCTATAAAGTGCTCGAGTTGCGCTGAGCGCATCCTAGGAAGTGGGGGAAGTTGATGAGCAGAAAGAAGGCAGCACCCTTCCATTTCAGCCTCCCCGCCTGGAGCCTGTGCCCTAGCAGAGTGGACCCCTAGTGTCTGTAAACGTCTGCGCTCTCTGCCTGTTATCACACAGCACAGTGTTTGTATGAGAGTTCACGTGCGCTCTGCTTGCTAAAGGCTTGCTGAATAGATACGAGGAATAAATAAAATCGGTGTCCCTTAACGAGAAAGCGATTTAAGATATGAGCACCCCCTTAAGAACTGCTGTCTGGCTAACCGAGTTTTGAGACAGTGAGGTGTTTTATACTTGTAAGCTAAAATTCAAAAACTCCTTGGTCAGTTTTTTTTCCGTGTGTGCTTGGTTCAGTTCCAGTAAACTACCTTCTGCCTCATAACACACGGGAGTCCTGTGAAAGTGCACATCCCTGGGGCTGCTCCAGACCCATGACTTCCGAGTCCTGGGGGCAGGGCCTGGGAACCTGCATTTTCATGTCACCCTCCCCGGATGACTCTTTTGCACAGAGAGTTTGTAAAGGCCTCTAGCAGATCAAATGGGCAAAGAAACTCAGGTGATGCAACCTCTTCTGTCTAGGAGACCAGGTGCAGAAAACTGCTCTTTAAGCCTTTTCTGTAATTTGTGATAAAGTCAGGTGGTTAATGGCATTTTGCAGAGACCTGCAAGAATGAAACAAGGGAAAATGCAAATGTGGAAGTAATTATATTTCAAGCCAGTGTGGGTGGTTTTTAAATCTTTAAAAAGAGGTATGGGCTGCAGGAGACATTTTGGGGAGAAGCTGCTTTAGCAGATAGGGGTATATATGGGGGCAGGACCTGTATTCTTGCACAGTTAAGGAACAACGTGGCCCAGGAGTGGGTGCTGTCTTTGAACAGGCTTTGAAGACTCCCAATCAGTTACACAGGTTCTGAGTGGTCAGTGACAGCCCTGGCTCTGGCTTTCTTAAGTAAAATGGGAATTTGGGGGAAGGCTTTTGATGGGAGGCTGGAGGGGGGAATCTACTCTCCAGAGGGCTTTGCAGCAGGAACCAAAGGAAAGTTTGGGCTTTTCAAGCTGCCGTTGTGCTGAGTGTGACTTCTGACTCACCACGTTTTCCTCACGAGCCTGCCTCGATTGCTTTCTTAGGCTCTGGAGCTAGACTGCTTAGGTTCGAACCCTAGGTCCCCCTCTTACTGGCTGGTTGATCTTTTCCGGACCCTCAGTTTACTCATCTATAAAATGGGAATGAAAACCATCCGATCTCTTAGGGTCGTGAGGATGAAACACTTAGAAAAGTATCTGGTCCAGAGTAAGTGCTGTAAGCATTTGCCATCCTGTGGATGCATCTCTCCCTCCACTCACGCATTCAGTCCCGTTTCTGTTGTTTTCCTTCAGATGGCTTCCTATCACATGTCGATCTTGCCAGCCACAGTTTTGCCATCTCTTGATTCCTTAGGAATTTATTCCAGAGCTGACAAGGGATCTCTGAGATCTTGTTCTGGGGGCCCCCGTCTGCAGATGGAGGGCCCAGTATAGATGGCGGGTGGGGTTTCCAGCACCCAGTTCTTGCTTTTCTTTCTTCCAGTGCTTTACCTTTTCATCGCACACTCGAGCGCATCACAACTTGGTGTGGCCTTTAACTCTTGATGAGGGCGCTGGACGAGTCCCTCAATCCCTCTCGCCTTTCTTCCTATGCTGGCTCTCACCTGAGATGCAGGGGCCATTCGAATTCTATTAGTGTAGTCAGTGAACATCATGTACTTCCTCTGTGGTTGCTCCTAGCCTCTGCCCTCACAGCCCTCCTGTCTCTGGTCCCACCAGCATCTCCACTGGTGCTCGCCCAGGCTCATTCCCATCCATAATTTGCTGGGAATGAAGCAGTTACTACTGTGAGAAGTTTGATGGGATTGTGTTCCTAGGAAGATACTTTAGCATCATCACAGCCATCCTCTTCTTTCATCCCCATGTTCCCAATAGAAGGGACCACCGATTCTATCACAGTGCCCTGCATCCTCTGCTGGGTTAAGCTGTGATACAGTCTCTGCAGACAGAAGGGCAAGAGGCACTTTGTGGAAGTGGGTGGGATGCGCTGGTCTGAGGACAGAGTCTCAGGATATCGCAAATTGCAAAACCGTTTTAAGGTTCCAAAGTGATTCCTCCAACTTTATATGCTGGTACATGGGCCCTTTGAGTATGGAAAGTCTTTCTCCTATAGCGGTGAAATGACATCATAGTTTAATTTCCTTTTAAGGTAACTTGTCCTCCCTTAATCCGACCTCTGTGGCCAGACCGTGTGAGAGCCTCCTTTCTCCTCTGAATAGCTTTGTTGTGTGATTGTCATTGTGATGATGGCGAGGTTGTAGTTGTAAGATAGGTAATTCATTCACAAGGGCTGAAAATACATAAAGGATCTTTGGTCATATTGTCTCCCCCCATTCCTGTCCCTCAGGCCCTTTCCCAGCAGACACCCACTGAATTAGGATTTTTCATTTCTTCCAGATTTATCTCATGCACATGTAAGTATGTTATTTTCCCCTTTAAAGCAGATGGTAGCATATACTAAATATACACAGTGTTCTGTGCCCTGCTTTTCTTTTACTCAAATATACATCTTTATGTATAAATATATAAAGAGGTTTCTCATTCTTTTTTATAGCAGCAGGATGGATATTCCATTATAGGAATGTACTGTAACTTATTCAAGTATGCCCCCATAGATGGAGATTTAGGCTTCCCAATGGTTTTTGAGATGAAGGTTTTGGGTAAGAATGAATAAGTAGAATCCATGACTTGATGCAGCTGAAACAAAGTCAGAGATTGAGTATGGCCTTGTGTTGTTCATCGGACATTGTTCTATAAAATGATAAGGAATATTGCAGAGGCGCTTAGCGGAGTATCTCTCCACATAGGTAGTTTTGGCCATCCTAGAATAATCAAGGAGCCTTGGCAACATTTTAATGACTTATTTTGTAAGCTACTGAGTCTCTAATGTTGGGAAATAATGGGTTATGTTTTAAAAAATTATTGTGAGTCCAGCCAGATATTTCTAGATTCATAAGATTGATAAAAGGAAATAAAAAATTAGTACTCATCTTTCAGAAGAGGGTTGGAAAAGTTTCAGGTTCACAAATACTTTCCTGGATGATAAATACCCCACTTTTCCATCAGTTATTATTTAATAGATGTCTTAATGGGCCAGATTTGGGGGTGGAAGGAAGGCAGGACTGTAACTTTCTTGAGAACATGGTTGCTGACACATTTGTAGCTCCTAAGTGTCCGTTTAATTGAACGGAAAGCATGATCAAAGAATATTAAAAGTACGGTAAAGACGGCCTTAGAAACATATGAGTGTATATATTGTTATAGAAGTGTATATATGTTAAAGATGTTAAAGCACTAGTATGAACTAGCAGAACACTGGAAGACAGAAATGATTCAGGAAGGAATAAGCTATAAAGTTCACTTTATGCTCCCTCTTAAAGTAGTACTTTGACCTTGAAAATCTTTTTTGTACCTAAACAGAAATCTGGAAATACAAATGTATCTAGTGGGTGAATTCAACCTGTTAGCAAAACTGCTGAGTAGCTAAGAAATATGCTCTATCTTTGTGTTTTTGTGAGTCTGAAGCTGAGGAATTGGGAAACAGCCTGGTGACCCTTTTCACTGGCCCCTCTGCAGAATCCAGCGCCCTTCTCGACAAGAAAAATCACTTCCACATTTGAAGCTACTTGGAGAGTTTCTTTACCTTCTGTCTGTTTTGGACGTCTTCTTGTTTATTTGATGATTTCTTTGACAAATAGGTTAAATATTGTCTGAGTCATATAATACAAGACAGAAATGCTTTCTTTCAGTCAACTGTGTTGAAAATAATCTCTGTAAACCTCCTTGCATTCTTGTAGCTTATGTATCCTTCAAATTATAGGAGAATTCAGTGAAAAGGAAGTTAGGATTGATAATCACGGTAATGACTTTTCTCTGAGAACAAATCCAAAGCTCAGCGTGACTAATGTGGATGATAATACGTATGTGGAAGCATCCACCGTCAGAGTGTTCAGGGCACTTTGTCCACCAAAATAACGTTTTAGCGCTAAACTGGGTACCTGCCTTTATCAAATAACGTACTCTAGGAGCCAGCGTAGCTAAAATGGTTAGGACCTTTTGTGTTTGCTGGTATTGAGCTTCAGGAAGTTATGTTTTGAGGGGGATGCTATTCCAAATTCATCACGTGACGTGTGATGGAGTTTCTACAGTGTTATTTTCATCTTGATTGGCACTGAAGAAACCAAAGCACAGCAAGATTAAGTGGTCAGAGCCAGGGAGTCATTCTATTAATAGAGCTCTTACTTATCTTTTGATTCTTGGTTCGAGTGTCTTCCCTCCAAGTGTGTTTTTAAAGAGCTATTGATTCGGTGTAAAACTAGTCCTTCTTTTCGCTAGTTTGCTGGGTTCTAAATTTACTCTCTCAGTAAGCAGAGTCCCTTGGAACCTTCGCTCATATTACATCCAGATCTTTTCTCTCTTTCAGAGTCTCTCAGCTGTGATGCTGATTTATCACAGGCATCATTATGATTATGAAACAGGAGGTGATACGTAGGCAGATCCCCACTAAAGAGACGTTCCTGTATAAGTGATTTTTGTGTGAAATGGCGAAAGTACGCAGACTGCAAACTGAGTTCAGAATAAGTGACTTCCATCACAGGTTAAATGAACACGTTCCCTAGGAAATTGTGCTTTGATGATCACTACTTATAACTAGTGTTACTGAGCCCTACTAGTTCCTTTTAACTGGAGCATTTAACTTTCATTGGTTGAAGGTTGACCTCTGCTTGGTGTTGGGTGAAAAAGACTTGTTGCTTCCACCCCACAAGCTGGACCGCCTTCCTTAATTTCAAAGCTGTTCTTAGGTAAGAAGGACGCTTGTTCCTTCTAGCTTTTCTGGCTTAGATGCCAAGTGTCCCCAGATTCCTTCCTCTTCCTCCCATTTTCAGGGGGAAGTAACTCTCCTTTCCAGACCCCCACTTCATGTGAATGCCTTGTACTCCTGCTACTTTACATTTCAGGCATTTGTATCTGTTGTAAGATACTGTCAGCTTTGTGTTTAACATTCAGAGGAATGTCTTCCTCCATCTCAGGGGTGCCCTGTATTTTCCCTCCTTCTCCTGTGTCTTTTTTGGTAAAACCTGTTTGCACCTGCTGTCTTGACTCCTTGCAGGCCTGCAGAGTCCGGCTCCAGAGTTCATTGTTGACGTTGAATCCATGGACATCTTCCCCGTGGGCTGGTGTGAAGCCAACTCCTACCCTCTGACCACACCGCACAAGACAGTCTGTAAGTATCGCCCTGCTCGGAGCCCAACTGGGTAACATCTGGGACTTGGGTGAATAAACAGGCAGTTTGGTAAAGATAGTTAGTGGAGCCAGATTGTAAAAATCAAAGAAGGTTGTTGATTTCACAGCACCAGTACTTTTGTCTCATTTATCCTTTAAATGTCTGTGTGAGATGAATATTCGGATACATTTCCCTGGTTGACAAACTAAGTCACGTGATGAGGCAGAGAGAGGATCTGGAATCTTCACTCCCCGTTTTGTGTACAGTTCATGATCTTGATTACAAAAAATTTCAGCTAAATACTATACGTTTGTATGATCATACCTGAGAAAGAACTACTTTTCCTCATGAGGTTTACCCCAAAATAATCATAATTGGTCCTAGTAATTTACTGACATAGATATAAACACTTAACTACTCTGGGCACTAACTAAACCAGTGAGATTTCAACTGGACTTTGAAAAGTGCATCATATCTTCTGATCACAAAAATGCCAAATTAAGACAATATTAGTAATTAAACAACACAGCATCACATACACACACACACACACACACACACACACACACACACCACTTAAATACTTACAAGTGTGTGTTTTAACGTATATTATTGTAAGTCATTTTCCTGAAAACGGTAACCATTTAAAAATCTTCAAGCCTAATCAATCTCGGCATTTATTACTGCCCCCAACGGATAACAGAAGTATTATTTTAAAATGTGAGTCCTTAAAGTTAAGGGGCTTTAGTTTTTGTGATATATATTATATTTCTAATGTTTTCTTTATTAATTTATATGCTAGCTGACTTCTTTGTAGCATCCTACCATAAGGTCCGCTTACGTAGATGCTCAGAACTTTGCCATAAAGAGAGTTCCATCCCATGGTCGGCTTCTTGTTCCCTGATGTCAACAGATATTGAAGGACACTTAAGAGACCTACTACATACCCATTACGAGCTGGATGGGGCATTATCCGTGCGAATCAAAGTAGGGGGCCCAAGTTATAGACAGAGGCAGATTTTAAGGGATTCTTCTGTACCCCATACTGCACACTGAATCTGATCCAATAACAGTGACATCACTGCCCCTCACTTGAAAATATTTCTTAAAATTTGAGCTTAGAATAATTATTTCAGTCTCAAGCGCATTCTTTTTCTTTTTCTTTTATTCTCACTCAAACTGACGCGGTTCCTTGGCTCTCAGCCTCCACAGCCACTGGGCAGGTTCTCCCCGGGTTCTCCGGGTTTGGGCCCTGTGCCTGCTTGTGCCTCAGACAGAAATCTGCGCCCTGATCCTCTTCCTCCTTCCTTCACATGGATTTGGGAGGCGACGAGCATTCTGAGTTTTGAGTTTTTCTGGATGAAATCCCACAGGGTTAAGATGAACATAATGATGTTTCCTTTCTGTTTCGCACTTCGCTTCCCGGTCTGTTGTGTGTGGCTTCTCATCAAAACATCACGCACTTCAGGCATCTCACCCTAATTAGCAAAGACTGAGTTAGGCAAGTTAGTCTACACTCATTTTTCACTTTAGAGATCACGGAGTTCATACTTTTTCGTAGTAATTACAGGCAGACCTCTTGTCACAGATACTGCGTTTTTTTACAAATTGAAGGTTTGAGGCAACCCTGCATCAAGCAAGGCTATGACGCCACTTTTCCGACAACATTTGTTCACTTCGTGTCTCTGTGTCGCGTTTTGGTAATTCTTGCAATATTTCTCACTTTTTCTGTATTGTTGTATTTGTTGTGGTGATCTGTGATCAGTGACCTTTGATGTTACTACTACGACTCACTGAACCTCAGATGACAGCTAGCATTTTTTAGCAATAAAGTATTTTTTAATTAAGGTATGTACGTTGTTTTTTTAGACATGATGTTATTACACACTTAGTAGACCACAGTATAATGTAAATATAACTTTTATATTCACTGGGAAACAAAAACGTTCCTGTGACTTATTGCAATATTCACTCTATTGGGGTGGTCCGGAACTGAACCCACAATATCTCTGAGGTCTGCCCGTACTGGAATTGGGTAAATAAAATCAAAAATAGATGAAATTTGAGTCACTATTTCTCTTATTTATTTTTGTTTTCGTCTTATTTCTCACACGTACATTTTGCTTTGAAGAGGCAAAGTCTAAACGAATCTGCCAAACTCTGACAGCTTTAGAAGTTCTGTTAGAATTAATTTTTGCTAATGTTGGAAGATGCAGGCTTATCTTTGCCCAAATTTATATATGCCAGAAGCTCTGGTCTGTCTTTGTGAAGGTGACTCTAACCAGTTATAAATGTAAACTGGAAATGTTCTTAACCCCAAGTTTATTATTGGCTGGTTTATGTCACTATTTGACAGACGTATATGTTTGCTAGGCACCAAATCCTCCTTTTAATGATAAAACGTTGTAATTTATAAACATGCCTCTAATCCTAACTTGGGAGCATGCTGCTATGGTAAAAATTTTTTGACTTATCACATTTTCTGCGGGGAAAAAAGTCATCTGGGTAATCATGCTTATACCAATCCATCTTACCAGCTGTGTTCCTGGGAGGTCTGATATGTGTGCTCTTTTTCTTTTTATTAGAAGCACATTTTAGAATAAAGTAGCCAGTGTAGTGATAAAGTTAAATGTACTAAATTCTGTTTAGAGTTCATTTCTGAAAAGTCAAAGTCTATTTTATGCTAGAAGAAATTAAGATAAAATTGAGGCCTGAATGAAATAACTTTTCAGTTTTTAAATTGTTACTTTAAAACAGACAGTTCTATACCTACCGAGCCATTTTAAAAAATGCTTCTTCCTAGCTAGCTACCAAAGCTGCTTTTCTTTTTTTCCCTTTTTGCCTGTTTTACAGCACAAAAGAAGAGAAAGATTGCAGTTGTGCAACCAGAAAAACAGTAAGTTTGTTTTTTCACAAAAACTCCGTGGTAAACTCTGAAGTGTCTTTCAAGAGGATGGGAAACAGGGCTGTTTTCGTTAGAGAACTAGTCAACACCTAGCACAGTAGTAGAGGGGACAGTAACACGTAGCTCCTGTTATTTATTGTGCATCTATTATGTGCAGGACACAGGTCTTGCTTCTAAAGCAGTTTCTTCTCCAGATCGTAACTTCTCACTTTCCTCCCAGCTCAGCCAACCTGAAGGATGCCCAGTGTCCTGCACCGCTGGTAAAGGCACTCTGTGCCCATGGTTCTTAATGCCCCCAGGGGCCCTACAGAGCTGCCTATCCAGGCCTTGGCTCTGCCCGCTCCCAGCCCAGTGAGCTGGAGCAGGTTGCTTTATTTCTCCCCATCTCAATGCCCTCCTTTGTAAAATACCCATTTCTCAGGTGTTTTTGGAAGATTAAATTAGATTCTATGTGAAAATGTGTGGGCCCTCCGTTGCTGAATAAATGTAGGTTACGCCACATTTCTATTGTAATTTTATGAGGAAGGAGGGTGTTTGACAGCCTGTGGACAGGCGGGCTGTATATTTTTGGAAAATCTTCACTGTTGGTAACATTCTTGTATGTTGGAAAAAGTCTGGAATATACTACGATGCACATCCCTTACCAAGTCATTATGTTTTCTTAGTAGACTGTCAGAAAGGGAATTGGAAACAGCATTTATTTTTTCATGTACCTGGATTGAAACTTAAATAAAATGAAATTGAATAATAACTGCTTAGTTATTGGATGCAAATAACAGTTTTCTGGGTATTCTTTTTACATTTCTAACAGTGTTTCAGGTTAATCATCTCACTCCAGTTTTATCTGGATAACATTGAAATAGGAAAAACTAAACTAACAGTCACGTCATGGAGGCCAAATTTGAATTCATGACTCCTCAATTTGCAGTCCGTGGATCAGTGGTTTTCACCCTTTACTCGCATCTGTCACTAGACAGCTCGTTAAAACACAAGTTGCTGGACCCCTTCTGCAGAATTTCTGACTCAGCATGTCTGTGGTGGGGCCTGAGCATCTCCAGGTGTAACAGGTTCCCAGGTGATGCTGATCTGACAGCTGGGGGACCCCACTTTGGGAACCAGCACCATAGATAACCCCACTAAGATCTCTCGTTACCGTTTACTTAGAGTTTATATAGTTTTCCAGCTATGCGGTTTCTACACAGCCAACCTGTACATCCCCGGGAAAGCCAAGCTGCCTCTTTTCCCCTAAGGTGACAGTTTTTATATTTGTTCAGCAACTTTTCACTGAACAACAACACAGACTTCTGTCTTAGACTCATAAACCTACTTCACATTTTAAGAATCATCACTTCTTAGATTTTCTTTGGAGATTTTGTTTTCAGTGTGGCCATGACCCACACAAGCATGGATGCCACAAATCAAAAGTCAGCAGAAAGTCATTGATGAGAAGTCTGACTTTAATTAAAGTCAATGCAAGCTGACTTTCTGTGTGTCCTAAATATAATTAAGGACATTATTATAATTCTGTAACAAGCGACAAGCCCAGGAGTGACCTAGAGGAATCTCAGTGATCAGTGATGACCCCTCCAGGGGCTGGAGACCTATAGGCTTCTTGGAATTATTGTAAGACTTGCCCGCAAAGATCTTACCTGTTGTTATACATGCACACATTGTATCTGACCACATTCTTAGCTTAGATTTCTCTAATAGTTGCTTTAAGTTATGAAAAGACTTTGGAAGGTACCAGTTTCTTCTAAAGCTTGAAACCCATGGGAGTTTTTTCTTTATCCACAGATCGTCGTCCACAGTGCCTGTTGAGAAAATACCTCACGACCTTTGTTTATTCCCTCACCTGGACACCACAGGTAAACGAGCTACTTAGGACGCCCTGACGCTTCCCAGTATGTCGCTGTGACTGGAGACATGGATATATTTTTAGGTCAACATGAGAATACTCAACTTTGAGCCAGCTGTCTTTTTTTCTTGCTGCTTATTTACAGATACCTACTCTTTAAAGAAAAAAATTCTAAGCTAAATTCTTGGTGCCTCTTCTTTTCTGCTTCTTGGTCAGTAGCTCTAGACACTTCCCTTGGTCTGAGGAAGAGGGTCTATGTGTTACTTGGAAATTACGAGGCCAGTTAGGACTGTATCACGAATAATCATGTGGAAAAAGAAGGAGTTGAAAATATCGTTATCAGGCATTTCTTTTTGGACATTTTATGCCAGTTGCACTTGCATGTTTACACTAGTGGTTAATCCTTAAGTCCCTGTGGGCTTTGAATTGTTCCCTAAAACCCTCTGTTTGAATAGCTGGTTGGGAACAGTATTTGTGTTTTAATGTATAAAGTCCTGCGTCTTACAATTACCTTTAAAAACACAGACGTGAATTACCCTTTGACCACAAATCTGATAATAGACATCTTTGTACATTAAGTAATATATTTGATTAAAAATTCTATTTTCCAGCCAAAACGAAGCCTGTTCTGAATTCCAGGATTAAAACCTATATACCGTGGAAGAATCCTATTAGGCAAAGTTTTCTTTATAGTAAAGAGAGTGGTTTTGTGAGTAGACTTACTAAGGTGGTTTTTTTCCCTAAAGGTCTGGGCAGAGTAATCTTATCCCCAAATTTCCGTGTAAATGCAGCTATGGACTTTCTTTTTTTTCCTGTTGTATAAAATTCAAACTTCAGAATGGTTTTAAAAGAACCATGTCATCTTTCAGAGTTGGTAATTGTTATTTTACTCCTTCTGTTTTATACCCAGAAAAGTAACTTGTCTCCCTCCTTACCTGTTGGTTCTCAGTTGAAGTCCTGTGAGAACAAAGCTTCCCAGACTGTCAAATCACCATCCCAAATGAATAACAAGTTTTTATACAGAAAGTTTTCATACTGTTAGTGTAGCCTGACTTGGAACAGTGGCAGGAGAAGATGAGTCTCAGCTGGCTGTGTGACCGCAGTCCGTGTGTGTAGACATCAGGACGCATCCCAGTGATGACAGGGATACCTCACCATTTAGTTGTTCTGCTTTTTCCCCGTGGCAGCTTGAGACACAATTAGATCAGCACCTTGCCCTTTTGCTTTATAAGTAGAAAGGCTAATGAGGAAGATGCAGAGTTAAGCCCCGGGGAGGCGCATTTCACATCCATGGACTGGCAAAATGAGGAAGCTTGACCATACCTAGGGTTGGCCTGGGCGTGGGGCAAAGATTAACAGATACACACGATGATGTACAAAATAGATAACCAACAGTATAGCACAGGGAACTCTACTCAGTATTTGGTAATAACACATAAGGGAAAAGAATCTGAGAAAGAATATAGATATATACGTATATATGTATGACTGAATCACTGTGTTGCATACCCGAAACTGACACAACGTTGTAAATCAGCTCGACTTCAGTTGAAAAAAAAGAAAAACAGGAACTGGGCAGTGCTTATTCGAGTGTAACTTGGGTCCCTGTGCTGAATAGCTTGGCCGCTTCTAGTAGAACAGGGTACACAGACCCAGTGGCTGAGCGGCTCCACCCCTTGTTGTAGATCTGGAAGAATCTCTCGTCCGTAAACAGGAGTGGATTTTCACAGTTGTGTTCATTAAGGCACCATAGGTAATATTTAAAAAGTAGAAACAACTAAATGTCCATCAGTAAGAAAATAGAAAATTCAATTGTGTTATATTCACACAGTGGAATACTACACAAAGTGAAAAGTGAATGAATTTTCTGGATATACATTTACCCGTTTGGGTGGATCTCAGAAACCTCATGTTGAACTGACAAAATGTAGCGGAAAACCTTTATGGAATATTTTTGGAATAACCTAAGTATCCTGAATTGCTTGTGGATACACATATATGTTGTGTGGTAAAGTTTCTAGACTCTCGTGGTAATGGTAAATGCCAGCTTCAGGGTAGCGGGTTCTTTCTGGGGGGTTGGGTGTGGGATTTCCTGAGGTAGGTTAGGGGAACTTAGCTGTGTAACTGGTGTTTTTCTCATTAAGCTACGTTGGAGAATACCTTAGTTGTCATTGTCTTATTTTTTGTGTTTTGTGTGTGTATTTTGAATCCTGCATAATAAACAGAAAGTTTCATTTATATGGTAGAAAAAAATAATCAGAATTCCTAAGATATTACTGTGGATGTAAAACGTTCTGATGTGAAGACACAGTGCACCTCTGGGTAGTTTTGCCAACGCAGTGGGTTAAGCAGGTTTCTCCGGTCCAAAAGCGTCAGCTGTGTTTCTCTTCCCTGCAGGTACTGTCAACGGGAAATACTGCTGTCCTCAGCTTTTCATCAACCACAGGTGTTTCTCGGGCCCCTACCTCAACAAGGGGAGGATCGCAGAGCTGCCTCAGTCGGTGGGACCAGGCAAATGTGTGCTGGTCCTTAAAGAGGTAAAGCACAGCCGCAGCCACAGGGGACTGGTTTTCACGGGGTGGTGGCCACGTGGGCACAATCCCTGAAGAAGGGGGTCATAGGAATTTGAGTCCATTCAGGTAACATGTACCACGACATGCACCTCTTTCCTCTCAATCCTGCGAGGTGGAGGCTGGTGGTACAAAGATAGAAATGGCGTTCCTGCCCCGGAAACACTCCCTGTCTAGTGGGAGGGATGCGCCTTCCACCCCGAGTCAGGGAAACGCTGCTCTACATTTGAGTAAAGTCTTGTGAATCATCGCTTTTTTGTTTAAAAAGATGGCCTATTTTGAGCCTTTGTGTAGGTACATTCCTGTTTTTTGTGACAAAAAAGCACTCCCCAAACATCAAACTATACCATGATGAGTGTGTTTTAATTCCTTGGGCACAACGATCCAGTTATCCATTTATCCGTCCATTTATCCATTGAACAAATGTGTGTTCGGCACCTTCTGGGAGCCAGGCACAGCATCAAGTACCAGGTCAAGAAATAAACACCCCCTGCCCTCTGCCCATTTGGGTTTCACGGTCCTCTTGGGGGAGATGACATAATTCTAAGTGAGACGTACAATCGGGTGAAGGCTCGGTGGAGACCAGACCGTGTGGTCTGGGGGCAGCGGGGGGATGTGATGGAACTCTGGATGTGACACTTGATCTGAAGTAAGCAAAGTGATGGCCCCTTGAGTGCACAGCACAGATAAGGCTGCACCGGTGGAGTTCAGGGTGGTCACGTGTGGCTGGAGGACAGCATTGGTCCTTACGTATAGGTGTAAAATTCACTGGTATAAAAGAGTATGTTATGTTTTGAAAAGAGAAAATGAGAAATCTGGCTGGACTTCTTCCTGAGCAGGAGGCAGGATGGAGGAGAGGGTCTGCCTGGGAACGGCTTCCCTGGCATCCTGAGGGATATGGGGCTGAAGCTGTGGGTGACTGGAGCCTCCAGGTGACACCGCGCCCGTGCAGTTCCCGCCTTGCGAGAGCCCCTGTGAGATTTCACATTTCATTTCGTCCAAAGAGGATGAGATCATTGCAGCAAAGCCAGAATGCGTTTACCTTTTCAGACCATCAACAGTATTCGCAGTTAAAGACTTTCTCATATTTCGGAAAAAAATCTGATTTAGAGAAAATATTGGAGTTACAGTTGAGAAGCAACCCTGTAAGAAAGGGACCAGGCTACTGCTGTTGTTATTTGCTCAGGCGAATTTGACGTAGAAGATGCATAGCAGGTGCTTCCTGCCCGTCCTGAGCTTTCAGTCATGGGAGGGACGGACAAGCCAGTAGCTGATACTGACTTCAGGGTAGTAGTCAGTATCTCAGGGTGGGCTCAGGGCCTTGGAGATCTCGGGGACTTCCTGCACGGCCTGTGGGGTAGGGGAAGGGGGCAGCCTTCTCCAGGGGATGGAAAAGCATCTGGGAAGCCTGGAGCATTGGTGGGATCACGGGAAGGAAAACAGGAAGGAACGCTTGCAGTGCCTTAAATATGAGGACCGTAGGGACAGGCGTGGAAAATGCAGAAATTCGAATCCAGAGTCTCCTGCGGGCCAGGACCCCGTCCTGGGCGCTTTGCCTGTGTCCTTATTTAGACTTGCTTTTCTTGAGATCTGTCACCTTCATGCTTTACGTTCTGAAATCAAACAGTGCGAGGCTGGCGCCCAGCCTGAGTGGCGAATGGATCCCATTGATGAGAAGTTAAAGGGAGATGGTGGCCGAGGAGGGGGTGAGGCAGCCCCTCTCGAAGGCCATCGGGGATGCTGGGGAGTGAGCTCCAGCCAGCAATCAAGACACGGTGTAGGGCCCCAGCTTGGACCATAATATTTATTCTTTCCATCTGACTGTTTACAGGGTAAGCAGGCGACGAGGAACCCTCCCCTGCAGGGTGAGCCCAGAGACGTCGTCCTTTGTAAAGAACACGAAAACCCCACATAAATAAGGGTCACTTCTTTTTTTTTTTAAACATCTTTATTGGAGTATAATTGCTTTACAATGGTGTGTTAGTTTCTGCTTTATAACAAAGTGAATCAGTTATATGTATACGTATGTCCCCATATCTCTTCCCTCTTGCGTCTCCCTCCCTCCCACTCTCCCTATCCCACGTAGGGTCACTTCTTATTTTTTTTTTTTTTGCGGTATGCGGGCCTCTCACTGTTGTGGCCTCTCCCACTGCGGAGTACAGGCTCCGGACGCGCAGGCTCAGCGGCCATGGCTCACGGGCCCAGCCGCTCCGCGGCATGTGGGATCTTCCCGGACCGGGGCACGAACCCGTGTCCCCTGCATCGGCAGGCGGACTCTCAACCACTGTGCCACCAGGGAAGCCCGGGTCACTTCTTTTAAACTCACCTTCCAGCCCCAGATATAAGACTGAATTACCAAGGTAGAGCTCTTTATTTGTTGACACCTCTTTTGTTGCTATAGGATGAAAGGGGAAGGTATCAGCAATTCTATTTACATATCCCTAACACGCACACTGAGAAAGAGAATTTGCTCACTTAGTGCATTGAACTCTGGATCACTCATATTCTTTCTGGGAACCGATAAGTACAGAAATCAAAATATCCAACAATCCAAAATTATTAACAGTTAATCCAAAGTTTGCTTCAAGGATGGTAAATATAATTAATTTCTGAATGATTCAGGACCCCCCCCCCATTATTAACATCTGTCCTTTGTATCATGCTGTTATAATACAACGTTGAGCACGTCGCAGATACCCAGTGAACACACGCGGATGAATACACACCGAGTTCTGCATCTGCCTGACCCTTCTCTCTTCTTGGTGCCATTTCTCACCATGCTACTCACTGGGTCAGCCTCTAATGTCCCCAGTTGCTTTTAGGTTTGCTGCCTTTACTCCCTCAGGCTGGGAAATCAGCTAACAAATTTAAGTCAACTTCTATCAATCGACTAAACTTTATTTATTGAGCTCCTACTCGCCATAGAGCCCTTGAATAGAACCGTTGAGGGTGTTCAGCTGCAGCAGAGGTTATCTCCAGGTCGGGAAGGTTAAGGAAGACCCAGTGAGATCTTCCCAAGAGTCAGCTCAGCAAGCTCGATGCCCAGAGGCCCTTCTTACTGCCAGGGCCAATGCCTCAGAGAGTGGAGGCTGCTGGAACACTACCCCTAGACAAGTGAGCGCTTACTGTGCATTTAAGTCGACACAGACCACAGATCCCACAGATGGTAGATTTGGTCTAAGAAGAAAGCAAGCCCAGATTACACGTAGGGATATCTGTCACTGTATAAAATATAGCCCCTAGACCTAATGGACTCTCTTGAGTTCCTCCAGTGCTTTCAGCCCTTGAGGGCAACCTTGCCATGGCCACATCACCTGCCTGAATTTGTGCCTGGTTTTGTTGCCAGTGATCAGAATGGGACAGGGAAGCTCACAAAAACCTGGTGAATGGATGTGCTTGTTTAAAGTCCCCACAAGACCGTTTCACACCCACGTCCCAGTGGTTCCAGTGAGGTCCTTGGCCACCTGCGGACCCTGTTAACAGACACAGTGGCCTTAGGGTCAGTCTCTCTTTGGGGCTTGGCTAGTTTACTTTACTACATAATTTTTTTAGAATTCAACAGTAGTTAGCCCTGATCAATCCTCTGATAGGTGCCAGCAATCAAGTTTAAAAGCTAGGCCAGAGGAACTTCCCTGGTGGCACAGTGGTTGGGAGTCCGCCTGCCGATGCAGGGGACATGGGTTCGTGCCGCGGTCCGGGAGGATCCCACACGCGTGAGCGGCTGGGCCTGTGAGCCATGGCCGCTGAGCCTGCGCGTCCGGAATCTGTGCTTCGCAACCAAAAAAAAAAAAAAAAAGTTAGGCCAGAGCAGTTTTCTGTTGACAGGAACTAGTTTTTTGCTGATGTTCAGAAAATGCACGAGGCAGGAAAGAAAGAAAGAAAAAAAGCAAGCACTTCAGTTCCGTGAGCGCAAGAAAAATGTAAGTCCCACCAAGCCGGTGTTCATGCAAATACTCCTGCTTCAGCCCGGGACCTGGGCATGGTTTCAAATTACATTTCACTTACAGAGAATGAGGGCATTAGAGCAAAGACAGAGCTCGTTCGCTTCTTCAGGCCATCAGGGGTGTCAGTAGTTAAACGTTTTTCTGTCTTTGCAAGATGTAGAATGATGGCCGTTTTCCCTCTGCCTGGTTCTTGGAGAAATACATAAGGTCTGTGGGCATGGATGTGGAGCCAGCGTTTGGAGAGGGGTCCTGAGCACTGAGAGGGCAGTGGACCAGAGGGGAGGAAGTTTCTGGCAAATGGGAGGATGAACGCCTGTTCACTCTCTGGGCAGTGAGCGTCCTGAACTTGAGTAGGGTCGAGGGTGTAGGGACCTCGATTCCAGAAGGAGGGCGGTGGAGCGGGGCAGGCAACCTCTAAGATCAGGAGCCCAGTCAGGTCCAGTCATCTCGAACAAGGGGCTCCCAGCGAGTAGCCTGGAGGGGAGGGGACAGGTCGAGCCCATCCACAGCCCCTCAGGTCCCCGGGGCGTTTTGTGGGACCCCTGGGTGCAGTCGCAGGGAGAGTGGGCCCTGTGACGACAGACAGGAAGTGATGGTGTTTGTCATAAATGAAACTCGCAAGATCAGGATGGTCGTCGCCAACCAGGACTGTCCTTTTCTATCCCCAGTACTTTCCCATGCACGCTTGCCCCAGTAACGCCAGGGTCTCCCAAGTCAAATAAACTTCGGGTCCCTGGGGGCCCTCGGTGAACTTGGGAGGTTTGCATCCCAAGCCTCCTACACCTCTGAGATCATCAGCATCGGGGGATGGAGTCTTGTCGGCCACTCGCAGAGGCATTCAAAGAACTTCTGCTTCATGCTTTATATGCAAGTTCGTGAGTGTCCAGGTCTGTGGTATTGACTTTGTCTACAGTGCAGTAAGGCAGGCGTTGTGTGCCTGTGTCGGTGTGTGTGAGAGAGAGAGCTAGTGAGCACAGGAGGAAAAGGTGGTGGGGGGCATCTGATGTATTCACTCCTGTCCATGTGTCCTGCGATGGAAAGTTCAGCTTCTAATGCAGACACACAATGAGATGGGAGAACACCGACCGGGTCCTACTGGCAGAAATGGCTCTGAAAACGCCCGCTCAGGAAGAATGGGAGTCTGTGTTTTCATAGCAACTCTGAAGGCCATGGGTTTGAAGGCAGCCTGCCGGGATAAAATCCCACGTGCCTGACAGAGATTTGCGGGGATCCCAGGGTTGTTCTTAAACATTATTTGGTTTAAATTATTTGTGGTGTGTAACCTCTGGTTTTAGCAAAAAAGAGAAACGTATCATTTTCGGTGGGGAGTCGATAGGAGTCCTTTTTCCCATTTTCCACATCACCTTCCGATGCGTGAAGCTACAGGTGTTAACGGAATTGCTCCTCAGCAGCAGGGGTGACCTGTGTTTCACTTGCTGCCTTTGGGCAGCAGGGTTTCAGCCGTTTAAGAAATGAACATTTATAGAGGGAAAATCGACAGACTGTGCCTTTTCTGTGGAAAAGCAAAAATATGGCACTGGATTTTTATTGCCTTTTCTTTCTGATGTGGAACTTAGGAGAAAGCAACATGAGTCCTGGACACTCAGGAAACTTTCTGGATCCATGAGCCTCCCTGGTTGCTTCTTTCCCTCTAGCACAACTGTCTGCCCCACTTAGTGGAGATCGCCAGGCTTGGGACCTCTGACTCACCCTGACACTGAGGGACCAGTCTGAATACGATGGGCGAGATGGATAAGATAAAATAAGTGAGGCTAGACACAGCTTCTGCTCCACCAAAGGGGGAAAGTTGTTCCTGATTCGTAAAATACAGAGACACACATGTGCACGCGTCCACCCTACACTATCCTCCCCTCACTCTACCCACCTACCCATCCATCCATCATCTGTCTATATCTATCTTTCTATCATTTATCTCTATATATCATATTCATCCATTCATCTCTCCATCATCTTTCATCTTTCTATCCATTAATCGTTATCTATCTGTCTATGTCTAATGTACCTAAAAGAGTCACTTTGGTACTCTTCATCACAATCTGGTCCAGGGATGCAAAGGTTTAGACATGACCCATTAAGCCTTCCTGGGTTTTTAAGAGAGTAGGTTGTGATTAGTTTAACTTTGCAAACAGTGACTGCAGAAATGACTAGAAGCCCTGAGTACTGGTCTGATGATGCCAGAGTTTGGGGTAACTAATTGGGTTGCCACCAGGGCACAAAGGAGCCAGGCACGTTCACCTTTATTGAGTAAGATTTTTCTCTCCCTCAGTCTGCTTCTGTGGGGTCTTAATAGCTCTTTAGCCTCAGAAAGTACAGAAGTCAGTGGTGTGGGGACTGCTGGGTGTGCGCGTACTGTTTTTTGTCCATCCGCACCTTCCCAGGGTCTTTCATTCAGTTATCTGACACTCAGCAGCTATTACTGTGCATGGCCACATCAGATACGCTCCCAGCTCTGGGGAGCCAGCAGAGGATGAAACATCATCCATCCATCCATCTATCCATCCATCCCATTCATCCATTTAGTCGGTTCCTAAGCAATTCCTGAGTCATAAGCATGTGCTGGTGGGCACTGTGCTGGAAGCTGGGGAGTCAAGGTGAGCAGGAGATGTGCCCCCCAGGTGAGTTGACAGTCCCCGCTGCAGAGCCTCAGGGGGGAGGACTTAGGCATTTCAGGTTATACTAGAAAGAGGAAGAGTCTTGCCTAAGTGACACCCAGTTAAGTCAGTCAACAAAATCAGAGATGCAGACGTGCCTCTGGACAGTATTCTCCGGTGTTCTTGTTGCTGTTGTTTTAAGCTTATGCTGAACGTTAACCCATTGAGAACAGTGTACCAAGCCTGTGGGTGGTATAAACTATAGCACATGCATAATGTGTGATTCAGGAATTAGCTAGACGGTGTCCAGGAAGGTTGGCAAAAAAAGTACAAAGTTTTTTTTGTTGTGAAGGTTTTATGATTTGCCTGTAAAGATGATAAGATACTTTTGCTGAAATTTCTTATTGTACTGTAGGGTAGGATTCTGTAACAAGAAAATCAGTGGCAAATGCTACCTCCTGGGCCTCCGCTGACATAGAACATATGGTACCAGATAAATTCTTGGAGTGAATCAATCATTAAGTTTTAGATGTACAGAATAATTTGATGCAATATCAGTGCCCATCTTGAAATTCATTGAACAAATTCCAAAAAAGTCTTGATCGAGCACCTCCTATTGCCAGGCATGGTTCTAGCTACTATGAATAAAGCAACAAACAAAATGAAGTCCCTGATTTCTTGGAGGCTTAGGTTCTAGAGGGAGTGACAGTAAACAAATAAACAAATACGTTTTGGGTGCAGGGAGGGTTTCCTGGTGAATTGGATATGGACCGTGAGAGCAACAGAATTCACGGAGTCCTTGATGGTCAGGAGAGGGAAGTCGAGGAGAAGAGAGAGCCGTAGGACAGAGTAAATCTGTCTGATTCGGGCAGTTGAAGCCCGTCCACTGCACATCCAAGTGGAGATGGGTGTGTGGGTCTGAAATATACACTTGGTGACCGTGGGTTTGCTAGCGTGTGGACGGCGTTTGCAGCCAGGTGCACCCTGGTGTGAATGTAGATGGAAGAGGATAGTCCAAGGATCGAGCCCTGAGGTCACCGTCATTTGAGTTGCGGACATGGAAGGATCAGGGCAGACTGGGTCCTGGGGGTAAGTATAGAAAGTGTCTGCGGAGGAGGGAGTGTTGGGCGGCGCTTCGAGCTGCTGCCGGGGTCGAATAGGAAGAGATCTGAGGGCAGCTCCTTGGCAATGCCAGCACCTCAGGTGATCTTGCTAAGACCTGTTTCAGGGAAGCCCCATTGGATTGGGTTCCTGAGGGGCTGAAGGAGAGAAAGAGGAGTCTGTGAGTATCTTGAGGAGTTTTACTGTAAATGGACACAGAGGAGTGTGAGGTGAATGAAGGAAGACGAGAGATGAAGAGAGAAAGTGGTTTTCCTCCTTTAAGATGGGAAATGTGAACCCCGGTTCACGCACAGAGGGCGACAGTCCAGTGGAGAGGGTGAGGTGAGAGAGGGCCCGTGTCTAGAGAGTTCAGGCTGCTCCAACAAGGTGCCACGGACTGGACTGGGTGGCTTAGGGGGCAGACGTGGATTCTCACGGGTCTGGAGGCTGGAAGTCTACATCAGGAGGGCAGGTTGGTGAGACTCCCTTCCTAAGGTTTGCACACAGCTGCCTTCTTGCTGTGTCCCCACATCTGAGAGGGAGGGCAAGCTCTCTGGTCTCTGCTCACAAGGGCACCCCGTCATGGAGGATCCATCCTCGGGACCTCATCTAAACTTAACCACCCAAAGCCCCACCCCCAGTACCATCACATGGGGGAGGGTAGCGCTTCAGCGTAGCGATTTGGCGGGACTCAGTCCATAGCAGAAGGGAGAACCACAGGTGGAAGAGAATTCTCTGGAAAGTAGTCTAGAGTATAAGGGCATCTCGCTGCTGACAGATCATGAGCTCAGAGGGCATCGTGGGCAGGTTTGGGAAGCCGTGAGGAGATTGAGATTGGGGCAGACAAGGGGGAAGCGCAGAGCCGTATGGGAGTGGGATTCTGGGCAGAAGGAAAGTTCTAGGAGTGCTGCGTTTCTGGTGACCAAGCTGAAGGAGGTACAGGGTACGATGGGATCCTCCTGTTCGTCTTCCAGGGGGAAGTGGATAATTCCTGAAAGCATAGGCTTCTTCGGAGAGTGGTCTTTTAATCAAATTGAAGTGATAAAGTAGGGAGTACTTTGGTGGCGGGGAAAGGGGGCTGCCTACCAGGGAAGCACTGGGCTCCCCGCCCTTGCCTTTGAGCCTGGGAAGCGGGGGAAGGGCCTGCTCTCCAGGTGGTGGGTTGTCCAGGGGAGGTGAGCCTTCCGTTGAGAATCTAAACAAAGGTAGAGGGCAGTTTCAGCCCAAGCAATAGAGTCCACCTGGGAAAACATGTCAGATTATTACTGTTCTTATTACAATTTTTGTAACTAATAACCAAAGGAGAGATGAGCATAGTGACTATTAGGTAATATGTTGGGGGTATATTAGATGCAGCAGTTGCATTAATTTTGGGGGCGTGCCCAGAGCAGTCAGTTATTCGGGAGACTGAATGAAAACACCTACGTTTAAGGGTAAATCACTTGGAAAAGTCTTGTTTTCTTTTCCAAGCTTGTTTCGTGCTTTCCTTTGGCTTCTTAGAAGGTTACGTTTGCGCTGCAGAGAAGGAAAGACCCTGCTGCTTCCTCTTTGCTCTTACGAGAACATCTTCCTTTATTTTCAGTTTTTGGTGACGTTTACTTTTGTGAGCGTTTAAGAAGAAATGCTGCGTACTCCATTGATAACACTGTGGACCTCTGCGGGGTGTAGGATAAATGTGACTTCACTCTGGGAAAAGAAGCACAGCTGCTACAGTTCGTCTGAAACCCAAACTCCTTCTTTGGGTTTGGAGACGTGTTTTAATTAATATTCTCCATTTACAAAAATAAAACTCTGCTTGTCTGTCTGCTCTGCAACTCGCGGGGCCTCTACTTGTATTGACAGCACAGGTGCTCACATCAGAGTCTTGTCTCATTTTGGTCCTCTCGCACTTTATGTATCCCATCCACCTGGCAAAGCCCTACTGATGGGAATGGCTGGTTAGGCAAGAGAAATTTTTTATCATTTTATTATTTTAAAAAACCCATTCATAAAATTATCTCCGTTTCACCTGATTTTGAAATTGAAAGAAATCATCTTTGAGGCCCGTGAGGGCCTTTGATGGTCCCGATTTCTATAAAAAGCTAATTATTGTAACTGTGGCTCTTGGATAGACTGCAGAGCAGAAAGGTCTGCTGTAACAGTGAACATGTGGAGGAGGGGCTCCTTTGCATCCAGATCCTTCTTCTGACTTCGCCAGAGAGAGAATATCCTCCTTCCTGTTTCCCTGTGGGCCAGTCTCTCTCTAAATGTTTGACCTAAAGAGACATCTCCCGCCCTGGCCGCTAGAATTCAACAGATGACAAACCTTTGAGGTCAGGAACCTGTCTTCTTTCCATTAAGTTAGCCCAACCTGAGCTGTGGGAGCTCATATTTGCGTTCTGAAGTGTTTTCTAATTTTAACACTCAGAGAACTAATTTTCCTATTAAGTGGTTTCCTGCACTTTCAACATTGTTATAACTTTAATCATATGATATAGTTGACGTTGGAAGCGATCTTAGTTACTTCTGGTGTTTGGGGAGAAGTTTTCATGATAGTGCATGTGAAAGGAAATAACAGAATTCCGTGATTTCACGAAGTGGACAGAAAAAAATCCCGCCGATTTACGGAATCCTTTGAGTGCTGACCTTGTACCTGAAAGGGCAGGGGCAAGAGAAGGAGACACGCATTCACTGAGGGGCTCCCGGGTACCAGACGCTTGGCGCTGTTTGCTTCGTCCCCTGCCGACACCACCTACGCTCTGTTCTATTTGTCTCTTCCTCCCTCTGATGACCCTTCTCTCTTCTCCTGTAACTGACTCACTCACCGTTTTCTGAGCAAACTTTTTACGCCTGATGGAGCAGAGGTAGGAGAGCAAGAGGCGCAGCAGGACGGGGCCGTGGAATGCACTGTCGGAGTCCTCGGAGGTTCAGAGAGATGGGAGCGCAATTTGGATTTGAGAATTAGGTCATCAGTGCCCTTCAGTTTTGTGTACTGCTTGGAGAAAAAGCCAGATTTGGGTGGGTTGAGAATTGAAGATGAAGAATTTAAAAGTATAGACTTTTTTTTTTTTGAGAAGTTGGGTTCTGAAGAAGAGACAGTAGCAAGAAAGTCGGGAGCTTCTAAGGAGAGTTATTTTGCGAAGGTGCGATACTGAAACATAAATACAGGCCAACGAGAATAGAGAGATGAAGGCTCAGGGAGAGTTTGTTTTGTGGGTGGATGAGGACTGCTTGGATATCAAGAAGAGGGCTACCTTAAACATTTTTTATGTGCCGAGCTGCTACCTCCTTTATTTCTCACAACATCCTTATTACAGGGGAGAAAATCTTTTCCTCTACCCTCTTAGGTTCAGTAAGTAGGGCCTGTAAATTAAACTGACAAAAGACAGATTAACAGGAGAAAAGGGTTGCAAGAAATTAAAAACCAAAGAAGCCATTAGGCTTGAGATTTTTACATACCATTTTAATAAAAGACAGTACATTGTGGAGAGGTGATCAGACAAAGGGAAAGGGGTCTGGGCTTGGAGGACTGTTATGTATATGCAAGGGGGTTTTTTTTCCTAGTAAGATTTGTTTGTGCAGTCATCTCTGGGCCATCTTTGTTTCTCCAGTGACAAGGGTTGTTTTCCTTCTGGTCCAAGAGCGGGGAGGGGGACACTTTCACAGTGTTTTAGGCAGAAAGGGGGAGGGCAGGGAGTTCCTGCAGTGTCTGCTGTTTCTTAGTTTTGTCAGGGAAAAATTAATCCTATGCCAGAGTGGCATATCTTGAGGTGATAAGTTCTGACCCCCTTCATTGTGAACCAGGTAAATGGCAGTGCCCCCATTATACAGATGAGGAAAGTCAATCAAGCATCTTGCCTAAGCTTGATTAGCTTCTAAGGGATGGACCTGGGATCCCATCCCATATCTGTCCAACTTTACAAAGGCTATTGCTTCTCTGTAATAATATATTGTGGGGACTTCTGTGTAGAAGCGTATTCCCAATAAACATTTCATGAAGCCTAGGAAATCCAGTGAGGCATTGCTCTAGCGCTAATTTCCTCCTTGAGATACTCAAAGCAATCTTAATGCCAGTTTATTGGGAAGAGTGTTCATCAGCTTCACAGCTAACATCCTGTTAGTTAATTGGGGGCAGTGTCTGAGCTACCCTTTGTGATCAAGAGTGTAATAACTTGAATTCTGATGTTTTGCAAGGTACAGTAATGCAGTCTAACTTGGGTCACAATAACAGCTGTCAACTTAGCTATTTTCATGGAGTAACTATAATACACTAAGATGTCAGGTACATAAATTATTCAGCTCACAATTCCAAAGTTTTCTAGAGAGCTTGTTGAATTTAGAGACAAATGATGTGACATTGGGAAAAGCCAGGGGAAAATTATTCAATATCACATGCCTTTTACGATTTAATTGCTGCCTGTTTCCACTCTGAATTGAACTCTGGAAGGCATTTTCTTTTCACAGTCACAAAATGCATTTCTCTATGCAGCAAATAAGATGTAGCTCTGGGGCTTTCTCAACGAAACACAATGAAAAGACTCAGTTGGAATTTTATTGTCTGTTGATAAACACTTGGGGCATGATTTCAGCCAGTTTCAAATGGATTTATTTTTAAACTCGGTTTCTGTAAATTGTACTGACAGTAAATAATCAAATCAGATGATTATTCTAATAGAGAAAACAAACACAATAGAACTAACTGCTTGTATTGCTGTGTCCTGGCCTTTAGGCGTCTTGGCTGAAACATGTTCTCTTGATGGGGCTTTACAGGGACCTGGGAACATAGCAAAATGCCACCCAGGCAAGAAAAAGACAGTTGCCATGCTGACTGTAGAGTATAGAATATTTCAAGATCGAATCCTCAGTTATGAGAAGGCTTTGTTTCTCTTAATTAAGGCTTTGTTTCTCTTAATTAAATCAGGGTGCAGACCACACCAATTACTTTCCAGAACACACCAGGTACATGAAAACTGGGACTTGAAAATTTCTGCAGCATACTTTTCATCTTCTTTCTTCCCGTTAACACTGTGCTGGTCTCCTTCACAAAATAGTAGGCGCCTCAGCAATATAGCCAGTGTCCTCCCAACTCAATAAGGAATTTTTCTCACTCTCTCAGTGGGGTTTTGCTCCGAAACATGGCACGTGAACTCAGTGCCTGGCTCGTTCCTCTTCTGGACGGGGAGGGGCTTCAGGAATGGCGGGTACCGTGTGCTGTCTGTATGCTCCAGGGCTTGGCACAGGGCAGATCCTCAGCGAATGGGCGTTGCATGGAACGAAGCCCCCGAGGTCTCAGTGTTCCTTTATGTGCTGCATTGCATCTTCACATTTTTTTGAGCTCTCTATCCAAATAACAACAGCTCACGAGCATGCCAGAACTCATAAACGTTCATTGCTGATGAGGATTTGCTTATGGGAAACGAGTGCCTCAGAGCGTGAAGTTGAGGCTTTAGAAGGGAGATGTCTGGTCCCTCTGGGACTGTTGCAGTGGTTCTGACCACGTGTTCATTTTCTCGCACTTGGGACTTGGGAGTGAAGGGGTGGCTTGAGGAAGCTGTCAGATGGTGTTTAGACGCTCAGGCTTCCTTTCGGAACACTCAGGTCTCTGAGAAATGTCCTAATGTTAAATGTCCATAAATTGGGTCAGCGTCAGGTGAGTTTCAAGTAATTTCTTAGCCCTCCGTACAAGTATCTGAAGCTTATCCAGAAGCGTTGGAACAAACCTCCCATCTCCATCTTAGTGATTCCTTTTGAAATATATTTTTAAGGATAAAATGGAATTCTTAGTAACCGATACTGTTGAAGAGGAATCCAGTTGAAGGATGATCCATGGCTCTTTGGAGAAAATGGTTCAGTTTTTCTGCAACCAGGAACATTAGTGAGAGCCAGACATTCCCCTCTGGCCAGCGGTTCACACTCTCCCAGGCAGAGGCGTCGGATTTCTATCCCCTTGATGGCGATCACATCAGTGCCAAGCTGCAAAACATTCTCTCTGGCTCCATCCCAGCCCATTGCTGACGGGAGGTGCAGGGCAGACAGCTCTGAAGTATCAGCGGAGTGGTTTCTAAAACATTCTTGTTTTAGCAGAAATGGATGCAGTGGACGTTCACGGCGATTCCTTTTTCCCAACAGGTTCTTAGCATGATTATCAATGCAGCTTACAAACCTGGAAGGGTATTACGGGAATTACAGCTGGTGGAAGACCCACACTGGAATTTTCAGGAGGAGACACTGAAGGCCAAGTAAGTGTTTTCAATTCTGGAAAACCAGGGTTCTCAGCGTTCTTTGCCCGCCTGTTTGAAGCTTGTCCTTCCTCTTTTTCACATGGCCCAGAGAAGTGGAAACCAACAGAAGGCTTGTTGTTCTGCAGTTCTGTGCACCACACACAGAGTTTATTGTCTTAAATATTCAGAATAAAAATGTACTGATGGGTTGTTTGATCCAAAGGGAAACATTTATATAAAGAGAGGATTTCTCTTATCATTATTATATGTTTTTCATTAACAGATCTTAATATCTCATACTATAGAGTTTATGCCAGATACAGTGTTCCTTACTCTGTGACTTGACAGTTTTGAAAAATAGGAAGAACCAATACCTCTCTGATTTTGGTTAATAGGCTGTAGCTGGACATGTAGTTGGTCACTTATTTTATTTGGAAACAGGCTAATTGGAAAGGTCATGTTTGCTTTGCTTTACGTTTCTCGAACTCTGAAATTGGGAACACCCGCTGGCCTGCTTTGCGAGAACTCAGTTGTTTAGGAGACAGACGGAAAAAGACCCATGTCTCAAGATAACTTTATGTTTAATAATAGTTTTGGTGGTTTGAGAGGGCTTTTAATATCCACTTAATTCTTTTCAAATGGAATAGAGATCTTCATTGGTCCACTTATAATGGTGTCAAAAGGTATCACTTAGCTGTAACATTTGGAAAATGATGCTGTTTAAACAGTGAACTACTTTTCAATGGCTAGAGCATACCTAAGCCCTCCTTTAGGGAAAGTGCCTGTCCTATTTGTAGTGAAAATTAAGGAATATTAAATAACTTATATGACCAGTGGTATTTTCCTCCATGGTTAACTTACACCAGAACTGAGTACAGACGTGGGGAAATTCAGTTACTCGCATTCATTGTTAGTTATCCACTCAGCCTTTCCTGTGTCTTTTTTGAGCGTCTCTATAATTTTAGATTCAACAAAAGTCAGGTATGGTCTAATGATACTTCACTAAACCACAAACGTTAAAGGGAATACATGTAAATAAGGAGAGTTTTGGTTTGCTGGAAGGTGTCGTGTCAATGAAGGGTGACACCATACCTCACCCTTCCCTTCTTTCCCAAGAAATATTTAATTGAGCTTCACCTGTAGTCCAGAAAAAAATAAAACATGTTATTTTTCCAATCTAACATTCTGCATTTTTCTACTTTATATAAGCTGGAGATCATCAGACACAGTAGAATACTTTGTTATAATGTCGATTCATACTGGTAGTGGTGGCAGGAAACCCAGGCAAGTATTTATAGAGAGAAGCCCTTCATATGTCTTGTTTTAAAATTTTTCTGTAAAATTCAGTACATCCAAAATACACCCAAGGATATGGAAATAGTAAAAGTACAACAATCTTAAATTCCATTAAAGTCTCCCCTGCTCCCTAAGCTAGCCAGAAACTCACTCCGGATTCCCAGAGTGACAGGGAGAGTTCATTTTGCACTGTTTGCACTCATTTTTCCATTGCCAAGCTGATCAGAGCTTTTATGAAACCAGCCTGATACAATCAAAACAGACACAGCATGACCCAGCCCTGCTGTATCGTAAAGGCAACGTATTACCTATTATATCAAACATGACAGCGCGTTCCTTAGCAGAATCTTACACAGCAACTTATAATGAGAAAATGTGTGTCTGAACTGGATTTCAAGTGTCTGGATCACAGTAGCATCTTAAAGCAGCTGCTAACAATGACAGATTTACAGTCAGCGGGAATATCCCTTATAATACTACATGTTGAGTCACCTCTTTCCTTCTGATGTAAAACGACAACGTTTTGAATCTTGATAACTTTGATGTTTTCATTGGTGCAAAAGGGAGGAGAGAGATTTGACTTCTTCCCATTTTGCTGAAAGGCTAAGATGCTTTCTTTCGTGAATAAATTAACTCAGCGAGGGCGGAGACATGCGTTTAAGGCATTCAGTTGTCTTGGTTGTGGTCCTTGAATTATAAAACCACAGAGAGTGTTCTCAGTAAGAAAGGGCATGAGATTCTTCTCTGTAGAGCTTTGGGAACGCTGTCACTTAGCATCTGGGGGTTCTGATTGGTTTTTTCCTCTTCTGAAAAGACCCATTTTGTTGAGAGGATAGGGGTGACATTGACAAGGGTTGATCTGTAAATAGACGAAAAATGAACACTGTCATCTATAGTTGTCCCCCAGTGATTTTGCCTATTTAGCCAACAACCATACCTTTTATACTAGAACAAATTATCGAAATGTTTGAACAGTGTATAAGAAGCCTATCATATAATGAGTCTTCAACATGGACTGAAAGGCAGAACCAGGAATAGCTTGTGCTAAAGGAAAAGGGGATGCTAGTGTAGTTCACTTCAGCAGCTCTGGAAGAGGACATTGTTTCTTTCCGATGGATTGAAGTTACTAAATTGACCTACGTTATTTAGAATTTCGGCAGGAGGAATTTAGGCTATACCTGGCTATACCTTAGGGGGATTAAAAAGAAATCCAGTCCTATGCTTTTAGAGACATTTACTTGTGTTTTCCAACATGTTATAGAATCTTCCTGAGGGGGAAAAATTGTTAACTCTTGTTTGAATGGCTTTTGTGACAACCTTTATAAAAGCCAGGCGGAGGTTTAATAGATTTTCCCAGTCTCCTTTTGTTACACTTATGCAGAATATTTAAAGTGGAAATATCCTGATGTAATTTTGAGTGAACTAGATTTCATTATCACTTAGGCAGAAGCAAGGAGATAAAGTCAAATCTTTACTTATAGGTGAGTCATGTTCAGCTCTATGGAAACGATATTTTGGTTTCTTTTTTCATAAGCTATGACAATTTTGTATGTGTTTTCATTTATTTTACCTTTTGGGGGGCATTTATTCATGCCCATGCTTTATGAACAGTAAGATGTAATATTTGACTATCAAGGAGATATATGTGAAAAAGGATTCCCAAACTGAGAGACTTTTCACTGAAAAAAGATTTTGTTGGTTCATATGTTAATTTTTACTTTGCTCAGATTTGTGAAATTTGCTCTCGTGAAAATGTACGCTGTAAAAATTACGTTAAGCAAGCGGGTGAACCCATTTCTGAAGAGAAGACTGAATTTCGGTGTGTAATAAATTCATCAGGTTATGGGCGTGGCGTTCCTGGGTCACACACAGACCAGTTTAGGATGTTCTGAATTAGAGGTTGTCTTTCATAAAATAAACACCCACCCCATTTATCACACAGAGTTCCCATGACTTGAAATACAGAAATAGAGAAGGAAGAGAGAAATTTCTGAGGTTGAATACCTTAAGACTGAAAGCTAGTGTTGCACTGACCCTAGCTCTAGATTAAGAATCTGTGACCAGTGAAGTAAAAGCTTTGTTTTGAAGGAAGTCGGGGCCATCTCTTACTATTTATTGCTAGTGAGAAGAGCGATTTTTCTCACTGTGTGCCACGCATCCTTATTTCTGCAGTTATCATCTTATTTTCCCCTTTTAATTCTTCCTTAAATATTTGAGGATGTGAATTCACCTTGACAGACTGGAGCCTTATTCTCCACTGTCACCATAGTCCTGTCACAAGTAAATCTTGCATCACAAGATTTTTAAAAAAGGTCCTGATGTGGGTCATTTTGAAAGATGAATGATAGAACTTAGGACAAATTGAAGTCATTCTGCTTGGATCAGTGTTGGTGTTTTCACTTTGTATTTCTTTTTGACTCAACATCCATTTTGATTTTTCTCAACTCTTCAACTGAAAGAGAAGAGACCGTTTTCCCCAGAGCTCTTGTTTGTCCATCTTCATCTGTCTGTCTCCACCCTGCCACATGCACTCACATGTGGACATAAATCCCTACTTTGGCTGATAGGAAATTATTGGAAGGCTACCCACACTTCCTTATTGATGTCAGGGGGAAAACCCCTTCATCTACCCTCTTAGGTTCAGTACCTGGGAGCCTGCAAACTAAACTGTCAAAAGACAGGAAAAAAAAAAAAAGACCATTTCTTTCCTGGTGCAATGGATGTACACACAGAAGTGCTCTATGATGTGTAAGTCAAAGGGACAGTTAGGGTTTGGAGCTTATACCTAAGTCATCCCTAACTTAGTGGGGGGGAAGGGAGTGGGGAGAAAAGGCCTCTGGGGAAGAAGAAATAGGTTTCTTTGGGAAAGACAAGTGGGTTTTTAGGAGAAAAACTGGGAGATAAGAAAGTTTGGAATAGTTTGTTTATGCAGGCAGGAGTGGCCTTTCTGTCTTCTTCAAGGCCATGAAACTCCTCCAAGAGGGGATTTATGGTAGGTTTATCCCTAGGATGAGAAGCGCCCCCGAAAAGAGGGGATTTATGGCGATCCTCATTGCTCAGAAATTTCTGCCTTTAGTCAGATAATGGAAACTCCAAGAAAGCTGCTTTCTGCATCTGTTGAATCGTAAACATCTTCCTCTTAAAATAGTCTTTGTGTGCACTCTGAGACTCTGAGTGGGTCCCCACGTTCACAGCAGGGAGGCAGTCCTTCCTGGTTCCTCCGTCGTGCTGCCTTCCTGTACTGTTTCAAAGTGTGCTCCCTGTCAGCCCTGCAATCACGAGGGTGGACAGCAGGTACTCTTAACAACCATTCTAGACCCAGACAACCATTCTGTTTTTCACTTCCTGTATTCACTAAATTACACGAGATAGTCAACACTTTATTATGATATAAGCTTTGTGTTGGATGATTGTGCCCAGCCATAGGTTAATGTGAGTGTC
Source organism: Lipotes vexillifer (assembly GCF_000442215.2). Classification (NCBI taxonomy): domain Eukaryota; kingdom Metazoa; phylum Chordata; class Mammalia; order Artiodactyla; family Lipotidae; genus Lipotes; species Lipotes vexillifer. The sequence continues at coordinate 4,621,082 of NW_006792683.1, forward strand.
CTGAGCACATTTAAGGTAGGCCAGGCTAAGCTCTGATGTTCGGTAGGTTGGGTGTATTACATGCATTTCCGACTTATGATATTTTTAACTTAAGGTGGGTTTATTGGGATCAAAGAAGATCTGCGTACAACTGTGTAAAGGAGCAGGTTGACACTGCTGATGTGGAAACTGACAAGGTCAGCCTTCCTTGGTGGTTCTTTCTCTCTCAATTTTGCTTAGTTTTCCAAAAATTAACACAAGTGCTCTCAGCCAGAGCTACCACTACGTGCAGTTTTCCTGGAAAATAAATTATCGTTCAGGATTTCAACTTGAAAATTAGGGTGCACATCAAGGACATAGTTTAACAGGCCCAGCTATTTTGATGTATTCTCATTTCAGTGGACTCTTAAGCTTAATGAGATGTGAAGTAAATAAAGACATATGATCTGTTGCCAACTGAGAAATTTATCATTATTTTGTGCCAATGATAGTTTTAAAAACTGTATTGAAAGGTGACTCAAACCATTTCGAAGAGCTCACCTTTTCAGCCAGCATGGTTTACATCATTATTAAATAGGCATTTTGATGAGGGCTGTAGTACTTATTTTTAAAACAGGAGTCCATCCAACCTGCTTTCCAGAAGATCTGGTCTCTAGTTTTTCGTTGGTGACTTCACGTGGCTTTTCTTGGGGAGGAGAAAGGTTTTCTTCCTCAAGGGTCATGAGCAACGAGTGACACTATCTAGATTCCAGAAGCATTCTGGAGGGATGTTCAGTTACGTAGACCCAGGTGAGAATACACCAACTGGGAATCTTTATTTTGGGATCCTGTTTTAGCCTGGTCGCCACATACATTGCCCATGGTGCTGGGCATTTCTTAAAAATATTTTTGTGAACTCATAAGGAACAATGAAAACAAATGACAGAGAAACCACACACAACCTGCTTTGTTTTTAGAAAGTGAATGGGCCGCTTTGGAATCCACTGTACAAAATAGATCTGAGTAAGTGTGTGGTCTCTCCATCACTTTTTCTTCTTTGTTTCTAGGTATAGAGGCAAAACATACAGGGCCGTGGCCAAGATCGTCCGAACATCTGACCAAGTAGCGGATTTCTGCCGCCGTGTTTGTGCCAAGCTCGAATGCTGTCCAAATTTGTTCAGTCCTGTGCTGGTTTCTGAAAACTGCCCGGAGAACTGCTCCATTCACACCAAAACCAAATACAGTAAGTGCAAATCTGAAAAGAATGTTGGTCTGTGGGCCTACCCACAGACCAGGCAGTCATGTAGTTGGTGGGCTGTTTTTTTGTTTGTTTGTTTATTTGTTTGTTTTTGTTTAAACACCTTTTACATAGTTTTTCCTAGGAATTGCTACGGGAGAATTCTTTAAGGTTTACTTAGTAGATACTTGTTTCTCTCCTAGAATAAGGAAGGGATGGGGATGTCTCCAGCTCTGCTGCGACCACACTCCAGGATGAGCTGCTTTGTGGTTCTCTCTAGGTGTCAGACACTAATGGATAAGTGTTTGTTCACACCCAAGAGCCCCATGGCGTTTCTTGGCAGTTTTATAAGTGCCATCTTTACAGACCAAATGCAAGTGGATGGCACTGGAAATAGACAGCTTTAGTCCTGAAAGAAACCTACACTAGTCGGTCATTTTGCATATAAGGAGTTTGAGGTGTGGAGGCTGAGTGACTTTCCTCTAAGGTACTGTAGTGTGGGGATGGGTGGACACGTGTTTCACTGCAGGGTGGGAAACAGCCGCTGTCATCCAGGAGCCGTGCATTTGGTATTTTCCTTTGTATGCCTCCAGCCATAGATAAAGGTTCCTTTGGTGCATCTGGTTCTTTTATGGAATAATGGGAGTTCCATGTGGAACAGTTGAGGCTTTGGCTAATGAAGAAGCATCTCAGTGTTGATCATAATTGAAAACTGGACCCATAATAGGTTTTAGTTAGTTGATTATACATTCAAATGATAAAATACATCAATCATTATTGAAAGTTGGTAAATAATTTTCTAACTGTTGCTCTAGGTGGTAATACAGACATATAACTCTGTTATTGAATTCAGAAGTAATGAAAGTCTCCACTGAGAGAGAAAAGAATAAAGTGCATAGTTATGTAGTAGGTAAGGAACACTATTTGAAAGGACAGAAGGTGTCCCATTAATTTGGGCTGTGTGTTTGCCAGTTGGTCTTGGTCAGATCGAGAGATGGGGAAATCCTTCGTGACCAGGGCCCTCCAGTAGGTGTTCACTGTGCTTGTTCATTCTTCAAACTTCAGACTCGGGGGCAGCTGTTGGAGCATCTCCAGTGGGAGTGGTTGCCACCACTGTGTGCAGTGTTGGGGGCAAGGAAGGGGAGCAGAGAGAAACTCCTGAAATAACTCTAAGCTTGTTTGGCTCACCTTCTGTCTCAGTCTGCTCGGGCCGCCACATCAAAGTCCCACAGACTTGAGGGCTTAAACAACAGACATTCATTTCTCCCAGTTTTGGAGGCTGCAAGTCCAGATCGAGGTGTCAGCAGGGCTGGTTTCTCCTGGGGCCTCTCTCCTTGCCTTGCAGTCGGCCGCCTCGTCCGTGTGTCCCCACAGGGTCCTCCCTCTGTGCATCCCTGGTGTCTCTTCCTCATCTTGTCGGGATATCGGTCCTATTGGGTCAGGGCCTCACCCTTATAACCTCATTAACTGTAATCACCTCCCTAAAGGCCCATCTCCAGATGCAGTCACATTGGGGGTTAGGGCTTCTACATTTGAATTTGCGAGGGGTTGTGCAGGTGGCAGATGACACTGTTCTGTCCATAATAGCTTGTAAACACGAGGGCACTGGGGGCAGGTTTCCCCCCTGTGGAGCTGTTTTCTCAGAACTGTTTCCTGAGGTGTAAATGGGATGTGAAGTTTTTTTTGTTTTTTGGGGGTTTTTTTTTTGCGGTACGCGGGCCTCTCACTGTTGTGGCCTCTCCCGTTGCGGAGCACAGGCTCCGGACGATGCAGGCTCAGCAGCCATGGCTCACGGGCCCAGCCGCTTCGCGGCAGGTGGGATCTTCCCAGACCGGGGCACGAACCCGTATCCCCTGCATCGGCAGGCGGACTCTCAACCACTGCGCCACCAGGGAAGCCCGGGTGTAACCTTTTAATGAAGTTTTTAATCTCATCATCTCTCTCCCTGTAGCTTATTATTATGGGAAGAGAAAGAAGATCATTAAGCCCCCGATTGGAGAAAGCAGTGCTGAAAGCGGACATCCTAAACCGGCCAGACGCAGGAAACGACGAAAATCCATTTTTGTGCAGAAGAAACGGAGGTCCTCTACCGTGGGCTTTGCCGCAGGCTCCGGGGAGGTATGTTCTGCTCGGAAGCTCCCCGCATTCGATCGGGAAGCGCGGCCCTGGCTTCACAGCCAAGGCCAGGTTGAAGTTTGATGCTAAATGGTGAAAATCGTGAACTGCCAGAACCCCCTCCTTATTTGTCGAACGCAGACTTAACATTGCAGCGTCTCGGCTGGGAAGGGGCTGCAGGTGGGACCCGGGGTGGGACCATGGGATCCATCTTCCGAGGCGTCCTTGGACACATCTCAGCGGGAGGGTGACACCGGCACCTGGTCAGGAGAGGGTCTGGGGTGGAGTTGCGGGCCCCCTCCCCCGCCTTCCCGGAGGCCCCCTTCCCCACCTTCCCAGAGGCCCCCTTCCCCACCACCTCAGTGCATCTTCCGTCCTCCTAGGAAAGTGAAGAGGAGGATGCGGACGCCCTGGACGATGACACCGGGAGTGAGGAGACCGGCTCCGAGCTCCGTGATGACCAGACGGACACATCCTCGGCCGAGGTGCCCTCCGCCCGGCCCCGGAGGGCCGTGACCCTGAGAAGCAGCTCGGAGCTCGAGCGCCGGGCGCCCGTGGAGAGGACGCGGAGGGGCCGGAGGGCCCGGGCCACCCCCAGCGCCGAGGGGGCCCCCCGGGGCCCGGCCTCCAGCCAGGAAGCAGCGGAGGTAAAGCTCAGGCCACTTCAGCTGGCCCGTCTGGGGTCCCCCGTGGGGCAGCACGGAACCTCACTTGGGGGACCCCTGTTTAAGTTAAACGCTAGCAGCTGCTCTGGCTGTGTTGCTAAATCAGGGGCAGAAAGCTTGGTGATTCCATATCCCACAGAGCAGGACGGTGAACCTCAGGATGGGGCTTTGGGAGAAGTAATCGTCCCTCTTTTTCCGGAAGGTTTTAAAACCACAGGGATTCTTGCCAGGAGAACAGACAGAATAAGTCCTCAAGGTCTCATTAAACACTAGGCTTTCCCTCCTTAGGAGACCTTGTGATGCTATAAAGTGTGTAGTCGGGGTATCTGGTCTCCCCTGAGACCACGTGTTACACGATCAGCTGGAAGGTCGCTGGCACCAGCGTCACACACGTAAATGGGGGCATAGCGGCCTCGCGCGCCTACACCGGCTCCTGCCCTGTCTCCTCCTCGACCAGAGATCCCGCACTCAGCCCCAGAGCTCCTGAACTTGGGGGTCAACAGCGGCCATCACTGTGCCTTTTTTTTTTAACCTCTAAAGATACACAAGTCTTTGGAGCAAAGTCATAACCCAGACGAGTTGCTAAGAGCGTCCCTGGATACCGGCCGCCTCTGCACCTGTCCAGGTGCCTCGTGAGGAGGCCGCAAGTGGTCCAGAAAGCCCGGCTCCAGTCCTCAGGGTTCAGAGAGGGTCCTGCCAGCCGGGAAGTGAGAAAACAGCCTCCTGCTTCCCTTCCCTCTGCAGGCGGTGAAGCAAGAGGAGGAGGAAAGGCTGGTCCTGGAGAGCAACCCCTTGGAGTGGTCGGTGACAGACGTGGTGAGGTTCATCAAGCTGACGGACTGTGCACCCCTGGCCAAAATATTTCAGGAGCAGGTAACGGGGTTCCGCTGCGCAGCAGCTGTTCTGGTTCTGAGCCTCTGGGTCTTCTGTGTCAGCTGGCTTCCTGGGGCTTGTCCACGGCAGGGGGTGGGGTGCTTCCTCGTCCTTGGGGGCAGGGGAGCAGGACACCCGGGCTCCACGTGCGGTCCCACCTGCAGCTCCGTGGGGTCTCTTTGCTGTGCAGTGGAGACGGCAGCTCCGGCCTCTACTAGGGGTTCTCGGATGCCCCTTGGTGAGGGCTGGGTCTTATGCAGCCTGGCCAGGCTGGGGGTCAGGGCTCCCAGCTCTGCCTTGGCTGGCGGGTGGGGTGCGCGTTGTCCCGTGGTGGAGCAGTTGTCGTCTGAAAGGCTTTTGTCTCCCCAGCTCCCCCTTTCCAGTAGAGAGGACAGACTTCCGTTGGCCCTCTTGTCATTTGTGCCCGTTGGCATTTCTGGGCTGCCAGCTTGTGTAACACTAAAGACATAGGAGACCAACAAACAAAAGCTCAAAGCACTGGCCACCGTGTCAGATCTGGAGCCCCGCTGTCCCTGGCTGGTCTGCCTTCTTTTCTCCACCTTCCAGAGTCCTCTTATGTTTGTCTTATTTATAACATTCAGGGCTTTTACTTCTCGAGAGAAAGAGGGAGAAGTCTACTTGATCTTCCCAGAGGCAGAAGCCCTCAGGCCATTGCGTTTTATTTAATGCTGCTTTTGTCACTGTTTTCTTACCTCCTTCACTTCTTTCTTTATAAATTATTTTAAAGCCTATGGTATGTTAGGTACTAGGGTAAATTATGGATAAATGGGAGAACTATTGATACAATTTATACCTTAAAAGTTTTTAATCTAGCAGATGAAATGATATGCCATAAGGAAGGGGGGTTTTATCTATATTTTCCCTTAAGTTAGTGTGAAAATAAATCTCCACTCTAAATATAATCCACCTTGCACACTTCTCACTGGCCTCACATAGAAGGTTCAAGTGGAAGCCTGTCACGTGCTCTACTTGTTGCTCAATTTGTTGACGTTTCTTGCATTGTTTCACAGTGTATCTTTCACAACGTTGCATTTCACTAAAGTACTGTTTTCCATGTCATAAATTAAATATATGTCCATCTAGCTTTTTTTTAGATTATACAAACCAATAGTCGAGAAAGAGGGTAATTCAAGCATTAAATCATTAAGAAAACAAGAAAGGCCTCTGATTTCCCCTGTACCCGGTGAACTTCTCAGATTTTCTCCCAAGGCCACCAAAATGCAGTAATGAATTGTAAAAAGCAAATTAATGTGGTTCCCAGCTCCTCCCAGGAGAGGGGAGTTCTTAGTGTTCCCAAGGTTTCCACTGATGGACCATTAGCATCTTCTGTAGACACCCAGTAAGTGCACCGAACGAGTGAATGGTGGCTGGAAGGCCAGGCCACCTCCTCGCTGTCTGACACCAGCTGCACTTCCTCTCTGGGTGACACTTAAAAGCAGACAAAAAGAAAAAGGTTCCTTGTCCGTAAAGAACGTGGTGATGAGCATGTCCCTTCATTTAAACACACTAACAGGAAAGAAAGAATTGTGAGAAACGTGAGGACTCACATGATTTGGGGCTTGTTGAGAAACTGCATCTCGGTCTTGAAAACAAGAACAAAGCAGAAGGTTGAAATCCTGCTTAAAGCATTGCCCAATGCAGCATTTTTCCGGTCTGGTATTTATTACTAGCAGCACCTCGAAAACAGCATCGCATTTGTATACGGGACGAGTGCTGTTGACACAGATTTAACACGTGTTCCAGCTGGCCCTATGTTCATTCAGTCTGCACCCACTGAGTGTCTGGTACAGACCTTGGAATATCCACGCGGCAGATACAGAAGGTATCGGTCTGTGTTAGTCCAAGGGCTTGTTTTGAGACTCACGTGCCACTTTGAACTGACAACTGCTTTCCAGTTGGGCCTCTCATGGGACAAAGAACAGAGGCTATTTGTGCTGTGAAGGGCAGACAAGCTCAGTGTTGATTGCTTTCATAAATATCTGGTAATAAGCAAGAAGGTGAAAACAAAGCTGATTTGTGAAAAAGGCTAAAATACTACTTATACTGAATCATCCTTAATTGGACTTTAATCCCTGTTTATAACAACATCTCGGGAAGTTTCGTGCCTTCCCAAGCCAAGGCATCTAAGAAGGAAACATTCCCAACACTCGGCCACTTCTAGGATCAACAAGGGGCATCTGCTCACATCACCTAAAAGCTTGGCCTTACATACCTACTTATTTCTCTTATAAGAGAGAAAAGTAGGTAGAATTTAATTGATTATATCCTTATTTCTGTTTAAAGTTCTATGTTAGACCGTTTCATCTGTCACAGTAAAAGGCTGTTCCCGGCGGGGCTACCTGAAGTCAGTGGGCACCTGAGCATGTATTTTGTTCAACCAGACCTTTAATTACTAATTTGTTCTATCACCTTTGAAGCCAAACACCACAGCTCTGATTTGATAGGGCCTCCAGTGGGTCACTCCAGGCGTCGTATGAGTTTTTAGATGAATGAGGAGGAGCTGGGGGTTTATCCACCAGCATGTGAGAGAAATCACAGTGCGTGGAGTCACAGCTATGCGCCTTCACTCCCTGGATTCTTTTTTTTTTTTTTTTTTTTTTTTTCGCGGTACGCGGGCCTCTCACTGCTGTGGCCTCTCCCATTGCGGGGCGCAGGCTCTGGACGCGCAGGCTCAGCGGCCATGGCTCAGGGGCCCAGCCGCTCCGCGGCATGTGGGATCTCCCCGAAACGGGGCACGAACCCGCGTCTCCTGCATCGGCAGGCGGACTCTCAAGCCCTGCGCCACCAGGGAAACCCTAGTGGTTTACTTTTTTTTTTTTTTTCGCGGTACGCGGGCCTCTCACTGCTGTGGCCTCTCCCATTGCGGGGCGCAGGCTCTGGACGCGCAGGCTCAGCGGCCATGGCTCAGGGGCCCAGCCGCTCCGCGGCATGTGGGATCTCCCCGAAACGGGGCACGAACCCGCGTCTCCTGCATCGGCAGGCGGACTCTCAAGCCCTGCGCCACCAGGGAAACCCTAGTGGTTTACTTTTTTTTTTTTTTTCGCGGTACGCGGGCCTCTCACTGCTGTGGCCTCTCCCATTGCGGGGCGCAGGCTCTGGACGCGCAGGCTCAGCGGCCATGGCTCAGGGGCCCAGCCGCTCCGCGGCATGTGGGATCTCCCCGAAACGGGGCACGAACCCGCGTCTCCTGCATCGGCAGGCGGACTCTCAAGCCCTGCGCCACCAGGGAAACCCTAGTGGTTTACTTTTTTTTTTTTTTTCGCGGTACGCGGGCCTCTCACTGCTGTGGCCTCTCCCATTGCGGGGCGCAGGCTCTGGACGCGCAGGCTCAGCGGCCATGGCTCAGGGGCCCAGCCGCTCCGCGGCATGTGGGATCTTCCTGGACCGGGGCACGACCCCGTGTCCCCGGCATCGGCAGGCGGACTCTCAACCACTGCGCCACCAGGGAAACCCTAGTGGTTTACTTTTAATGAAGAAATTCCAGGATGCTTCAGGTGTAATCCACATTTAGACTAATTTCCTCCTCTTTCTACTTCTGTAAGCCCTGAATATCCCCTCTAAGGGACCGCCAACTCCTAAACTGACCTCTGTATCAAAATAAATGTGATTTTCCCATGTACTAAGTATATCTTTTATGTTCTGTATTTTATCTTACTTCATTTCTTAAAAATGAGTAGTCCATTTATGGTAATTCTGTATTTAACATAACAAGTGATTTGCCAGCCATTCTGAATTATAGGGGAGCATATTTCTAAAAATTGAATCAACTGTGAGGTCTGTAACTACATGACCAATGAAAAAAATAACTTCTTTGGAACCAAAACAAAAGCTATGATGAGAGGGATTATAAGGGGGGGGTCCCCCCGCCCCCTCAATTTTTCACTCCTTACAGTGGTGACTTGCATGACTTCACTCCAGTAGCTGGAATTTAGCTCATTATTTCTCACAACTCATTTGCTAAGATAATTCTACAGAACTCAAACTACAGTTTGCTGGTCCTTCTATAACTTGCACACCTTTATAGATTAAAAAAAAAAAAAACCTAATGATGTAATCAGCAGGTGGAATTTTCTTGCTAATTTTGTTTAACTCTCCCTTTAAATACACCATTCTTATTTCTAGTTAAACCACATTTTTATATTGCCAGCCTGGCATCTGACAGACAAATACCTCTCTGCCTTTGTAAAAACGCTGAGTACCCCTGAGCTGTATCCATTTTAGCATTCTCATCCAGAGTTTCCAAAACAGAGGGCTGAAATATATCCATTGTAATAAAGGGCAGGTTAGTTCTCTATGCCGAGAACCCCAGTTCTAGGAAATTTGAGGAAGCTCACAGATGCCCCAGCCTGTGTTCTCCTTGCCTTAAATGCCATTTCTAAATCTCCCATCGCTCTTCCAAGGATCAGCCGTCATCCGAGCACCTACATGTGTGCTGGCGTGGTGCTGGGCACTGTGGGCGTGAAATGGGAGGTCACGACCTTCTGATGCTCAGGTTTCTCCAAGTCAGAGGAGGTGAATCATTGAGAAAGCCCTTGATTTCCTGTTAGCCGATGATGTGTAAGATCTCTCCTCAACTCAACAAAAATTTACAGATAACCTATGTGCAAGGCACTCTATTAAAAGCTGCCTGAAGACAAAGGTGGGTAAGATGCTTGCAATTCTAAATGCTTCTGATCGACTGGGGACAACAGACACATCAGCAGCTGGCACAGCACATAAGAGACTGAAACAGTGTCATCCTCAGTGCAGGAGAGGACGCAGCTGTAGGCAGAGAAATCTGGGAAGATATAGCCTAGAATCGGGCCGTAGAAGGTGATGCCGACTGCGGGAGTGAGGCCGGGTCAGCTGAGCCAGAGCACACACGAGGGGTCTTTGCAGGAAGGTGAGGGAGGTGGGCTTACAGCTGAGGTCCCCAGAACAGCTGCTAGCAGCGAGGCTGGAGAGCAGGGCCGTGGTCCGCGTGGCTGATAGTCAGTCATGCTACCTGTCCAAACAACGTGTTTTCCCAAAAAGTGTCCCGGGAAAGAGCCCAGATTCTTTATCCAACTTTGTGAAAGTAACTTGGCAGTTTTACCACTTAATCTTGAGGCCCCACTTTATCTCAGGCATATTTTACGACACCTCATCATTTTGGGAATCCTTGCGTATCCATTGTGTGCTTCTGAACGCTGCGCCACACACTTGCAAACGCATCTTGTGTTTCTCGAAGTCACTGTCACTCTTCCAATGAGCTTGGAATTTGATAGCAGCGGCCCCCCTGGTGCTGACTGCACAATTAATTATAGGAACGCGGGACCAAGCACATTTGTCCCAACAGGCAGGAGGTCAGAGTTCGGGGAGTCATTTATGGAAGTGGATCAGACTCTGCGTATGTAAACCGGCTTGTCTTCGTGGTTGATTTAAGGCGCTGTGGATCCCCCAGGGTCAACACTTGGGCCGTATGGGAAGGAATCCATGGTCCTCAAAGCTCCATAAACACTGCGTTTACTCCCACTCTCTGCCCTGGAAAAGACAAACTGAAGGGCCATCTTCGAGTTTCTATTTGGGGATTTGGAGACCCCCTCATCACTGGATGTGAGTTTTTATTTTGAGGCTATATGCGGCTCAGTCAGTGCACTGTCATCGTCCTCATTTCATCCCATAAGAGAGTAGGGAGTCCTCAGGAGCTGAGGACTTGACTTAAAGGAGCTACTCTTGGTCCCTGTCAGCCTGCTTGAGGCACCTCGCAGGAAGCACTGGGGGGGGGGGGGAGGTGCATTCTGGTACATTCCAGCTCACCCGACAGATGGCACAGCTCTCCCTGCAGGAGCCTTATGACACTGCTTGTGGTGTCTGTGCTATAGACTGAATGTCTGTGTCTCTCCCAAAACCCATATGTAGAAATCCTAACCCCCAGTGTGATGGTATTTGGAGGTGAGTCTTTTGGGAGGTCATGAGGTCATGAGGGTGAGGCCCTCAGGATGGGATCAGTGTCCTTATAAAAGAGACCTCAGACAGCTTCCTCCCTGCTGTGAGGACACAGCGAGATGTCTATGAACCTGGAAGCAGGTCCTCACCAGACACCCTACTGAATCTACTTGATCTTAGACTTGCAGCCTCCAGAACTGTGAAAAATCCGTGTTGGTTGTTTATAAGCTACCATCCCATCCCATGGTGTTCTTTTATAGCAGCCGGAACAGACTAAGGTAGCCCAAGAATACCCTATTCTTTCTCCTCCACTTCTGTTCACCTTCCAGATTCTCTCTTACCCTCTCCTTTATTTAAAAAAAAAAAAACACTTTTATTGAGGTACAGTTGATGCACAATATCGTATAAGTTTCAGGTGTACAACTAGTGATTCACAATTTTTAAAGGTTATATTACGTTTATAGTTATTTCAAAATATTGGCTGTTTTGGGGCTCTTAATCCCCACCCCTGTCTTGCTCCTCCACCTCCTTTTCTCCATCTTTTACCCTTTTCTTTTACCCTTCTGTTGACTTTTAAGTTTACTGAGGCCAATTCTTCCCATTTATTTATTCAGCAAATGTTTAATGAGCACCTATTATGTGCCCGGCAGGCATTTTTCTAAGTGCTGAAGATAGAGCAGGGGAAAACAAAACCCCATGCCCACATTGATATGCCTTATCGCAAGGCAGTCAAACGTGAGGCCACCCTGGCTCCCCGAGCTGGGGTGAGTGTCCCGGGGCCCATCTCTGGCTCTGGGTATCTTTCCAAATTTGCCGTTGGTAGCTACTTGTGTAGGTGTTTCTGCTCCCCACTGCAGAAGGAGGAAGCCAAGTCTCACTCATTTTGTATCTCCCACATCTCCTTTGGGGTCTGACATATGAATAATTTAATAAATATTTGGCAAAGACATGAAAACAGCTTTAAAAGGCTTATAACACCTCCCCCAAAATTAAGATCCATGAATTTAGGAGGGCATTCCTTCTCTTTCCTTGGCTGTGGTGTGTCAGGAAAGTGTAGAAACTTTCACTTCAGAAAGAAAACCAGTGAGAAATACCGATTCACATCAGAGATGTGGATGCACTGAAATGCTTTTATTGAGAACTAGTTTGTGCATACAGAAGAGTATATGTACTGTTTGTACATATGGGGCCTATTAATAAAAGGGACGCCCATTGGGCTTCCCCGGTGGCGCAGTAGTTGAGAGTCCGCCTGCCGATGCAGGGGACACGGGTTCGTGCCCCGGTCTGGGAGGATCCCACGTGCCGCGTGAGCCATGGCCGCTGGGCCTGCGCGTCCGGAGCCTGTGCCCCGCGGTGGGAGAGGCCACAACAGTGAGAGGCCCGCGTATCGCAAAAAAAAAAAAAAAAAAAAAAAAAAGGGACGCCCATGAAAGCCACTAACCCAAGGAAGAATCAGGAACTTTGCAGCATGGCCGCATGTACCAAGGCCAGCCTCCCTCTCACACTCCCCTTTATTTCCACTGGCAGTTAATACTATTCTGAATTTTGTGTTTTTTGTGCTCTTGTTTGATTTCCAAAATGTTTCCCAGAGTAGCATATGAATGTCCCTTTCTCCTCGTCATGTAGAGGCCTCTGTGTCAACACTTAATATTGTCAGACTTCTTAACTTTTGTGGGTATAGAATTATATTGTAGTGTGGGCTTAATTTGCACTTTCCTGATTCCTGATAAGGTTAAGCATCTTTTCTTAAATTTTTCAGCATTTTTGTTTCATCTGTGAAATACCTACTCATGGTTTTTGCCTAATTAAAAAAAAAAGTTTATCTTGTTTTTATTGATTTGTAGTAGCTCCTTCTGTATTCTGCATACTGCTGCCATCCTTTGTCAGTTGTTTACGTAGCAGGCTTTTTCCCCCCAGTTTGTGGTGGTTTTATCTGCTTTACAGTAAACTTTAATGCATCCGACGGGAGGCATCCAAGTTCTGGCCAACGCGCTATCTCAGCGGACTCAGTTTGCCACCTCCTAATAAAGGTCCTTGCCTTCAGCCTCTCATCCCTTCCCCACCCTACCGCCTAATTCATTCTGATACCCTGTGGCCAATATTAGGTTGCAGACACACCTGATAAAGTCACTTATCTGCTTAACGTCCTTCAGTGACTACTTATCACACATCTCCAGAGTAAGTCCCCAGTTCCTGTCTGGGCCCATCTCAATTCTGCCTTCAGTGTCTCCCCGCGCCCCTTGAGTTCCATGCGCTGATGAACCACTTGTGTTCCCTGAGTCCATCCTCACCTTAATACTTCCCACTGGTCCCCTAGGTCTGAGTACCTCATCGTCTAATCTCTGAAGCCTTCCTTGACTCCTGTAAGGTCGGCTCTGTAGCCTGGCCTGATGGGGCCCGTAGCACTACGTCCATACATTAAGTTCCCTATATCATAGGGGTCTGCTTATTTGTCTACCTCCCTTAAGATTCCTGGCATCTCCAGGGCAGGAGTCTTTGTTTTGTTCAGTGTGGTGCACCCAGAGGCCTTCAGAGTGCCTGGCACCTAGTAGGTGCTCAATAAATGCCCGTTGAGTGATTAAATCAGCGACATCCTCCACTCAATGTGGTGCATGCATATGGCAGCCACCTTCACTGAAACTGACTGTGGAGAGTTACACAAATATTTTAGGGCTGATTTTCAATTGTAATTAATCTGTGTGTCCAAGGATAGCCATCACAACTTGGTGCAGATGTGAAGAGCTAAGCTACAATTTTACCCCCAAAGTTTAATTTCAGAAAACCATGATTGTAGTTCTACCACTGTCTCTTACCAGCTACCGTGATCTTAATTAGATCAGCCAGTGTTGCTGGCCTGCACTCTCCAGGTCTAGTTTCGATAGAATATATGTGGATTTGGCTCTGAAAGTGGACTCAGCTAACAGGCCCCAGGCCACGGGGTACCATTATTTGCTTCGTGGTCTTACAGGTAGCATGTGAAAAGAATGTAAAATAACATGTAAAGGCACATGTAAAGGGAAAAAAGATATAGCATCAGAAATTCATTGACAGTTTTATGAGTTTGTCTCCTACTTTCACGGCATACTCAAGGCCGCTCTGCTCACTTTGTGGTTTGACGAGGTCAAGTTTGAGTCTTGGTTGAGACGTGGCTTATAGTTGCACACATCACAGCCAGTGCTTGTCCGTAATTTAACAATAATAAATGGCATTTGCATTGATGCTTTTTAAGTTCTTTATTGCTTCCATACGTCTTAGGGGATAATAGTGCATCAGGGTGGCTTTCAAAACCGATCAAATGATAAATGTTGTTTATCCTTAACATTAGTCTTCGAAGGCAAGGCTAACAGTTATACCCATTTTGGGTTTTATTTGCTTTAGTTGCTTTCAAGACAGCTAAATAAACCGTTAGTTTAAGAAAAACTGCCTATGTGAAACTCACCGACATGTGGTCTCTGAGATACGTGCCTGCGTCGATGGTGTGGCTGCTGCGTCTCTGTGGCTCACGGCAGCCCTGGGGCGCTGCCTCTCCGCGTGGCAGAGAGCCTGGTGTGTGTGCCGACTTCAGTGTCTGCACCTGTCCCACCACGACCTTTATCATTACCTCGGGCCTGCAGGCTCTTGGGCCCTCGTTAATTTCCTCCAGAACATGAAGCCTGGGTGAACAGGAAGAGGGGTTGCCTTGACACTCAGTAACCCAATCAAACGATGTCTAGATAAATAAACCCGATTCTTACAGGAAGCAAGCTGGTGAAGAGGCAAAGCCCACTGGGGTGATCGTAAAGCCTTGCGCTGAGCCTTTGTGCCCTTTCTTTCTACAGTGAATGCAATTTCACGGTGACTGAGTGAATATCTCCATTGTGGGGACCCCTGGGTATGGATGCAGAAGGGCTAAGTAAGATAGCACAGGGAGTAGACCTCAGACCCCTCATTCTGGGTGACACAGGTTGTAAATGCGGGGTGTGTGTGTGTGTGCACGTGCACACACACACGTGTCCAAGTACATGTGTTCGCCTCTGTGGAAGATCGTGCTTTGGCATCTTCTCACCCCTTCTGATGGTAAACTGTCAGGGCTTGGCAGGGAAGAGAGAACGTTTCTCTTGTTCCTGGAGAGCCCTTTCCAGGGCTCAGGTAGTCACAGCAGAGCAGAGGGAGGACACCAAAGCCCAGGAAGGACTGGATCTCGGGGCCTGGGGCTTACCAGCAAGAGGCTGTGGGCTTAGGGAGAGCCCAGTCCAGCTCTTCATCCCCTCCAGCCCAGGCTGGTGAATTTCATAGCAGCCAATGTTATCTTAGCAGAAAGATTTTATTAGCCAAGAGATCAGGCAGCCATCAAGCCAAGTCGCCGTCTCGGCCCGCGCTCAGCAGGCTCAGAGGGAACGAGAGCCGCCCCCATGCTCTGGGCCCGGAATGAAGGCCGCCGTGGCTCACGTGTTCCCCACCCCCTGTCCCGCCTGGGCTCTAACCCGGCTTTGTCTCCTGGCAGGATATCGACGGCCAGGCGCTCCTGTTGCTGACTCTCCCCACGGTGCAGGAGTGCATGGAGCTGAAGCTGGGGCCCGCCATCAAGCTGTGCCATCAGATCGAGAGGGTCAAGGTGGCTTTCTATGCCCAGTACGCCAACTGACCCCGCCCGCTCCGCTCGCCATCCTGGTGATGCAACGTCTCGTGTCTCGAAAGGTTTCCGGGACTGGAACTTCCGTTTTCCCGGGATGCGTGAGGCGGTGCACATGCTGTGTCCCCACAAGGCAAGAAGCGCGAGGGCCTCCTCTGCCCACCAGCCTGCTCGAGGTTTCCACGTTTCCAAAGCACCCCGCGCCCTGCAGCAGTGGCTTCCGGCAGGTGTGAATTTCAGCTCATACCCTGCAGATGTGGACGTGCATCTCTGCAGACCACGCCCCCGCCTTTCTCCCACCCCAAACCAGGCAGCTTCCTCGGAACAAGGTTTCCTAAACCAAGGCCCACACTTCTTTGTAAACTAAGGCGCAGGTGATGTCTTTTAGGTTGTGACCCAGGAGGAGGCCTTGCAGACGGCTTTAGTGTGGTTGTTCCCAGGCACGTCCATAGATGCTTCTTTCAGGTCGACACGCATGTAGCTGTCACTGCAGTTTGATCTGGTGGTGACTCATTTCTCACGCACAGCTCTGGGCGATGTTTCAGGATGGCGGTTAGCAAAGGAGGGACTCCGCCTGTCGGAGGAGACTTCAGGAAGTGGGCAGAGAAGGAAGGCCGGGTGTCATGACAGGGAGATGGGCATCCAGGAAGTCTGCAGGGAGGAGGTGTGCTTGCAGCCTTGTACGGAACCTCCGATGTGCTCATTTAACTGTGACCAGGTCAGGAAGGGTCTCCTCTAGTCTCTTGGGGCATCTTGAATTGTGTATTGAAGGCAGAGCTTCATTCCAGAGAACAAGAATGGGGAAAAGACCCGAGGGAAGCTGTTGATCCAACAGCTCCTTCCCTTAGACAGACACTGTACTGGGTCTCCCGAGGAGGTTCCCTCCAAGCCCTGCCCTGCTCAGTCACCCCTGCCCCGGCACATGCCTCTACCACAGGGTGATGAGGGGCCCTGGCCCTGGCCCTGGAGGCAGCCCCACGTTCTGCTGGCTCGGCCATTGACTGACCCCGTCATCTGGGCCGACTTTGAATCACCCTGTACCTCCTTGCGGTAGAGTAACAGGTTTGAACTCTTAGACATGTGGTGCTGACACATGTGCCCCTGTCCCTACCCTGCTCCTGCTGTCAGGGCAGAGTCCACATTGGCCAAAGCGAGAAAAAGAGAGTGTGTAATTCCTGCAGCTCACTCCGGCTCTGGTTTGCTTAGGACATTTCTTGGCTGTTTTCATTAAGTGGGTCTAGTCATTTGTAGAGAGATGCGTGGCTCCGGGGACCAGCTGGTCTTTTGTACCAGGTGCTTCGTCTGTGTGCACCCTGGACGGATCCAGTATATTCTTTGAAGCCCAAACGGACCACTGTATTCTGTGCTGGTTGTTGCCCAAATGCCTTTTTAAACTTGTGTGAGGAAAGCTCAGGCTCCACGTTGCCCAGGACGAGCGGGTCCTGCACACCCTCCTCTTCCTTTAAGAGCATGGTTACCTTGACCTCTCATCTTTGACGACAGTGCCAGCAATTCCAGGCAGAATATCCTGGGCTGGCTGACGAGCTGTTCATGTTCCTGCCACATGAGGGCTGGTTATCTGTCAGATTTCGGGAGACTCCATCACTAAGTCTGACCTTTGTCAACATTCTGTCACTGTTACCGATGAAAAGAGAAAACATATATTTAGTGGTCGAGACTGTCGTCGCCCCTGTAGCTGATCCTAAGTCAAGTTTAAACGTTTGGCACTGGGCTTGCCTGGTTGCCTCTGCTGGGAGGCCCAGTGCCTGGCCTGTGCAGATGGGCAGCGTCCGTGAGGACCCCAGCCTGGCCTGAGGTCCCATTTCTCTCTTTGGTTCCCCACCGCTGCCTCCTCAGCCGTGTGCTTTTGGCCTTAAACGCTCAGTCCCGTGGAGTTGAACGCTGTCAACCAGTTGGAAAGGGCATCCTTTTCACAGTGTGGGGCATTTTCCTGTTGCTGACACGTTTGTGATCCTTCACTGTGGCCTTTTTGAGCTGAGTTCTTCCTGTTGCATGTGGGACAGGAATGAAGGGACGTGAGGGCTGCAGCCTCCTTTCAGAATGCATGGCACCTTCTCGTGCCCGTTCCAGGAATGGCCCAGAGGAGAGGGTGCTGCATGGGAATAAGTGGATCTCCGGGGGGTAGGAGGAGTCCCTGGGGCCCACCCAGAGGAACTGGAGGCCTCCCACCCGGCAGCCCAAGGGAGACACGGCCACCATTGCTCGGGAGGCATCCTCTTCCCGAGGGACCAGATGCCCAGAGCTCTCCTTGTTCTCGGTCTCTTTGTGTGATCCGCCCTGTCAACCACATGCGCTCTGCGTGTGCCTGGCGGGGAGACGGCTGCAGCCGAGGCAGAGGACACCCGGCTCTGGGGCAAGCGTTCTAAAGGCTGTCTGCATGCCATCTCCCTGCCCTGCTGCGAGCCAGGAAACATTTTAGGGGCAGGAAGATGCTTTCTCTCTGAGTGTTGCCAGCGTTGCCCTCCAATTCAGATTCTTTGGGAACTTGTGTGATGGGGGTCTGTGCTTCACGCCAGCAGGACTTGGGCTGCAGAAGTGTGAGGTGGTGTTCATTTCTCTGTAGGATTCACCTCTCACCAGCTTCTGCCTTAGAGAAAGGGCCAGTTTTCAAGGAACATTTTACAGTGTTGTTACTCTGTCTTCGTCCCTTATGGCGGGAAGAGTTGCTCTCACACCTGTAGCCCCCAATGCACCCCAGCCCCTAAGATAAATGTTTCTTGGTTGAAACACTCCAGCTGGCAATGCCCCCTCCCCTCTTCATCCCCAGATGCTCCCATCTCCCCGCTGTCTCTCTGACAGCGCTTTGGGGTCAGAGTCCTCTGCTCTGTGTACCTGCGTCCGGCATACACCGGGCTGCTTATTACCTCTGGGAACGGCCCGAGAACTGTGTTCCCCTTCCCGGCCGAGCAGACCCTGCAGTCTGTATGTACAGTGTGTATCACTTGAAAAGCAGAAATGCCACCTCATCTCTAAGGCTGAGAGTCCATCACTGAGTCCCGCCCTAAAACTAATGGAGCTTGTATCGACCTCTGACCTCTTGACTGCTTTTGTCCTGTGTGAGGAAAATATCCTGTCCACAAAAATAGAAACGTAGAAAGGCCACCATTCCGGAAGAACTTCTTGGCTTTAAAAAGAAAAATAGCAACAGCAAAAACCCGGTTTCCTTCACCACAGAGTTGCATAGCGTGGAGAAATCCATCACTATTAAAATTAGGTTCATTTGATCAAAGTTTGACTCAGAGTGCTTGAGCTGTACAGCTATTAGGTTGCTTTGCCTTATTTGATCATATTTGAAAGATGATTTCTTGTGTTTGCTTTGATTTGTTCCTCAATAAATTAAAATGACTCAGGCCTTTCATACTGCCCCCTTTGCCCCACACTGAAGTCTCTGGAAGGTTGATTTTGATCAGCCTTTGAAGACTGGTCTTAGTTTCCTTAATTTGTGTCACAGAATCTTGAGTGTTGTTATCAGGCAAGTTCTGAGATTTGCCTTTTATCTTAAACCAAACGCCCCTTTCTAAGGGCTGTTCTCCCTTCTTTTTGAAGTGTTAGGGGTTTCATGCTTCTTTTGTCGAACACCCGTTTGTATTTATTTCTGTAGATAGAACTATAAAAACAGTAGTGTTAAGTCTTTGTGGTTTGAGCATCATTGTTGCTTTTTTGGTTAAGATGGTGAGTCTAGGCTCCAAGTCCTACACTATTCTGTCTTTAGAAAGCTGTGGCTAAGCGTGCAATTATTTGAAGGGAAAAATAGTAAATTTTAAGGTATCTGTAGCTTTTAAGGAAAAAGTAATCATTGGGAAGACATACATACTGCCTGTGTCTCTCTGGTGCAGTAACTAAATAGCAAGGGAGGCTCTATTGGCAACAATTACACTGTAATGATTCTCTTTTTCCTTCACTTGTTTTATTCTGTTAAAGAGTTTTCTGGAAATTGCTTTACTCCAACTTAGTTGAGTTTTTACGTTGGGCGACTCTCATAGCTTTTACCACTAGAGTTGATTTATATGTATCCCAAACACAATGTGGTAAAATCCAACTGTGCTATTTTGGACCCACTTATTTCACCTAAAACTTCTAAGTGTTGACACATGATGCTGCCTTGGGCTTTGGTTAAGAAAAGAATCTCTGGTTTAGATGTACAGTAATAATACAATTTCCTGAGCTGCAGACTTTCCACTTTCTTGGTTTTGTTTAAAAAAGGCTAGGATACCAGGGAGTCCCAGTAGGTCAAGACCTACATCACCAGGCAGAGTGGGTACTTCATGTGGACCGAAGAGATGTGCTGAAGAAAAAGTAAAGTTCTAACAAACATTTGCTGAAAATCACTTTACGGTGGGCAATCGGAGACAAAAGTTTTTAAATGACAAAAAAAAAATCATCTCATTTGTTGTTCAAAATGGGAGCCAGCATGATATCTAGAAGCATAAACTACCCCTAGTTGTGAACGAAAGCCCTTTTACTGCTTTGCATTCCAGTTTGAATAGTTTGTATTGGAATTTGATTCATATCCTGTGTATGTTTTGGTGCATAAAAGGGAAAAGTTGGTGTTTTTACTTTCGATATTTGCAGGACAAAGGGCATGTTGTGGTTTGCTGTAAGATTGTATTCTGTATATATGTTTTCATGTAAATAAATGAAAATCTATATCAGAGTTATATTTTAATTTTTATTCTAAATGAAAAACCCTTTTTACTTGAAAAACATTGTAAGCCACGTTGTTAATAAAGTGAGAATAAATTCTATGGTGGTGTTTGTGTCTTTATGTGGGAAGTTATTAAATATTGTTTTTAAGGTTTGCATTAAGATTTTTTTTTTCTCACCATGGACTGAAGCAAATGTTTATAGGGTTTTAATAACCATGGCTCTCAAAATCCTATGTTACCTTTCAAGGTCACCTGCTAGCTCTGGATCCTTTTACTCAGGAACTTGGGTTTATTCTTTTTATTAAAACATTACTATACATCCTCACGATCGCCTCTAGCCTTACCATTTTCCATTAGTTTAGTTATTTTATGATTACCTGGTGCATTAATAGAAACACTCCTTTATGTCTATGAGAACGATAAGTAAACAGCCATATTTACATTTTTCATTGCCCCTGAAGTGTCACAAATAAGTCTTAGGCATCCAAGTTGGAAGAGGAAGAGACATCTTTGCACCCATCCTGCCGTCTCTGTCTCTGTCACCAGATTAGGATGCTCCTTTCCCCTCCCTCACTGCTGCTTCTGGTAGCATCACCGATGGACAGATAAGGTGAGGGGAATAAGGGGCATTTAGGGAAGGGAGGTGGGGGAGTGCTGAGCAATTCTTCCTTCCAACCACAGACAATCTCCAGCATCTTACTTCACTTTAAACATTTTCTTTTGCCCTGCTGGCAATCAAGTTCTGCATGTAGATCTTTTTGTTTGGTTTTTAATTATGGGAGCTTTGCCTCCTAGTAAAGATTTAATAACAAAACAAAGCCTACGAGGGCAGACAAGAGCAGGAGGCATGTTGTTCGTTTTCTCAAAATATTCTAGAAGCATCTAGGGCAGGATTATGTGGCCAAGTACATACGATCATTGTATTTCTACTTGTGATGAAGACCCTTGACAACAAATCTGAAGACTAAATTTATAATAAAGTGAAAGCTGAACACTTTTCCAGACTTCTAGATTGAATGAATTAAGGCAAAACAATAGCTACGTTTCTCTCCATGTTGCCACCCAAAGCCTATTTCTAATTCTTCCGCCATCTCGCAAGGCTGCTTACAGCTCCCAGTTCACTGGAAGCTGCTTCCCCTTTGAGCTGGTGCTGCAGCTTCATTCCAAGCCTCTGGGACAGCATCCTGCTTAAGGAGGGGGTGCAAAGACTGCATTAAAAAATACTGTATGTGGGGCTTCCCTGGTGGCGCAGTGGTTGAGAGTCCGCCTGCCGATGCAGGGGACACGGGTTCGTGCCCCGGTCCGGGAAGATCCCACATGCCGCGGAGCGGCTGGGCCCGTGAGCCATGGCTGCTGAGCCTGCGCGTCCGGAGCCTGTGCTCCGCAGCGGGAGAGGCCACAGCAGTGAGAGGCCCGTGTACTGCAAAATAAATAAATAAATAAATACTGTATGTGGATGTGACCTTGGGTGACTCCAGCGTGAAGGCTGGACATTTAACCGGTGGGGTAAAAATACTCCATCAAGATAATAGATGGGCCACAAAGATTTACTAGGGAGTAACTTCATCGAGACCTTTTCCGGAAGTCAGCACAACCCGAGCTGCCACACATCCCGTGTAATGTGGTTCCTTGGTTGTGTCTGAAGTGCCCTCTGCAATGTGGATTCCCCAAGAACACCCTTCCTTTGTCATTCTGAAGTTAGATCAAAGCACAATGGCCACCACCCCACCTTCCCACCCAAGCTCAAGATCTGCTTTATTGCCAAATAACTGGCTTCAAACTGGGAGTGATAGATGCGCTACGTCTATCTGGGTGTACGTTGCAGAGAGAGAGACCCGGATGGAGACAGATAGCACTGGCTTGCAGGAAAAGTACAGATTGTACTTTTTGGACAGTCCTAGGTTCAAATCCTTTTTCTCACGTTTGCCAGGTATGTAACACAAAACCTCAGTTTTTGTTTCTGTAGAAGGTAGAGAGTAAGATATCCATCCAGGGTTGATAGGACTAGAAATCGTGTGTGATTCTAGGCAACGAGTCTGGCCCACAGTAGGTGACTCAGATCCCCATTCACTGGGCACCATCGACTCCTGGGCCCTTAACCACTTATTCATTGGAATGTCTGGGCCACCACTAACTGCTTCCTTCACTCCCTCCTCAGTGGGAACCTCAGATACCCAGGCCCGAACCAATCAAACCCTTGAGAGCTGGTGCCCGTCCCACCATTTCTGGATTCAGATGAAATACATACCGCCGGCTGCAGGATCTGGCTTCCGGGGACAGCAGTTGACCAGAAGGGCTGGATGATCCAAGCTGACTCTCCAGGCTTGAGTACCTTAGAACATCAGCTCAGATCCACGAAGGAAGTGGGAGGGACCTGGCAGGAACGTGGTTGCTCTGTGTGGCCTGTCCAGAGGGGTCTCACCTACTGGAGGAACCAGTTTTGTTTTCTTAGAGGCCAACTCTGTGACGTATCACCTTTATATGTTTTCCCTCCTTCCCCTGCCTCGATTTCCATATTCCCTCATTGCTGCTGTCCTCGTATTTTATTCCACAGTAAAAATACTAGCATATGAGCATAGCCTCCTACTCTGTTATCTTTGGAACATCAAGTAAGATCATAGGTGCCAGATGTTTTCTAGAAAACAGAGCCTGCAGACAGGATCTGGGATGGGATTGCCACCCGTCTGAAAGCAGTAGGGACCCCATCGCTCTTAGTACAGGGATGACAGATCCCCACAGCAGCATTGCAGTCACTAAAGCTTTGGCCTCTGGATGAGCAGCAGGTGGAAGGTAAGGCTGTGGGCACTAACAGTGACATTAATAAAGAAAAAGGGAAGTGGCCGGCTCAGGAAGGTGGTTTTCAAAGATGCCAGCCACAGGGAAGACCCGCTGAAAAATCAGGCAACAAGGATGGCAGAGCTGCAAAGGGTATGAAATGTGCAGACCTGACAGTTTTCCTTCTGCAGAGCCAGGACCCCGATGCTGAAAGTGTGAACCTCTGAAACCTGGGGTTGGGGCTACTGGGCACATGAGCCGAGAATCTTGAATCTCACGTTGCCCCGACCCCTCCTAGTTGGCAGAAACAGGCCCCTGGCCTGAACACTGTAGAACAACGTCACCTAAGGGAGGGGCTTTGCAAAATGACGTTATTCTAAGATGTGCCCCTACCCTTTTCCTGCCCACCATCGCTTCCACGGTAACCAGACAGGTCTCAGCACAGCCGGGCTGGGAATGAAAAAGCCTGATCGTGGAAGGACAGTCCATTCACCGAAGGAAAGGCGAGATGTGGCCAGTGCACCCTGGCAGAAGCTGAGGGACTCTACTGGGGGTAGATGAGGGTGTTAGACCAAGCCGGACAGAATACTAGACTGGATCTGGGAACTTCAGGACGTTGGGTGTTTACCTGCGACTTGGGGTTTAATATTCTTTTAAGGATGACTTGGTTTAATATTCTTGTAAGGATGACTTGGAATCATTCCGTGATTACCTGGAATGGTTTCCAGATGTTGGCCTACAATAAACAAGGTGGAAATCCAGAGCATCCTGTTCATAGTACTGAGGCAGATGTCAAAAAATATATAGGAATATGATGGATATACTATGTAAGTCAGGGCTGTGCTAAGGCTCATTCTTTTTTATAGTTTGCAGGGACTTGCACTTGCCCTCCTGGGGAAAAAATGAGGGCATCTTGTCCTCAGCCTGTGAGAGTTGGGGATCACGGGACAGCGTGGTGCAACTGAGAGGCACAATGGATTGCCGGTGTTGGGTCAGTTCAGTTCCTCCACTGCTCCCAGGCTTGCAGCTCTTTTGTGGATAAACTCGGCCACTGCGGCTGTTACATCACCTCCCGACGCCGCCAGCTGCTGTGGCCACCCCCAGGGCGAGGGCTGTCATGGTGGCAGCCACAAGCCCTCTGGCGCTCAGAGTCCATTGCTCCAGACCCATCAAAGCTTTCATGCCTCCCATCATCCCTGGGCCCAGCTGAAGCGCTGGGGCGTGGACTGTGGCTGCTTCAGGTGACAAAACCTGGACGTGCTCGGGGGTTCTTGTCCCACAAGGACATGTAGCCAGCAAGGAGGTTCCTCTCCCATCCTCCCCCCAGGTGGACTTCCCCACATCCGGTGGTCTGTACAGTCGGTCCAGAGACACCCCACGTGTCTGAACAAGTACCCCTGCTCTGTCATGAGACCGTGGCCAGCTCCAAAAGGCACTACTTTGCACTGACTTTCCTTCCTTCCACACTTAACTTCCCACAGCCTGGGATTCTATCAATAAAGCCTCAGCTTGTAAGCTTATCTTCAGGATCTGTTTTCTAGGGAACAAGCCTGAAACAGGAGGCAGCTATGGTTACACTCACATAGGCAATGTGCAAATAATAAGGACAAAATATGCTGGTGTAATCCAGCCTGGGAAACCTACCAGCCTCGTGTAATTGGGACTGCTTGTAACATGAATCCTTTTGGAATGACTTTACAACACGGGTTGAAAGTTTAAATTGAAAATGTTCTTTCTGGTTATTAAAGTAATATGTGTGCGTTAAAGAAAATTTGGAAAGTAAGGGACAGTTATTAAATTGCCCTGTTATCTCACTCTGTCCAGTTACCACTTTATCGTATTTCCATGTGTATTTATAACACAATCTTGAATCCAGTTGTTTATACCATTTAAAAAACTCCCACTAGCAGTTATTTTATAATCATGTTCTGTGGGGTGGAGTTAAACATCTTTATCTAGCTAATAGTTTTAATGTTTTGATAAATGTTTAAATAATTCAACATTACAAATGTTTATGTACCATCCTCCCAGCTTCTAGAAATAATAGCATTTTGCCATATTTGCTTGAGATTTATGTATTTTATAAAATCCTATAGATGGAGTTGAAAACCCCTTTAACGCCCCACTGATTCTGTTTCCCTCCCTCACATCCCAGAAGTAACCACAATTCCAATTTTTCCATTCCTAGGCACAATTTTTATACTATCACTACGTTTTAATAGGACCATAGTAATGTACACCACTGTTTTGTGGGTTTTCAATACTTTAGTGAGTGTTATTGTGCTTCTTGCATCATACTGCAATTTACTCTTTTTGCTCAGTGTTATACTTATGAGATTTACGTGTGTTAATATAAATATATCTAATTCATTCATTTCCACTGCGGCACGAATTCCATCAGCTATACCGTGATTGACTTATCCAGTCTCCTGTTGGTGGACCTTTACATTCTTGGTTCTTCTGCTATTTCCAAGAATGCTGCCATGAAAGTTTCCACACGATTCTTCTTATACACACACGTCACAGTGCCTCTAAAGGACACTTCCAAAACCGGAATTGCTGGGCATGGACTGTGCACGTTTTCAAATTTACTGAGCACTGCAGTGGCATCCCACGTGGTGGTACCAGTTTGCACTCCTGCCAGGAGTGGGTGAGCTTTCCCTGCTCCAAGGGACACGAACCCGTGTCCCCTGAATCAGCAGGCAGACTCTCAACCACTGCGCCACCAGGGAAGCCCTATGATTCTTACTTTTATTCTCTTGTTTAGGAAACCATTTCTACTCTGAAGACTTTAAGATGGTCCCTTTTATTTCCTTTTAAAAGTTAATAAGTTTTCCTTTTTCCAGTCTCTCTAGAATATATTTTGGGGGGCTGGTATTTCCCGTGTTATCCAAAGTGGTGGTACCAGTTTACACTCCTGCCCTACAAGGTGGTACCAGTTTACACTCCCTGCTTCACATCCTCACCTGTACTTGGCCATGTTTTCAATTATTGCCAATCTGATGAGTGTGGAAACGGGGTGGTAATGGAAAGAGTAAGGCAGTTAAATTGCCCTAATTGCCCAGAAATTTATGCTTTTCCCAGTGACCTGCCATCCACCTGTTTCAAGTTTACAGATACGTGTGGGTCTGTGTCTGACTCTATATCCTGTTTCATTGGTCTGTTTGTCTATCCCTATGCAATTACCACACTAAGTATTATGGCTTCGTAATACCCTTGATGCTTAGAAAGGGAAATCTCCCCATCTTATTCTTCTTATTCAAAGTTGTCTTGGCTATTTTTGA
This sequence comes from Lipotes vexillifer, assembly GCF_000442215.2. Lineage (NCBI taxonomy): Eukaryota > Metazoa > Chordata > Mammalia > Artiodactyla > Lipotidae > Lipotes > Lipotes vexillifer. The sequence continues at coordinate 4,647,196 of NW_006792683.1, forward strand.
CTTGCCATTCTTCATCATGAATTTTAGGCCCAACTTGTTGAATTCTGTAGAAAACTCTGTTGGGATATTGATTGGAATTAAATTAAATTTATGGGAAATTTTGGAAAGCATTGACTTCTTTTATCCTGTTGAATCTTTTGTACCAGAAGACGGTGTAATCCTTTATTTATCAAGATTTATGTCTCTATAAGTCCTTCAACAAGGTTGTGATTTCTTTCTCCATAAAAGTCTTACACATATTTCGTTAAATACATTCCCTATATATATCTTATAATTTTTGGACTACCTTTTTTTCTATTAGGTTTTGCTAGCTATTACTGGGAACTCTATTGATTTTTATATGCTAGTATTCTATCTAGAAACTTCTGTGAACCCAACTGAAAGAAATTTCCATCCTGAATATTTTGCCTTGCTTTTCGAAGAAGTAGGTGTTTTTTATGGTTTTGGAATTTTGATGTGCAAGATCACTTTGAGTGGAGGTTTTTGTTTTCTCTTTTCTTCTCCTGCTTATTGAATTAATGGTTTTGCACGTGCTTCCATCCATCCTGTAGACCAACAAAACAGAACCAGGTCTGATATTGTTGGGGAGGGCAGCGATTTTGCCATGCTCTTGTGTATCCAGCCATTGAGCTAATCAATGGTCAACTTATCTCATTTTCCAGTGGTTAAGCTTTGTCCTCATCCTCCTGCTTTCCAAACCCATTACACCAGGGTCAGCCTTTCCTTGCCGTTGGAGAAAATCCGCCTCAGCCTTGCTCCAAGCCCTGAGCCCAGCTCCCGCCCCATCCCTCATGGACCAGCTCCCACCTCATCCCTCATGGACCACTTTCTCCACAAGGACAGAGCTTCCAGTTACACCTGTTTGGGCCCTGCTCCAGAGCCCAGCAAGCCTTTGGCTGCAGCCCTACTTACCACTTTTTGTTTCTCTACCTTTCTGGTCAGTGGAGATCTTCACCTTATTTTTGAGTTCATCCACGATTTTCTAATTTATCTGTCCTTGTTCCGTGTTTTGAAGAGAGGGTGTGTGTCTAGGTTTAAACTTACAGAGCTATCTTGACTAAAAGTCTCTCCAAAATTGCCTTTCAAAAAAATTCTTCCAAGCAGCAGGTGGTATTAGAGCGTGTTTGGAGACTGAAAATAATTTTTGCATTATTCAGACTATTTAGAAATGAGATCTTTAGCCCATATGAAAATTCATATTCACATGGGGTTCATTTAAGTTACAATTCCCAAAACGCTCAGCTAGTTGACATTTCTAAATGTCTCTTCTGCATAGTTTAACTCTTAGTAAAACCTCATTTTTCTACAAATGTTTTGAAAAAACTGCTTTGCATTTTATCCCCTGTGACTTTATGTCATAAATTCCTAGGAGGCGTGAAGTTGGAGTGTTGTTAAATGTGAGAGTGGTCTGTTCTGTTCTAGATCACACACTAATAATGCTTATGCCTGCCATAATTTGAGCAAAGTGATCCATTCTCTCCCCACTGTTGGCATGAATGATTAAGTATGGACACTGTCTAAATACAGATATTGGTGCTACATGCTACCTAGCAGCTGACCGACCTGAAACCAGGTATCCTTCATATATAAATGAGCTGATTTATGCTGTCCCAATAATTCATGCGAGTGAACAGAAATGGAAACATTTTATGAGATGCTTAAGCATATATGAAGCTAGTCATTCTTTTTTTAATGGTACGTGGGCCTGTCACTGTTGTGGCCTCTCCCGTTGCGGAGCACAGGCTCCGGACGCGCAGGCTCAGCGGCCATGGCTCACAGGCCCAGCCGCTCCGCGGCATGTGGGATCTTCCCGGACAGGGGCACGAACCCGTGTCCCCTGCATCGGCAGGCGGACTCTCAACCACTGCGCCACCAGGGAAGCCCGAAACTAGTCCTTCTTATCAGAATCTTAAGAGAACATGAATTCATATAACAAAAATCTTTCCTACTTACTAAGTGGATATATTGTGCTAAAGCCCATTAGGAAAAAGAACAGCCTTGTGTTTGCTGCTCTTAAGAGGGCAGAAGCCACCCAGAAGGGGTGTAGATCAAGCCTGGAAACCCCTATCAAGGAAAATAGGAGCTGATGTGTGTCCAGTGGCGGGTCAGGCTGAAACTAAGGAGACAAGGGATGTTTACACTGCTTCCAGATTCCCGTGCAAGGTCCCAGCCTTTGTTACTGGCTGTAAAGTGGGATTGAAAACTCAAATGCCTGCAGGGGTCAGCAGGACACATAGATGAGTGCAGGGAGCTGGTGGGCACCTGGGAACCAGAGAGGACACACCTGCCCTCTTAGCCGCCGCCAGGAAGACTCTGGGCCAGTTGCTGCTTTATCTTCTCATTTTCCCAGAGGAACCAGAAATCTCAAATTGTTCAAGGCTGGAATGAAATTCAAACATTTTAAGGATGATGGTGCACCATAAATCCTAGCCTTCTAGGCCTTCTGAACTCTGACCTCTGTAATCTCGACACATTGAGGTCACTGAGTTTGAGTTCCTTCTTTGGGGGCAAGGAGGGGACCAACCATTCCATTTTGCCTGGGATGGAGGGATGTCTGGGGGGCAATCTCGACACATTGAGGTCACTGAGTTTGAGTTCCTTCTTTGGGGGCAAGGAGGGGACCAACCATTCCATTTTGCCTGGGATGGAGGGATGTCTGGGGGGCACTTGCAAGTGCTAAAACCAGGCCAGTGCTGGGTAAACTGGAACCACTGGTTCCTGGTAGTCATTCTGGACGTGACTCCAAACAGGAAGTTCAGGTGTCCACAGGGATGACCTCTTTTGTCTCCTACTTCTGAAAATTATTGTTTCCTAAGTGTTATCCTCTAACTGCTTCCAGTAGGAGGCTGAGTCTATAACCACCTACTCCCCACTGACTGTAGGTAGAAGTTAATATTCTTTATCATTATGAGTCTAATTTTTTCTCCTGCAAATAAGGATATGGAATTAAATCTCAAATTGATGTGAAGATTAAGAGCTTATATGTGTAAATGTTTGAAAATAATAAAATGTTATATAAATGTTTAAATTTTTATTTACCAAGATACTACATTCATCTTCCTACTTACAACAGCATTACTTATACATATATGTATAGATATTAAGCCTAAATAAATTCAAGAAGAATTAAAAATTGGAATGCTAAGGTAATGAATGTGCACCAAAATAGGGGAATATTTTCATGAAAGGTAGTCTTTATATAACACCAAAGGAGAATAAAATAACAAGTGTGACTTTGAGAGACACAGTAAACAAAGTTTAGAGAATTGTTTGTACTTTTATGACAGAAGATCACTATTATTAGTAATCAAAGAGTTATCAAAAAAATAAATGAAAAATATGGACTCCCAAAAGAAGAAAAATTGGAGAACATTGTGGCCAACATGGCTTGGAGAAAACTAACTTTATAAGGTAGTTTGGAGCTGTCCTAACCTGCTCTTGTAACTAGATTTGTCATTCACACTAGTTAATGAATGTGTTACTGGCTATTGCTGGGTTCCCCCCACTCCTTCCTTATGCAGATCTGATCATCACACCCCAAGGGTCTTTTCTCAAAACGAACAAATAATCATCCCCTCTGGAGTGATCTTGCCACCAGAGAACCACTGACAGACTAAAGCATGTGCTTTTGCATTTCTCACAAGGACCTGTCCCATGAAAGGACCACTTGCTTTTCCATAATTGTTTCTCATCAGATGCTAAATGGCATACAACGTGGAACACGTTTAGATGACATTCTAAATGACAGCAAGATTACAAATAGAAATACCCAGGGCCAGCACGTTTGGTTACTGAGTTAACACTACACCACAATCCGGGGGACTGGGGGCAAACTTGAGACCGTTGTCTCTGTGGCTGAGGAGAAGAGAGGAAAGATTCTCTCCCATCTCTTCTGGCCAAAAAACTCCTGGAATTCCTAAAGCAAGAAATAATTTGATCTGATCTTTCCTTTTGCATCCTTCCACCCTCTCTTTTTTCATGCTTGCCAAGCTTTTGAGCATGTCCTTCCCAGCTTTAGTCAATAACTGCTCAGTGTCTACAATGTGGTCCCTCCATGCTGGCTGCTGAGGGTGGGACCCAGCTGTGTGATCCTGGGCTAGTCATTCAACTTAGGCCTCGGTTGTTCCTTCTGTGAAATGGGAATGAGGACTAACCTGGTGGAATTGGGACCCTGTGATGGAGGATTTTGTGAGCTATGGAAAGAGCGACACCAAGAGCCAGTTCTCTAAGGGCTTCTTGTGTGGTCGGAGAGGCGATGCCAACAGGTGGATGAAACGATGCTGACTGATGGATAAAGGGAAAACAGGATGTGGCCAGTTGACAAGGAATAATGATACCAATGACTCCAAAATGAATGACTCACTCAGAATGGCTTAGCTGTCTCTTTGGACCTAGCAAAGTACTCGTGTGTGAAATTAAGATCTTTAGTGTGTGTGTGTGTGTGTGTGTGTGTGTGTGTGTGTGTGTTAAGGATTAACAAGCTCTCTGTATATCTTTTAAAAGTAGAAATACAATTGTCATCTTTTCAGACAACAAATAATTGTCATAATTTTGTAATCACAAGAGTAAATCACACTGTGGCAATTTGTTTCATGTTTTTTCAGATTTTTTAAATGCAAACATCAATGTAAATTACATATGTGCATATATATGTATTTCTTACATATCATCTGACAACCTTTTTATACATAATAATTTCTCAATAAAGTAAAAATCTACCTTTTCCTTTTTAACAGTTGCACAGTGTTTTCCTACATAGCTATACTGCTATTTATTTAAGTAATCCTCCAAAAGAGATACTTAGGTTGTTTCTAATTCTCTGTATTGTAAACAGTGATTCAGTGAACATCTTTACACATACTTTCTACACATACACATTTATTATTTTAACATTCCAGTCTTTAATTCTTCTCGAATTTATTTTGGCTTAAAGTCTATAGGTACAATTAAAGCCATGATGTATAAGTATGAAAATATATGTAATATTTTGTCCTTTATGTTCTTTTATTTTTCTATTTCCTTAGGACAAACTTCTAGGTAAAATCATTAAATCCAAAGATTTGCATATTCACAGTCCTAATGCCTTCCTACAGGTTGTCCCAACTGATATTATGATCAAACTGTACAAAAGTGTCGTTCTTTTTATATATTCTCATTGGCAATGGTTAGAGTCTCCCTTTAATTTTTGTCAATTGGTAGGAGAAAAGAAATTGTGACTCCTAATTCTCTATTTGCATTCTTTGGATAGTAAAAATATTTTAGTTTTTCATACATTTATTGGCTATTTATGTTTCTTTTCGGAATCTCCTGGACTCCAATTCCAGAGAAGTGGAACAAAGGTGTGTACTGATAAAATACCTAAACTTGACTGCGTATTTACCTGTACCAGATGCTACCCCCTCGGGTCTTTGATCGTTTTCTCCCTTTCGGAATTTGAATAGGTGCTCAATTAATATTTATTGAATAAATAAATGAGACAAGATCTTTACATGAATCATCTTCCTGAATCATCACAACGATTGCTTGAGGTGGGTACCGTTTTCCCTCATTTATAGCTGAAGAAAATGAGGTTTAGGGGATGAACTTGACCATGATCAGAAAGATTGTGTCAGGATATAGAACTCGAGTCTCTCCAAGTCCAGAATGCTGTTACTCCTCCAAGAGTCATGAGCCAGAGGAACAGGAGCTTATGTTAGAATCAGTAAACAGACCCTTTTGTAGAGAGATGTTTTCACCCCGTTTTCAGGGTGATCAAACTGTGTTGCGAGGCATATAGTGAATTTAATACAACCTGGCCTATTTCTAGCCTAAAATATCAGCCACATCAACCAGTGCTCTTAAGATCAACATAAAAAGCAGCTTAATTTATTCTAGCAATAGAGTCCTTTGCAGCAAGGATAGGTGAGAAGGAGGAAGGTTCTGTGAATGAACATTTGCGGAGCAGACACCTGTGCCAGGTGCCCGGTATTTATTACGTCATCCAGTCCTGACAACAACCATATGAAACGTGCCGCCTGGGCTACGCTTCCCTCCCCCGTGTTCACCCAGAGCCCTGGGCTTAACTTTATCCACAGTATATCAAATTCTGCTTCCCAATCCATCTTCCTCACCACACTAGGAATTTCTTGAAGGTGGGCACTGTGTCTTGTTCCTTGTCTAAGGAATCTCCACATTCTAGCATGTTGCGTGACCCCTCTAAGGCTTTAAAAATGTAAATTAATCACTTGTTGTGCATTGTCCAATTTGGAGAAAGGACTTCAGCTCACCTTGAGGGTTTTAAAGTTTAGAGAAATTAGATAATCATGTATATGAAAGAGTTGGAAAATAACCCAAGATATTTTGTAGTGCAATGCTTGAGTTTGTGGTATACAAGCTTTAAGAAGCAAAGACTTAAAAGGATGGAAGGATCGTCGTGGGTGGAGATTAATCCTGGAAAGATTTATCTCTTTATTCATTTATTCAGTATATTACAAATGCTTGTACTATATCGTGAACTCTCTTGTGTCTAAACATTAACATAATCCTCAACCTCAAGGCACATACGTTTTAATGGAAAAATCAGATATAAGATCTGAGGCTAAAACATAGTCTTCTAATAGTCTGGTATAATTTTAATAAAAACATAGGGTGCCATTTTCACTTTACAAAGGCCAATTCTGATCATTTGTTTTTTAAAAAATAATTTTTAATACCATTTGCATCAACCTTTGGCATAATTGAATATGCTTAAGTTTTCCAAGTCTGTTTGAATTCACACGTCTTACAGATGGCAACTCAATAATCTGGCTCACGCTAGGATATTAGGACCCAGAGTTCAAACAAGTACAATGACATCATCATCATCAATGACATCATTATTATTATCATCGTCATCATCGACATCATCAGTGACAACATGGGAACATCTATCGAGCATTTACTATGTGCCAGGCTCTGTGCTGATTTCTTGTTGGCTGGAGGATGATGGATGCTCAGAAGCAGCACACTGAGATACAAATATAAATAGTTTATGGGGCAGGGGTGACTTACAAGCAAAGAGGAATTAGAGCTCATACCATCTCCTGATGTCTTAACCTATGTTTCGGAGCAGGCATAAATGGGCTGCATACTCTGGTCACTATTTAAGGAGGGAAGGAAGTCCTGCCCTGAGCATGGTCCACATACTTATAGTTCTGGGCCCACAGAGCTATGTGACGACTATGTGACTGTGTGGCTGTGGAAGCCTCCTGGGTTGGGGGACCCTCTGGAGATGAACAGTTGAATCAGCTCTTCCTTTGCTAATTCAGCCCCCTAGAGCCAGCTCTCTGCCTAGTGACCCAAGTAAGCTTCCGGCCATCCAGATTCGCTGTCTCACCCCAGTGGATTGTAGGGATTATCTCATCTCATCCCCCGACAGCCTTATAAGGCATTCTCTATTATTATTTCCATTTTACAGATGAGAAAACTGAGACTTAGAGAAATTAAGCTAGTTTACGGTCATCAACCAGTAACGGACAGGTCAGGGACTCGAGTCCAGCTCTCAGTGATACATTGGCATATAGATTCAATCTAATTGATGGCTTCTACATTTGTATATATTTATAATTTTTATTATAGCCTACATATTGTACAGCGCCTAGGTGAAGTGTTGAACTCAGGAAAATTACTCCATAACAACACTAAGGGGCATGAAAAATAAAGTTAACTAAAGCTTATTGTTAAGCAAAAAAAAATCTGTGTTCTCTGGTTTGAAGAACTGAGAGCTTAAACAAGCCTGAAAAAATCCTTAAAGGATCCAACCAGCCAGCAGCTCACAATATCGCAGAAAAGAGTATTTTCAGCATCCAACTTCGAGGAGACATTCAATACACATTTGCTGACTGGATGGAATCAAACAAACAGACTTTCGTGATTGATACAACATGGGAACTAATTGCAAAACCTATTTGGGGAACAACTTGATGAAAGAAAACAAAACTAAATGGGCCAGTGTGAAGGCCGTGTGATGGTATTTGAGCATCTTGTTTTCTGGACTGAAAGGCAGTTGAAGAGAATGTTGTTAAGTGTGGACAACGTGTGAGCAAGGGCCAAATAGAATTTCTTTAACAATCATTTTGGAAGCTGTTTATACAGTCAGCATAGGAAATGCTGTGGAAATTGTTTTTGCGTCTTTGCAAGAGAGTGACTGCATTCAATCTCCCCAGCAATCTCTGTGCATTTGTAAGGTAGTTGCTACAGAGAGCAAACTTGTAATAACTGCATCGCCTGCATCTCTTATTTCAGCATTAAAATAATATATTTAAGATGATATTCATGTAAATGGTATCATTGCAAGATGAAATCGAATAGTTAAGCTTCACGGGGGCGGGGAGGAGTGATGTCAAATGGTAATGCTGAGCTTGGGTTCCTGAGAAAGGAATTTTCCATGGAAATGCAGCCCTCTGAGATTCTTCTGGTGTTTGGGAAGTCAAATTGTCGTATTAAATGGTGCAGAAATTGACAGATTCCAAACAAATAGAGAGAGTAACCATTGGAGGGTGCACAATAATCTGGCAATATGGAAATTACAAATTATAATATTTTCCCTTTGAGTAAATGAAATATGCAAAAGAACAACTACATAATACAATAGAGTTTGTGTAATCCCTTGGTAGCTACGGTTAGCAAGCTACTTTATCACAGTTGCATACTTCTCAGTTAATAATTAATGCACAAAATTAAGTTTAAAATAAACTGTAAAACTTTTTTAAAGTTCAGCTTTTACATGAAGTGCCATCAGGAAATATAAGAAGGCTCTGGCAACCCATGGCATAAATCTTTTAAAATATCTGCATTTTTTTCTGAACATTCTACTTTTTTTTTTTTTTTGCGGTACGCGGGCCTCTCACTGTTGTGGCCTCTCCCGTTGCGGAGCACAGGCTTCGGACGTGCAGGCTCAGCGTCCATGGCTCACGGGCCCAGCCGCTCCGCAGCATGTGGGATGTTCCTGTACCAGGGCACGAAGCCGTGTCCCCTGCATCGGCAGGTGGACTCTCAACCACCACGCCACCAGGGAAGCCCTGAACACTCTACTTTTTTATGGTTATGCTAACTCTTCTTTATATCAGGGAATTTTTCTAATCTGTTTTCAGCCTATCTTTTTTCTTTTTTTTTAGTTTTTATTTTATATTGGGGTATAGTTGATTTACAATATTGTGTTAGCTTCAAATGTACAGCAAAAAGATTCAGTTTACATATACATATATCTATTCTTTTTCATTTTCTTTTCCCATATAGGTTGTTACAGAATATTGAGTAGAGTTCCCTGTGCTACAGAGTAGGTCTTTGTTGATTATTTTCTATGCAGTAGTGTGTATATGTTAATTCCAAACTACCAATTTATCCCTCCCCCCAGCCTTTCCCGTTTGGTAACCATAAGTTTGTTTTCTATGTCTGTGAGTCTGTTTCTGTTTTGTAAATAAGTTCGTTTGTATGTATTTTTTAGATTCCACATGTAAGTGATATCATATGGTATTTGTCTTTCTCTGACTTACTTAGTATGATAATCTCTAGGTCCCTCCATGTTGCTGTAAATGGCATTTTTCATTCTTTTTTTATGGCTGAGTAAAATTCCATTGTATATATATGTACCACATCTTTACCCATTCATCTGTCAATGGACATTTAGGTTGCTTCCATGTCTTGTCAACCTATTATTATACATAGTAATCTTGGTCCTAAAGAAATAGAAAAGTTTAATTCCGCCAGAAATATTTTTACAATCTTGATAGAATCTTAATAAGATTGTGTCTCATCGTGCTTTTCTGTGGAATATGATATGGAAATACGATACTGGTGGGGACGATAATGTTAATTCATTTTAGTCGACAAAACTTTGGGGAGTGTTCTCTACTTTAAGACCTCAGAGCTCAGTACTATGAAGGATGCAGTAAGCACAGCACACAGATTTGCCTTTTAGGAATTTACAGCTCTTTAAACAATTGTTGGAATCAGAGTTTTTAACGTTGGTCTGGTTCTCACTCTCAAAGCAGCATTCACTGCAAGATCCATGTCTTTTTTTCGAGGTATATAGGATGTTTATTGTAGTGTTATATATAATAGCAAAGATTAACAACCAAAATATCCAACAGTGGAGTCCTGGTCAAATACAGTAGTATATCGGATAATGAAACCTTTCGATAGATGAGCTGTAAAAAAACATGTTTACAAAAAACATTTAATTGTAAGGGAAAATAAACATATTGTGTGGGAGGAAAAGCAGTTCAAATAATAGCAGGTAAAATTTTTAAAAATGCATAGTAAATATGTATGCATATATACATGCATACATATCTAAATGAGAGAGAAAAAATGATGTGTTATAAGGGAAAAAAACAAAAAATGCATGTTGCAAGATCCATGTCTTTAGTCAACTCTTGATTATTTAAAAAGCTTGTTCATCTCATCTTCTAAGGCCTTGCCTTGTCAATTTCACTGCTTACAGTGAAAGGACCCAAAGAAGGCAAAACTCACATCAATATGGATGTGAGAAATCTGACCAAAGACGCATAGGGAAATGTCTGACTCCTGTGGGTGTTGATCATTTCTTTCTTTCATTCAGATGAGTCACCTGGAATTGCCATATTCAATGCAGGGGTGCATGTCCTAGGTTTATACCAGGTCTTTGAAGTGGGCAATCTTTGTTTATTTCTGTCTAGCCACTGCCAATTCCACCTTCACTATAACTGTTTCCTTGAAAGCTTGGGTGAGTCTTAACTTCCCCCTACATGGAGTTGGAAGATTTTTCTTTTCACCTGCTCATTTTCTAACGAAAGTGAGTTGCCTCATATTTACAGAGACAACAGGTCAGCCCAGGGGAAGTTTCTGAAGTGTGTAGACAGGCATGATGCTGAGAGGGAAATACTGTACCAGAGGCAACACTTAAAGGACCAGGGCAAGCCAAGTGGCCCTGTCCTCGTGGTCAAGACAGTCTTGAATGTGCTTAGGATAGCAATGATTCTCAAACATTTCCTCTGAAAGTGGTTCTAAGCAACCGTTACAAAGGTACAGAATCAGCGAGACCCAGATATTATATCAATACTTGGACTTAACCAAGGAGACTTTATGTGCCTTCTGACTGATGCTGGGCTGGTTACCAAGCATAGAGTGATTGAGAGCAGAATAGCGGAGTTTTATAGGAACTTGGCAATATTAGAGCAGATTCTGTAGGGATGTCCCATAGATGTCTACTCTCTACTCAATCTCTGTTATGCTTGAAATGCATGAAAACAGGAAACTGCCTTTAAATGGATGCAAGGTATTAGGAAAATGAATGTCCAATTACTAGGAAGGGAAGTGTTTGGTAAAGTGTTGGCGGATTGTTCAGAATTAAACTTATGCAAACGGATAAGAGTAAATCGAAATACAGCAAAGCATGTGCACTTCTTAATGTGCTAAAGAGTGTCATTCAGAAATCATTTATCAGGGACTCATTCTTTAAGTTGAACTCAGTAAACATCCATTACATGATGCTCTCACATTGGACAGCTGGTGAAAAATGAAAGACACTGATCCTCAAAGACTAACATGGTATAATGACAAAGTCAATGAATAAAGCAGAACAATTGATCCAGGTTAGGAGAGCTAAATACAGCTCACTTTGGGGTGTTTGGGAGGCTGCTGGTCAAGGAAGGGGGTTTGGAGTCTTCTGGAGAAGACTCCAGATGGAAGGGCTGGGCTGGTTGGTGCTGACCAGACGGAGGAAGCACGAGTACAGGTGGGAGGGGCAAGGAGGCCAGCTCACCCGTGGAGCGTCAACAGGAATATCGATGGAGGGTGATGTATACACTCTTGGAGTAGTTCATACACTGGGTAAGTGCATTGAGGAAGGCCTCACGTGGGTGTATGTAGAGATGCATGTGGATGGAATTGTGGCTGGTGATGGGGGCTAACTGATTACAAAAACGTACTCAGTGTAACATGAGGACAATTTGCTACTGCCACCTGGGTTAACCTCTCCTGGCAACCTTGCAGAGGGGACATTATGGGAAACTTTTAGCAGAATCCCTAAGACAAGGCTTGGACCTATAGATGAGACAGTTTCTATGGTCTCTCTTGGCTCTCAAAATTTCACAGTTTCAAATTTTCTCTAATTAATACCACTTATAGCCAAACATCCAGGATCATTCCTATTGCATCTCTTTTGTTCACTGTACCCTTGTTTGTTGAACTGTTTTCCCCACTAATCTGTAAAACTCCCAGAGGCCACAAACCATATGTGCTCTTTCTTCTCTGAATCTCCAACGAGGTATGAGAGTTGCATATTATCCCATTGGCGCTTCACCAGTTCTTGTCCAGTTTGGGGGTTGGTATCAGAGCCTCTAAACGCCTGTTATTTTTTTTTTTTTGAGCATCCACAGAAGAGATGGTACGTCTCCAGTCTTCCACGACCTAATGAGCAAACTCATACCTGCTGTAGTCCAGAATTACTCAGCCAGAACACGGCGCCAGCATCTTTATTCCCCGAGTTCGAAGTCTTTGATGCAGATTAAATGGAGGGACCCGGTACAGCTCATTTACTTACCCTGCCATTTTAACTGAATGCTCCTTAACTTAATTTTATCCCAGTGAGTATAAAGCATCGAGAGACTCTCCCATAAACATGGAGTTGCCTCTGACAGCTTCTGGGAAGGAGCCCCAAGGGGGTAGCTTGGTGATTTACTGTACTAACAGCACCGCAGAACAGCTTTGGCACCAGAAGTTTCTAGGGCTTAATTACTGCCTTTAAAATTTAAGCCACAGTTAGGCACTGAGCAGTACCCAGCAGAGGAGGAAAAAAAAAGGCATAATTACATAGCAAAAAAAAGACTTGTAAGATGAAGTTGGTGTTATTCTTTGTCGTAGGTCCTGTGGAGACACCAACCTAAATATTTCATCTTTCTTTCTATGGTTAGTATTATCCATTCTTTGTATGGCCTCTATTATCTATACAAAGAGACCTGACCCTTTTGAAACCAACTGAAGTATTCTCTCCAGAGGTATTACAGGACTTTTACCTACTCCTTAAAAAAATCAGGATTTTTCTACTCCTTTCAGACAATCTCTGGCCAAGGACATAAAAATTCCAGTAGTCTCCAAAAAATGTTCATATACTTTTAATTCTCTGAACCACCCATACCCGCTTCTCTCCCATTTAACTGTTGAAAATATACTGTATTGTAAGTACAGTTCAGAGTTCCAAAGACAAAACACAGAAAAAACCCCCACAAATAATGCTGGCCTGCTAGCTATTTTAAGAAATAACAATTTGAGAAATACAGATTTTTCTCTAAGGGGAAAGCCTTTCTTCGAAGTGGGAAATCACTTTTCATTAAGAAGGAGTTGGTTAATACCCCCCAAAGTCCTTCATTTAATGGGGAAAGGACGCCTCTCATGTTCGCTTCTGCGCTCTGTTGATTGTGCTTTAAGAATTTAGCAGCTGTGTTGGGCTTCCCTGGTGGCGCAGTTGTTGAGAATCTGCCTGCCAATGCAGGAGACTTGGGCTCAAGCCCTGGTCTGCGAGGATCGCACATGCCGCGGAGCAACTAGGCCCGTGAGCCACAACTACTGAGCCTGCGTGTCTGGAGCCTGTGCTCTGCAACAAGAGAGGCCGCAATAGTGAGAGGCCCGCGCACCGCGATGAAGAGTGGCCCCCACTCGCCACAACTAGAGAAAGCCCTCGCACAGAAACGAAGACCCAACACAGCAAAAAAGAAAAGAAAAGAAAAGAATTTAGCAGCTGTGAAGCTGAGGGCAATATTCCAAAAACCAGGCACTGATTGCCCCTGACCTTGGGAGAGGTGGAAAACCTAAGTGAATGGGAGCTGAATTTTAAAGATGTCTAGGAATTCTGAAATGTATTTTGGGCAACCAGACTAAACAGATCAGGTCATCTTTGGCATTTGGGAGCTAAGAGCTCTGCGGAGAGAAAACTTCAGAAGAGGAAGGGGTGCTTCAACCCCTTTTACCTGCTGCACCCCATCTGTGGGACTCCTAGCTCCTGAGCCATCCTTTGGTACTATTGGAGTTACTTATAACTCCCCAGTTTGATGTTGTTGCCACTGTCTTCTCTCTGCCTGGCTATCGGATAAGAGCTCAAACATCACCTCCCCCAGGTAAGATTTCACTGACTTGCCCAGCTGGCCGCAGACACTCCTCTCTGTTTCTTTGGTTCCTCACTTATCTCCCTTGTCACACTGAAATCTCCATTCAGCTTCCTTCCCAAGGAGACTGAATTCTAGAGATCTTGAAAGTTGTCTTGATTTCTGTAGCCGCACAGCTTAGCACACACAGGTGCTCAGCAAATATTTACTGACAAACAAAACTCCTAGTCACAGGAGCTCTTTTACTATTGACCTAATTTCAAGGGCCACCATTCTTGCAAGTGTAATATCAACTTTCCAGTGTTCCAGAGATATGCCTGTCGGAAAACAGCAAGTCATTTTAAAGTCTGTGTCTAGTGCGTGGATGGATGGTGACCTGAAATAGTCTCTCTTCCCAGAAGATAAAATAAAGAGAAATTGGGTGTGATTAGGAAAGATGCATCCCCACCCCTAATTACGTATGACATGAAACAGATAACAGGGAAATAATAATGTGGTTGGAAAAGTCTTGGCTAAGGAAGGACCAGCAGTGAGTGGGGCTTTGAAAGAGGAGGAGAAATGCATTTCACAGAACTGATGGTGCTATGTCACCAGCCTCCTCATCAGATTGGATGTGTGAGTCATGTGGCCCTTGGTGGGCTGGGGTCCTTTATCCCACCGAGTTCTCTGATCCTTCTAGCACACAGTGTCAGTTACATGCCCCAGGATTTACATCAGACTTGCCAGGAGCCAGAAATTGTTCTGTGAGATTGTGAAATAGAAAACTGAATTCCTGAGCATAAATAGTGGCGGATGATATTTGCTTTCTATTGTGTGTGGCTGGGAGGGCTCGAAAAAATCGTTTTTCTAAAGCCTTGGTATCATTTTTGTTGTTAATTCACTTGTGATAGAAAGACTCAGGGAAATAATTACGATCACTTACGTATATGTTTCTAGCCAATCAGAAAGCACTGCAGTGAGGGACTAGGACACAGGTGCAGCCCAACTGGGACCCTGTCTTGGTACCATCACTAATGATTGACCTTGGGAATGACACGTCACCTCTCTGGACTTTAGTTCTGTCACCTGTAGAATGAAGAGTTTAATCTAGATGATCTCTTCCTAGTTCTAAAATCCTGCAAGACGAAATCTTTTCTTTTTTTTTTTTTTTGAGTACCACACTGGATTTTTTTTTTTTTTTTTTTGATATTGGGCTGCATGAGCTGCTTGTATATTTTGGAGATTAATCCTTTGTCTTTTGTCTCATTTGCAAATATTTTCTCCCATTCTGAGGGCCCAGCCGCTCTGCGCCACGTGGGATCTTCCCGGACCGGGGCACGAACCCGCGTCCCCTGCATCGGCAGGCGGACTCTCAACCACTGCGCCACCAGGGAAGCCCCACACTGGATTTTAATTGTACAAGTTTCATATACCAGTATAGCAACATCCATAAGTGAAAGCCTTTTCATAGAATTACAGCAAATATCTTAATAAGGGCCATACATATAATACATTTAAAGTATTAAAAGGTACAGTTGAACTCAACAGCAAAATGTAAAAGCTATATCCTGTTAACATGCTTAATCTGAATTAACTTGAATCTTTCTATGATTTACCATTCAAGAAATTAGGATGGGGCTTCCCTGGTGGTGCAGTGGTTGAGAGTCCGCCTGCCAGTGCAGGGGACATGGGTTCGTATCCCAGTCTGGGAAGATCCCACATGCCGCGGAGTGGCTGGGCCCCTGAGCATGGCCGCTGAGCCTGCGCGTCTGGAGCCTGTGCTCCACTGGAGAGGCTGCGATAGTGAGAGGCCCGCGCACCGCGATGAAGAGTGGCCCCCGCTTGCCACAACTAGAGAACACCCTCACACAGAAACGAAGACCCAACACAGCAAAAATAAATTAATTAATTAATAAACTCCTACACCCAACACCTGAAAAAAATTAAAAAAAAAAAAAAAGAAATTAGGATGGAATAAATTCCTTGTCCAAAGCAGTTTGTTCATTTATAAAACTATAAGTTAATTAGGATCACTACCTGCTCAATCAGATAGCAGAGGGCCCTTCTTCATAATGTTTATGATGCCCCAGATATTCATAACATGGCCTTTAAAAAAAAAAAAAAACACTTGGTAAGGGCAAAGCTGAAAATTACCATTTTCTCTACTAAATAAATGCAATGTATGCAGAGCTTCTGGAAATAATTCAAAGGTTCAAATTCTTAATGTGAAACCAAATAGAGAAAGATTCAGAAGCGGTAACTGTTTTCCACTTTAAGAAAATGATACCTAGGTATGATGGGGATAATTCAAGTTCATAATTAATAAGTCACTGAAAAGACATTGCATTCATTCATGTATCATTAGGTTAGAAAAGATAAGAGGACACGCTGAAGTCACTGAACTGGCCAAGAATCAACATTTTACTGGTTTATTGTGTCCCAGGCTATTACCGTTTGAGTTGATACATTAACAAACAATTTAAGTGTACAATTATGCTAAACATAAAGCGCCTGTGAGCAGTGGCAACCAAAACATTTTAAAGCTAAAAACAAACACGTTTAGACACTACATTTGTTGTCAAAAACGGTGACTACTAACGCCAAATGATTAACTTTAAAATATAGTGCCAGATCCTCTCAAGGAAATGTAAAAATACTGCTATCATTGTTATTTTTCAATTTTATAGGAATTATACAGAAGTTAGAAATTTATGACTGTTAATACTATCTTTGGATAATTATAGTATAGTATATAGTTACAGACGGCTTTGTCTAGAAGACTGCAAAAGTGCTCATGGAATAAACACTATACTCTGATCGCCAGAAATCAACAAAATGCCAACTGTGTCCTGTGGACATGGTAGAGGAAATGGCAGTTTTGAAGAACGAGCGCTTCTAAAGGCTTTCTCTTGGAGGCAGCCAAGGGTTTTTTTCACATTACTAAAAGACTAAGTAATGTGGTTATGATTACTTTAATTCTTACAACCAAACTTCCATTTAAGTATAGTTCCGTGTTCCCACACTACTTTCCTTCTGTCCACCAAGCTGGCTTCGGTACTCCATGGTCCACTGTATCTTTTGGTCTTCCCCCTTTATAGCAGCAGCCTGGTGGTGCTGTTGAGCAGGTAGACCACTAATTCATAGGTGGCCATCATAACGGCTGTGTTTGGAATCTGTCTCACCAGATGAGCTGTCAGACCACAGTAAAGAGACCCATAGCCTTCTCCTTGAACAAGCAAAGACAGTGTCTGAAAAATGGATCTAATTTTGTTCCCTCTTCATGCAGTCTTGTTCTTACAGCTTCATGTGGATATGCTATAGTTGTGGCACACATTTTTGAGGTGGCAGCAGCTAGCATCATTCCCACAAAATCTGATGCTTCTTTTACAGACTCTTCATTTTCCATCATAGAAGCAATCTTATATTCCAGTAGTTTTTTTTTTTTTTTTTTGCGGTATGCGGGCCTCTCACTGCTGTGGCCTCTCCCGCTGTGGAGCACAGGCTCCGGACACGCAGGCCCAGCGGCCACGGCTCATGGACCCAGCTGCTCCGCGGCACGTGGGATCCTCCCGGACCGGGACACGAACCCGTGTGCCCTGCATCGGCAGGCGGACTCTCAACCACTGCGCCACCAGGGAATCCCATTCCAGTATTTACTTAATACTTTCATAAATAACAAAATGGATAACAGTCTCTGATATGCCAGCGTATGAAGCAGACATGCCCCTATAAAATCCTCTAAGTCCATCTGTCTGATACACTTTATGGACACACTCAAAAGCTCCCATTCGCTTTTCCCCACGGCTCCTTGCATCAAGCTGTCACTGAGTCTCTACCAGCCAAATGGGGTTGGTTGCTGTGATTGTGGTAAAACGAGGTTTAAGTTAGTCCATATTTCTACAGGAAGTGACCTGCGGATAGGAAGCATGAGATGACACAATGTCACTCTTTTCTCGGGAGAAATGTACAGTAAATGCCTGCCAGTGCAGCTGAAATCGTGTACCTGGGTAGAATCAGGATCGAATAAACCATTCAACTTTTCCGTGCAGTTTGAATAAGCAGCAAAGTATGTTGTTCTGGAAGGGGCCACCCCCAGTAAATTGCGGCCGAATCCTGTAAACAGAACGAGGCCCTTCTTTTTCCAAGATCACCTTTAGACGATGGAGAGAGGTCCGGGAGACATACTCGATTGACATTGGCTCCAGCCATGGTGTTCAGAGATGTAAAGTGTCACAGAAGATGACTGCAGCCGTGTTTTTACAACTTCCAGTGGACATGTCAGGATAGCTCCCACTGTGCCACCACATCTTCCGGCGGCAAACAGACACACCCGCGTGGCCCTCTGGCTCATTCTCCCTCCCGCGTGTCCTCCGGGCGCTGAGGCGGGACTGCAGCTTCCGCCCCAGCCCAGGACTGGAGCCGCTCGGCGCCCCCGAGACGGCGACGGGAACTGACGGAGACGCGGCTGCAGAAGGCGACCTGAGTCGCCCTCCCCGCGGCGCTGCAGCCACGCCGCCTCCCACTCTGGCTCGGTTTTCATCAGGGAGGGCAACGACGAAGTCTCTTCTTAATAGTGTTTTCAGCACTTTTTTTTTTTTTTTTCTTGCGTTATGCGGGCCTCTCACTGTCGTGGCCTCTCCCATTTGCGGAGCACAGGCTCCGGACGCGCAGGCTCAGCGGCCATGGCTCACGGGCCCAGCCGCTCCGCGGCATGTGGGATCTTCCCGGACCGGGGCACGAACCCGCGTCCCCTGCATCGGCAGGCGGACTCTCAACCACTGCGCCACCAGGGAAGCCCTCAGCACTTTTACAGAGTATTTGCGTTTTACCCTCTAAGAATCATCTATTATATATTGCAAACGTGTAGGTGGTTAATAAATAGTAAGTTACCGACTTTTAACTCTAAGTTTTAGGAAGTGACGTTTCTACCCTAGATATACTTGCATATAATCTGTTTGCTAATGAAATAAAGGAAGGAGGTGGGCATTGAAGTATACCACATGTTCATTCTTTGTTACTTTAAGATGAACTGGGAGATTGGGACTGACATATATACCCTACTGATACTATGTATAAATTAGATAACTACCGTATAGCACAGAGAGCTCTACTCAGTGCTCTGTGGTGACCTAAATGGGAAGGAAATCCAAAAAAGAGGGGATATATGTATACGTATAGCTGATTGCAGTCTGCTGTACAGTAGAAACTAACACAACATTGTAAAGCAACTATACTCCAATAAAAATGAAAGAAAAAAAAAGACATGAATAGTTCAGCTCACCAAATAAATCTTTACCCTGAGAAAAATCTTTAGTAGGGAATTTTCAGGAAGTGCGGACTCTATTTTCAAAACGACTGTAAACAAAATACTCTTGATTTTGGATTCCCGTTTCCTGGGGCTTTGTGTTCATGGCAATCAGTTAAAAAGTGAATGATGTAAAGTACACTGCTCCATCGTTTTGATGTTTTTGCTCCATCGTTTATGCATTTGAACATATATGTGACCACAGATTGGAAATCATTGAATGAGTGGGTAAAAAAGCATAGAAGATTATTTGTCAATATCAAAACGAATGAGCAATGATGAGCAGGGGCTTTTCATAGGTGAGCAAATGGATTAAAAAAAAAAAAGCTTGTATTTTATTATAAAGTGAAGGGATGGGGTCGGGGGAGGGTTAGGATTTCTGACCATCGAATCAGATCTTCAGCCCTAAAACATAAACCCCCGGTCAGACCTGAGCTGGTGTCTCCGAGTCCATGTGCAGAACTGAAAAGCTCTCTGTCCCACATCCTGGGCTGCACTGGAGGAATTTTAGTTTAGTGGAAAAAGTGAATGATTGGAAATAGGCTTCCACAAACTTTTATTGTTCTGTGGGTAAACAGAGATAATCGGTCTTCAAAAGTCTTTTTGCCAGCCGGCAACTCAATTATAGTGTAGCTATAATTCCAGAAGTCTCTGCCCTGCACCTACATATTATTCTCTGCACATATCTTTAACAGCTATTCATTAGTTCAAGAGACCTTTGCTGTTACATGAATCACTTTTTGGTGGGTACCGAGAAAGGTATTCATTCTCCACAACTGCTACTTTATTGCAACCCTTCCATGCTTCATTTAAATTACACTCTGACCTTTTGAAAATGGGACAGAGATTTCAAGTTTATTGGATATTCTCTGAAAAGCTGTTCCCCTGTTTTGCTTCTTGATTTATAAGGTGTTCTTATTCTAAAATGCAGAAACTCACACTTTAAATGTAGATACTCACACTTTAAAAGGAGATTAGCTATAAATAAACACCACACACACAATACCTTCAAGGAAAGGGGCGATAAAACCATCTGTGATGGCTTCGTGTGGGCAAGGAAAGCCGACAGAAGGGACCTGGGGTGGAGGGTTTATTCCATAGGAGGTAGAAGACGGGCAGCAAGTCAGAGTGAGACCCCTTCTACACAGACTGTTCTTGGCTATCATTTTAAACAGAGGAGTAATGATCCTTGGATTCTAGAGAGGTCTCGGTGTGTAACGGAAAGAATATTATCATCAAACGACAATGTCTAGAGTACAGATATGATGCCCAGAGAAAGGGTGCGATCAGTGTTGACTGGAGTTCTGGGGGGCAGGGGGGAGGAGCCTTTCAATGGGCAGTGGGCAAATACGGAGGGAGGGCATAAGCAAGTCATTAGCATATGGGAAGAAATGTTTTAATGCTATTTATACCAAAAAGACATGAAAGAAATTAATCTTTGGAGAATGTTTAATGGACACATTTACATTTGATCTGCAAGTCGGGTGGTCATGTGGCTTGATGGTTTCTGAGTTAAGACCAGGCATTTTGCTGGGTCTTATCCTTCCTTTTGCTTCCTTTCTGCATGTTGAGGAGTCATCAGCTGATTCATGCCTGGGAAAGTGGTTTTATGCACTTACACGTTTTAAATATGTACGCACTGCTATTTTTAAGATGGATAACCAACAAGGACCTACTGTATAGTACAGGGAACTTTGCTCAATGTTATGTGGCAGCCTGGGTGGGAGGGGAGTTTAGGACAAAATGGATACATGTTTATGTATGGCTGAGTCGCTTTGCTGTGCACCTGAAACTATCACAACATTGTTAATCGGCTATACCCCAGTATAAAATAAAAAGTTTTTTAAAAGTAGTAGAATATTTAAAATACTTTGTAAAGATAAGGAATGACTGTGAATATCTTTTCTACCACCCAGAGGTTTACTGCTTATTTTGTGGCAAAGTTAAAACAGTTGGGAACGGAAAGATGAATTGCACATTTTTTTCTTTTGCAAAACGACAAGAGCTTCGAGTTATGAGCCTTTCCTATGATGAAAAGTGGCTATCAGAGTGTGCTACCTACCAATAATAGATGCACTTAATCCATCCTTCTGTGGCCAATGCAACTTAACATTGGAAAAAAAATAAGGGCTTTTGTCTAATGATTAGTGACGTTGAGCATCCTTTCATGTGTCTGTTGGCCATCTGTATGTCTTCTTTGGAGAAATGTCTATTTAGGTCTTCCGCCCATTTTTGGATTGGGTTGTTTGTTTTTTTGATATTGAGCCACATGAGCTGCTTGTATATTTTGGAGATTATCCTTTGTCAGTTGCTTCGTTTGCAAATATTTTCTCCCATTCTGAGGGTTGTCTTTTTGTTGGTGGGAACGTAAATTGATACAACCACTATGGAGAACAGTATGGATGTTCCTTAAAAAACTAAAAATAGAACTACCATACGACCGAGCAATCCCACTACTGGGCATATACCCGGAGAAAACCATAATTCACAAAGAGTCATGTACCACAATGTTCACTGCAGCGCTATTTACAATAGCCAGGACATGGAAGCAACCTAAGTGTCCATCGACAGATGAATGGACAAAGAAGATGTGGCACATATATACAATGGAATATTACTCAGCCATAAGAAGAAATGAAATTGAGTTATTTGCAGTGAGATGGATGGACCTAGAGTCTGTCCTACAGAGTGAAGTAAGTCAGAAAGAGAAAAACAAAGACCATATGCTAACACATATATATGGAATCCAAAAAAACAAAACAAAACAAAATGGTTCTGATGAAACTTGAGGCAGGACAGGAATAAAGATGCAGACGTAGAGAATGGATTTGAGGACACGGGGAAGGGGAAGGGTAAGCTGGGATGAAGCGAGAGAGTAGCATTGACATATATACACTACCAAAAGTAAAATAGATGGCTAGTGGGAAGCAGCCACATTTGCACAGGGAGATCAGCTCGGTGCTTTGTGACCAACTAGAGGGGTGGGATGGGAGGTTGGGAGGGAGACACAAGAGGGAGGGGATATGGGGATATATGTATATGTATAGCTGATTCACTTTGTTATACAGCAGAAACTAACACAACATTGTAAAGCAATTATAATCCAATAAAGATGTTAAAAAAAAAAAGAGAGCTTTTGGAAAGAAGCTAGTGCTATGGAGAAAGCATTTTGAAAATGGGTCTTGGGAAATGTTACTATCATTATGTGACTTTTCTGAGGAAAATGGTTTACATGAATCACTTACAGAGACTTTCATATTTTTATACTTAAAAAACTTGGAAGCAATGTTTAAACAGAAGAGTTTCAGAGCATTTTGAACC
Source organism: Lipotes vexillifer (assembly GCF_000442215.2). Classification (NCBI taxonomy): domain Eukaryota; kingdom Metazoa; phylum Chordata; class Mammalia; order Artiodactyla; family Lipotidae; genus Lipotes; species Lipotes vexillifer. The sequence goes on from NW_006792683.1 coordinate 4,669,900, forward strand.
AATTTGTTGAAAATTTAAAAATGTAGCACCTTCCGGCTAGTAAATGAAAACATTTGCAAAGAGAGAAATGTATTAGCTGAATTTCAACAAATTTTTGTGTGCTTGAAGGAAGGGACTGAAAACAGAAGATTCGGGGCACAGAAAATGACTTCCTCCACCTGGGTTACAACAGCCATTAAGGCTGCATTGGGGAATAGGCTGAATTTAGTAAATTGTAAATTTTGTAAATTGAATTACAATAAACTGTAGGTTGTTCAATCACAAATGTTAAATCAAAATTTTCAAAAATAATGACGTTCAATTACATTATGGTCCCTAGAATATTAATAATAATTGCTTATAAAGAACACAATTTTGTACCTTCAACAAATAATCCATTATTAAATTTTAGTTCATCCTTTTCAAATTTGTATCTATTTTGTGATATACATGGGATATTTACATGTCAATACATGTATTTACATGGGGCAATATACATGTAATATGTGTATGATATATATGAGGATGGTACTACACGTATACACATATATTTTATAAGTAACTTGTAATATGTGCATATCTTTATAATTTACAAGGAAAATATATACATACTTTGAGAGTATGTGCTCAAAACCATTTTTTTGTTCAAAGTTTAGAGACCATGGGTATAGAGGAAAGAATATTTATGGCGGATTCAGAAGACCCAAGTCCTAGTCCAGGTTCTGCCATTGAGATGTGGTAACTCGTATACAAGTCAGAGCTGATGGGTGAGGAGCAGAGCTGTCCTGCAGATTTTGAGAGGATTGGGGGAAATGCGATTATGTGTGTTCATTGCCTGGCATAGAGCAGACTAGATCCTCTGTGACTCGTGGCAGCCAATGGGAGGGGACACTGAGACCACTTGGCCCATCACTTCATTATCCAGGTGAGGACATGGCAGGAAGAGGGAAGGATGGATTTGCTCCATCTCTTAGGGCAAGTGCTGGCAGGGCCACCACTGAACTCCACCCGTGAGCTCTTTTGAGATTTCACGTTAGTCCTGGTGACGACTTCTGATGATGAATTTCTTATAACATTTCCTCCAAGGGTCGGCTCTTACGGTATCACAGAGGAGGGCTATGAAATCTATATGTAAACTTACCATCTATATGGGTTAGCTTTTCATATTAAAAGACCACCAGGTTAACATTTCTTGATTTTAATTTCTTCTTCCCACTATCTTTAATTCCCCAGGATGGAAGCATTCTGGGGAGACCAGAAGAACAAACAGTGGGACCCCAAAAGTTCTGGCAGGCTCCAGACAGAATCAAAAACTAGGAAGAGAGTAAGGCATGTGCTTATTGATTAGAAAGGGCCAGGGCTAAAGGTAAGACTAGTCTGAATCAGTGACTCTGAACTTTTGGGGTATCTTCTGTCCCTCTGAGAATCTGACGAAATATATGGGTCATGTCCCTAGAAAACACACATATGAACGTGCATATGATATTTTACATAAGATTCCAGGAAATCACGCAACTTCTGGAGTCTACCCATTGACCTCATTTTCTGTAAGTTCCAGCTCCGATACTCTGTCCATTTATAAATATTGAGAAGAGGAAATTCCTTTCCTAAGGTTTGACTGTTCACACCCTCATCCCAACATGAACCATTTGTACATGTTCCCCCTTTAATTAGGTTTGGTGGCCTTAGTGATAAAATCAAATGCATTTCAAAGGTGTTCTTAATTTCTACCTGCATCAATTCCTCCTGCCAGCACCTGGGCAAGGGTTTCTGAAAGCATATGGCGCTCACATCAGCATTTCTACTTTATTTCTCCTTTATGCAATCTTTTTTAAAAATGTATTTTATTGAAGTGTAGTTGATTTACAGTGCTGTGTTTCCTTTCCGCAATCTTGATCATGACTCTTCCAAAATGTTTCCTTCTTGAAATCTGGCAATGCGACTTCTTTGTCAAATTTGGTGTAATTGAGGCAGGCAACATCACTGCATAGTATACCTATTCAGAAAGACGTCCACTGGTGTTGAAATTTTTTTATAACTAATGGAAGAGATTTAACATTTATGCACTGCTTACCCTATACCAGACCCTGTGCTAGGGGTGTCGGTTGAATCCCATCATTATTTCTTGTAATGTGACTATTAGGTTTGATGTTACTGCTTTTATTTTAGAGATGCAGAAATTAAAGAGAATTTGAATAATTAAGGAGAAAATTCGATGCTCAGACTCCTAGATTACAATTCTAGAATTACCCCTCTCAGTGTAATTCTGATGGGACTTCAAACCCATCACTGAACCTTCTCTTTGCGTTTCTCCATCTGTAAATTTTGTCTGTCTGCCACTGACTTTGTATATCTACACAGATGAGTGATTAAAGAGAGAAGATTTTGACTTTGGCAATACCATCTGTTATTCTGACACAGAGCTGAGTTTTACTTATTAGTCAGCAAAATTTTTCTCCAGTCCCTCAGCCTCCAACTGAAGTTTTAGGCATGATGTCCTTCACAGAAGGGAGCATTTGTAGCCCTGAGGGAGTCTAATTGGAACCAGCTCCCAAAGTCATGGAAAAGCCATTCCTG
>NW_006792683.1:4672465-4687660 GCF_000442215.2 Lipotes vexillifer
ATTCCTGCTCCAAATCTGAAGAAGGAAGTCAATGTGAAAAACCCATTTAGAGAAGGGTCTGCCAGTTTATTTGGAAACTTCAGATGTGTGGTCTGTCTGGAGTATGGTCAGCTAACAACACAAAACCCTTAAAATTGCTCTGTCATCGGCCAACAAAGCTGAGGGAAAACAGTAAACATGTCTTAATGGCAAGTTTTAGTCGTTTCATTATTAGTTAAAGAAAGATTATGTGTGTTTATATGCATTTGTTTCTCTGCTTATGAACCTTGGAAGTAGAGACTATAAGTTAATGAAAATTCTCAAGTCTCTATATGATGAGTATAACGCGTTGATAGAGATGGTGTTGACAATGATGACACATATGCTCTTAAAGAGAATTTTTGGATAGCACTAGTGTATTACAAACCCATGGTAGCCGTATATGAAGACAATGATAGAACCCCCTGCCACAGGGTCTTTGCACATGCTAGTCTCTCTTTCTGGAACATCAACCCTCAGCTTTCTTTCCATGGTTAGTCCTGATGCAGCCTTCCGATCTTAGCTCAAAGGCCACGTTCCAGCCCACTGAGACTAGATCAGATTCCTCTGTGATAAGTTCTCTTTGTTCATTGTTATTTTCTTTTAAAATGCTTAATTAGTAGTTATATCTTGGTTGATTTAACAGTTTGATTATTTGCCTTAGGCTGTAAGTTGTATAAGAGGACAGTTGTGACTAGTACATACAGTTACTTAATAAATGTTTGTTAAAGGAATGAATGAATGAAGAAAGAATACATGTGACTTGACCAAGCACAAGTTTTCCTAAGGAAGTGAAACAACAGAGATTAAAGAGAAGACACGACTTAGATGATTCAGTGAACAGATAATCAAGGGCACCAAGATATTGGAAACAGCTTCCCTCCTGCATATCCATTATTAATCATTATGGCTTCCACAGCTACGTTTGTGGCTTTTGTTGATCAAGATCCATATTGGCCCCCCTTCTTCTCCAGGCCTGCTTCATTTGTTCTTCCCTTGTGTCTTTGGGCCCCTCATTCTCTATGAATAAAGTACCTTGCATCTTCAATCTCTTCCCATCCACCTAATGGAGAATATGATGGTCTGTAGGAGAGCATAGCCTTGAGGAAAGAAGACCTGGGTTTGGATGTTGGGCTCTATTACTTGGGCACACAGTTCTCTATTTGCTTTTCTCCATCTGTAAAATGGACCTTTATTAGATAGCTATTGGTGCAATAATGCTACGTAACAAACAACCCCAAACAAATATTGTTTTTCTCAAGGGTCTGTGGATTGTCTATGGTTTGGTGAATCTCAGCTGGGCTTGGCTCTGGGCTGAATGTTGAGTTCATATCTTTTCCACGTGTCTCACTGGGGCCATAGATGGGGGGACAGGAGGTATTCAGGGCATGCCTTCCTCTGGATGGACAACAGGACTGTAAGAAAGTGGTAGGGATACCCACGGCTCTACTTGGAAATGGCACAGTTACTTAAGCCCACATTCCATCAGTCAAAGCAAGTCTCAGAGCCAAGGCCAACATCAAACAGGAGAGCAGTTCACATCTTCCACCATGGGAGCTGCTGCAGAGTCACATGGAAAATATAATTTTATAATAGGGAGGAAGCGAAGAATTGAAAACAATGTAACCTACCACGGCAATCTACACATATGTGGGAGGGTCAAATAGGGATCCTGTGAATGGGTTAAAACATCTGTTTTTATTGCTATTGTGAAAAATACCTACATTTGTCTTTCCTCTAATGAAACGTTGTTCCTTGAAGTATGTCAAAGTGGGTGCCCTGGCCGTGCTGTTGGTACTTGACCTCACATTTGGTCTTGAACCCCTACTTGACTGTTCTTCATGGCCCATTGAATCGAGCACCTCTTCCTTGGCTGAGCATTCACGACTCTTCACAACATAAAGTCAACCTAAAATTTCAAACCTTATCTAACTCCAATACGTACACGTTAAGCCTGACAGACTGGACTGCTCAATGTTCCTGAAAACGCTGTGTCACCCTGGAGTCGTGTACACAGATCTTTCTTCCCAGGAGACCCTCTGTGGTACCCTCTCCTATTTGTCTGAAATGCTTACCATCCCTCTCTACCAGACCCATCCCTACATGGCCTTCCTGACATTTCTGTCATCCACTGACATCAGTGTCGGCCACATGACTTGTTCTGGCTATTGAACCGTGAGGCTGATAGAGCAGAGGCTCTCAGAGCCATCACAGGGTTCCCCTGATGGTGTTTGTTCTTTGCCATGAGAGCAGCATGTCTCAGACAGTAGCTACTCTTCCAACCGAGTCCTGGAGTCAAGAAGACGTACAGAAGAGTGAGTCAAAGCCAACCCACCCCTGACATGTCACCTGAGTGAGAAATAAACCCTTGTGATGACAGTACACGGAGTGCTGGGGGCTGGTTGTTACTGCAGCGTGACTTAACATCAGACTACTGATGAACCCTCCCACCAATGTGGCAGGACAGAAAGAACAGGGGCTTTAAAATCAGACAGACCTGCATTCAAATCTTGTTGGCATCCATCACTTCTGTATGAAAGAAAATTCGTTGACCTCTGTGACTCTCAGCTTCCACATTTATAAGATGAGGACTAGCATATCAACCCTCAAGAATGTTGTGGGCGGGCTTCCCTGGTGGCGCAGTGGTTGAGAGTCCGCCTGCCAATGCAGGGGACATGGGTTCGTGCCCCAGTCCGGGAAGATCCCACATGCGGTGGAGCGGCTGGGCCCGTGAGCCATGGCTGCTGAGCCTGCGTGTCCGGAGCCTGTGCTCCGTGACGGGAGGGGCCACAGCAGTGAGAGGCCCGCGTACCGCAAAAAACACACAAGCAAACAAACAAACACAACAAAACAAAAAAAGAATGTTGTGGGCTTAGTGATGGTTTAGGTACAGTATCTGTGGTGGAGAAGCCCCTCTTATAGAGAAGGTCTTCAGTTACAGTAGTTCTAATTGTTTTTATTGTTAATGTTACACTTCTTGTTGAAATGCCACTTAATTTCTCAAGGATTGGTTATTTGTCGTATCATAAAGGTTTGTTTCTCTGGATGTCTCAAACAAAATCAATCAACACCCCACCCCCACCACACCACCAAGAAGACTTCCCAGAGACGTACTTCTCAGAGAACCTTCTAGACTTCCCATTAGGGAGCATCACCAGGCACTGCACTTTGCTGTCCCCTAGAGGTGTTGGCTGGGAAGACCCACCATAGAGATCACAGAAGCAATGGATTCCTACAAGAAGCAGCTGTCATGCCATGAAAAATGGAAGCTATTATAAATATAACTGTAATAAAAGCTACCATTTATTGAGTGCCATGCATCGGGTGCTACGCATAACTTTATGAATCAGGGTCTACTGCATACTAATTTTCAGTTCGGAAAAGGAAGGTACAGAATAGTTAAATCACTCGCCCTGGAAGATGCAGCTATTATGAGATAGAGACTTCCCTCAAACCTGGGGCAGACTGATTCTATAAAACCCCCGTCTTCACCACTACACTGTATTGATCTTACAAGCTTATGCTCCTATGCTTGCAAAATCTGCTCAAAAGACACTACTGCTAGCCACAAATAAAAAACAAAGGTTCTTTGCTGCTACTTTATTCTTTCTCTTGGTGAACAAATAACACTTCCACAGGCCAGTGGGGATTTTATGTTACGGAGACAGGGAAAAACCATACTGCTTCATTCTAAAAGAAAAAAAATAACAATAAAACCAGAGTCTGCCCTGGCTTAGGTTAAAGACCAGGTTTATTAGACACCGTCTTCTCTCACGGCCGAGGTGGCTGCTCCAGTAATTATTCTGAAAGGTGAGTAGTCACACCCCTGTATGACTCAGAATGAACCTGGGATCAGGGTACCCCTTGGCCATTCTGTTACCATAATGATTTCAGCATTTATGAAAGAGACTAATGACTGAAATTGCTATCAACGTTTGCAGCAGAGAGACAGCAAGTTGGAAATTGGATTTTCCTCTCTTCTTGCTAATGAGTTCTTTTCTTAAGGTGCTGACGCTTAGAGTGGGAAGGGAAATTGGTAATTCTTTTTCTGTGTTGTATTCTTACTAACGCCTGTGCTGAAATGCCGGCAACACACCTGTGACAGTGGAAGGTTATGTGAAACCATAAAAATATTGTCAGAGGAAATGGCTTAGCTGGGGACACCTTAACCCACTTAAGAAGTGGAAACTTTAATTGCGCAAAACATGAAGGGTTTTCAAGTGGGTGTACACGTGTCAAGTGCCTCTACCTCAGGAGTTTCAGTGACCAGAGTAAAGGAACTCTTGATTTGTTTGTTTTGTTTTGATGGTATTCTCAGGAGAGGTTGCCAAACAACAGATGTCAGATGGTTCTGGAAGAGTTGTTTCTAGTGGTACCTTTCCTTTAGGTGCCTATTGGCAAGGCATAGAGGCCCTCTTTGCACATGGGAACTTGGTGGACACATGTAGTTCTTGCTCAGCTACAAAGGTACATCAACTGTTGGAAAAAACCCTTGGTTTCCATAAACAAAACCCAGAGCAGCACTCAAAATTCATTCCAGCCTTTCATGAAAGCGTTCCTCTAAGTCTGGATGGAGGTGAAGCCTGAGTCATCAGAAATTTTCAATGTGGCTGACTTCTTGCAACAAAGTGTGTGATGAGAGGTTAGCATTTTCTAGGCCGGATCCTCTAACACTTCACTCTAGGGCTCCCTGGTGACCAACCCCACCCTTTCAGCCTGACAATTTCCTTGAAGGAGACAAGGTATACTGGTGACAACGTTGATAGGGTCCAATCCAGAAATGTTTCAGACTCAACCAAGGTAACAGTAGGCTCATTTTCAGAAATGACAATACAGGGGTTACAGATAATTGTGGAAAGCAGTGATTTCCTTGGGAGAGATCTGAGGCGTAAAGCAAGGAGCATTACAAAGCCGTTTTGGAATAGCTACGTGATCAGTGTCCAGCTAAATCATTGTGTTTGGGATTTAAAAAAAAAGAAAGGAAAAAGAAAAATCACTCCTAACCGCCCCCCCGCCCCATTTTGGTCTATTTCCTCCCATTCTCTTTGGTTTTTTGCCCTGTGCATATTTTTCTTCACCTTAGTCATAATGGCTTGGTTTGCCAGTAGTTAACTCACTGGCTGCACATGCCTTAAATAGGGCAGAAGGACTGACAGATGCATTGATGAAATGGTCCAAGAATGTCCCTCTGAAGCCCTATAGAACTGTACTCTCTTATGAAAAACAACAGCAAAACAATCCAAATAGGCAGTTGAGGGAAAAATGAAAACCGGAGATTGTTCAGATTACGTGCTACTGGTTAACTCCTTGTTCTTAACTTTTCTCACCTTTCTGAATTACTTTGGGTCGATTTTCTCAATTATATCAAATAGTAAAAAATTCTGAGGTTAATGACCCTTTGATCACCTAGAATATAAATTCCTTCATGATATAAAATGATTTTCAGGAAGAAATACAAATAGGCAAAATTGGGCTTCCTCTGTGCATGTTTTAGAATCTACATTTTTGCATCATCTCAGAGCCTGTTTATGTGAGATTCTAGCCTATAGCGTAGTTGGTCCTAAGTCTGGGGCCGTGAGCCTCTGGCAGCTCACAACAAATTTTCACTGGTCAGTAGCAAAATGAGAAGAGAAAAATACGAGTTTTTCATCAGGCTAAATTCATTCAATTTAAGGAATTACTCTTTATTCCCAGATTACACTCTTCTGTCCTATTCAATGATGGGGGTTTGTTTTTTATTTTATTTTATTTAAAAAAATTTTATTTGAGTATAGTTGCTTTACAATGTTGTGTTGGTTTCTGCTGTACAGCAAAGTGAATCTCTTATACGTATACACATATCCCCTCTTTTTTAGATTTCCTTCCCATTTAGGTCACCACAGAGCACTGAGTTCCCTGTACAGTAGGTTCTCATTAGTTATCTATTTTATACATAGTAGTGTATATATGTCATTCCCAACCTCCCAATTTATCCCACCCCCCTTCCCCCCTTGATATCCATGTTTGTTCTCTACTTTGTTTTTAATGTATTTACTTGACCAAAGCATAGACTAGTCAATCCTACAATAATACTCCAGATTTAAAATTTTATGCTTGATGAAAGCCTACAGTCTAGGGACCTCTGTCTGCTGCCCTCACGAGCTCTCTGCATACACAAGGTCTGGAGGGGTGGAGAATAAGAAGGTCGCAGCAACAACCATGGTGACCAAACAACAGCTAACACTGTAGAGGTGCTTACTGTGTGTCAGGCACTGCTCTGAGTGCTTTACACTTTACAGATCAGGTCATTTAATTAATCAGGTCATTAATCAGGTCATTTAATCCCCCCAAAATCCTCTGAGGTGGGTGCAAATAAGCATTCTCATTTTCCAAAAGAGGAAACTGAAGCCTAGAGTTCTAGAACTCTGAAACTCCTGTGTTCTCGAAACAATTCTGTGACCTACTTTAGTTTTGAATGAAATTCCACAACTCATGACTGGAACTCAATTTATAGGATTAAGCATGATATTGACATTGTCTGCTTCCCATCTACCACCTGGTTCTCCCCTAAGAAGCCTTCAGTGGCTAGTCCTTACTAAGCAAGCTTTTTATTCAGATTTGATTCCACTTGATTTAGGCTACAGGAACTATCCATAGTCTTCAGAAATAACTCATTCTGTCATCTCTTTGCTAACAACCAAGCAACACGGTCCACGCAGAGATTCGTCTGGCAAGCCAGAGGACTTGTATGCATTGTGCTGAGGTTGAGAAATGAGGCCCTTCATTTCCTTCTCCATCCTGGTTACTTATGGCAAGTAGATTTTCCTGTGTGGAAATTAGTTTCAATATTTATTTAGGACTTGACACTCTATTACTGTGTTCAGAAATCTGCAAAGTGTACTTTTCCTCCTTTTTCCCCGTATGTGAGCAGGGAGCTCAGCCTCTGCACACATCAATGAAAAGAAATCCTCCCAAACATATATATTTACAGACATATATATATGTTTACATACATATATATGTTTACATACATATATGTGTTTACATACATATATATATATATATATATTTTTTTTTTTTTTTTTTTTTTTTTTCACTGTGCCATGAGGTATGTGGGATAGTAGTTCCCTGACTGGGGATTGAACCTGTGTCCCTAGCATTGGAAGTGCGGAGTCTTAACCGCTGGACCACCAAGGAAGTCCCCCAAACATATATTTTTAAAAACTTCAGATACTTTTAAAATAATATTGAACCTCAACTAAAACTTTGTCTATAAATTTGTATGGTATGGATGTTTTTTTTCCTCTCGACAGACTGTTCCCAATGTACTTAGAGTGTATGAGAATCAGGGCTGGTCATCATCAGAGTGAGTGGGCATTTCTTTCTCTCTTCAAGGTGCAGTAAAATGCTATTCTCCAAACACTAGCCATGGCCTAGAATTCTGGGGATTGGGTGGGGGGAGCCACCATTTCTGGAGCCATCACAGTAGCTATTTTTGTTATTGTTTTCTTCAAAATAAATCTCTGGCTCAAGTTACACCCCTGGGATCCTTGCCCTGTATTGAGCAGGTAACACAAATAAAATGCAAACCTGTCTGTTCAAAGAGGTTGACCCCCCTGGTTACAGTTAAGGCATTGATGGTGTTCAATGCAAGACAGTGTCTTGGTCTATATATTTTCATGTGATTGTGAATAGCTCATTTACTGTTAAATCCTTAGTGTTCATTGTTCTTTACAGGGAGAGTTCAACAAGAATAAACAGTTTGGCATGGTATGTTCTGATTTATTTTTGTTAGTCATGTTGATTTAAAATACTCTATTCCATTGTCCCCAAAGTACTCTGAACTTTAGAAACCACCTATCCTGATGTTGGGTTTTGAAAATATAGAAGCCACAGTCAATAACTAAGAAAAGTGTATACAGTTTCCTGTGAAAAAGGGATTTCAGGTTAAAGCTGGTTCTGTACTTGCCTATATCTCTAGACTGATATATAAAGTATGATCCCTTACATTGACTGAGGATTTATGAGTGTCAGTAATTGTGCTAAGCATTTTGACCATGTTTATCTTCATTTGATTCCCTACAAGATTGGTACTGTTATCTCCCCTGCTTTACAGATGAGAAAACACAGTGGGAGATGTTAAATCCCTCAGCCAGGGTCACACAGCTGAATAGTAGTGGAGCCTTGCTATGAATTTCAGAGCCCTTGATCTTAACCACTTTGCCAAACTGCATTTCTACAAGAACGTGGATAGACTAACATCTCTTTTATTGTTTTCAATTTCTGAATTTAAGAGATTCTTTTCTTCTTCTTCCTTGCAAATCAGACCTTTCTCCTCCTAGAAACTGCCATCTTGCTCACAAGACAGGCTGTGACTCGCAACCCTGCCAGCATCCACTAGAATGTCGTACCTGTTTTTTGGTGTCCCCACGTGTGGCCCCATTTCTCTCCATCTGGGGCGCCTTCCCACTCTCGGTTTGACACGTGTAGAGAATAAGACACTTAAGTGGGCTGATTTGTCTTGAAAGAGAAATGAGGTTCTGAACAAATGCTTCATCATGCAGGTTCCAACTCAACCTTCATAGGCTAGAACAGGGAAGGACCAACTTTGGAAACACGTGCTCCACTGGTAGATCTCAGGAGAGGTTACTGTGGGAACATACTCTGAAAACTGTAGACTTTCCCCCCGCAAGATGCCACTGTTGTACACCTCCTAAGAAAGAGTCAGGCTGGCTTGCTGGTGGACATCACCCCCTGAAGGGAGTCAGGTCCCTTCAGGAAGAGCAGATGCATCCACAAATCTACACACAGTGTTGGTATTATTGTCATTCGTACTTGTAGACTCCGTTCCTTTGTAAACCCGAGGTTGAGATTTGCATTGCTGGATGAGGGGATGTAATTCAGCTTTGCCAGCAGAGGCAGGTTCCTCAAAGTATCTTGTTGCAAGAGTGGAAGTCATCTTCTGTATTTGTGGGACACCCAAATGAGGTTTGAGAATGCTTGTATCTTGAAAGACAGCCACGTACCCTTAGAGAAGAGTTATTTCCATTGTACTGAAGTTAACTGAAACTGAAATCACTCCCAAGGAAGGGAGAGAAAGAGACAGAATGATGGCGCTCAAAGGAACATCAACTCAACCCATCCCTGCACTTTCCAGATAAAGAAACTGAGTCCATAGATCATAAATGACTTGCCCACAAATAGAAAATGTATTATTTATGTCAGAGAGAGGTCTAGGATGTAGATATTCTAACTTCTAGGCCAATAGCAACACTTATCACTACCCCACCCCACCACAGAACTGAGCCTTACTGGGAAGATTCATTCATTCATTCATTCATTCATGTATTATTATCCACAGGCTTACACAAGTCAAAAACCTAGAAAACTTGGACCCTTTATTATTCATCACTCCATATATCTTTCTACGAAATATTGACAGGTCTACATCCTAAACATCTGTCAGATCTATCCCTGAATATCATCTCTGCCATTATCTTATTTCAGACTCTAATTACCTTCCAACCAGACTACTGATAGCCTACTCTAAAAATAACATTTCTTCAATTATGTAACAAAGAAACACATGGGGAGCAAATGCCAAGCACAGGGGACCTGTGATCAGCAGGACTTGTGGCCTCCGCATAGTTGCTGACAGTCCAGCGAGGGAGAATGATGTCCGCTGTCTTATTCTAACTATGGAAGCCCTTCCATATGACAAATCAATAGACAGATGGCTGCACTCTCCCCTTCCGTCTCTTGCTTTAGAGGAAATCTTCTCAACATTCCCCTGGACTTGATTAGCTAGAGAAGACCCACTTATGGACCAGCCTCTATTTTCATGTGGTCATCGGGGGATGAATGACACTCGTGTACCATATAACGGGACCAGACAAGGTTTAGAGTAAACAGCTGGGAAGCGTCAATGTGCATTTTGGGAATTGGGAATGAAAGCTCATTCTGCATAGTTGGAAATCCAAAGAGAATTTAGGTAGTGGGATGAGTTACAATTCTGCAACCTGGTGTCAGCCTGGATTGGAAGAGATCTGACATTGGTCATGCAGTATTTTTGCAAACACGTGGCTAAATTAGGCTTCACAGACTTCCTGTAACCCCACTTTTTTCCTTTTAAATACACATACAGATATGTATGTTGTGTGCCTGTATACATATATATGTTATTAATTTATTTTTCCGATATGACCTCCCCTCTTCACTTCTCTTACATCACAAATATGTATTTTATGGGTTGAAAGAAAAATAATAGTCAGCACTTTCCCTGGATCTTGGTAATAGTAATGGAAGCTGGGATCCACAGAGGGCTTACTGTGCACTGTGCTAAGAGCATCACACACATTCACCGTTTCATTTTTGCAAACAGAACTATGAAGTAACTACTGTGATGACACTTTCTCTGTTCATGATTCTTCATAGGGCCTCAATCTCTTAATGCTGATCTTGGGTCCACCTACTTACTCACTTGTTTTCCTTTTAACTTAATTATGAAATAGAATCTATTTCTCCTTCCTGATGCTTTCCTCCTTCACTTGTTAGTCCTCATATCTTTTTAGTTCATCCCATATTTCAAATAACCATGGATTGTAACAGAAAATGAGACCCTTGTTCCATATTTTTTTCCTAAAAATCGGAGGAATGACATTCACTGAAATATGTAGGTTCTAGAAATGTTGAGGTCCAAGTCATTCCAAACTACCCATCAAGTCTCATCAAATTAAAATTCATTAGCAAATAATGTGTTTCAATGCTGCCTGATAGATGATGGTTTGTTACTGCTTTGGGTGACACTGAAGATTCCTGATTTTGCCTGAAAATGAACATTTAATTCTAACTCTTAGCAGCATCTACTAGGGTAGATTTTTTGAGGCTTTGAAATTTGTTGTTCATCCTTCATTGTCAGGATCAGCTAATGATTTAAAGTCCCTGAGCTACTATGGAAGAGACCAAAAAATCTAAGTATATACCAAGAATTCAAGAGTTTCCATTACTTTATAGGGTAAATCTATTTATAAAGGGCAGTGTGGGAATCTTGGGCTGACACCAGGTGAATTAAATTAGAATATCTCTAAGGAGCTTCCTTTCAGATATAACCTATCCAATGAACTCAGAAAGGATTGAAGTATTTGTTTGTAATTATCTGGGATCATGGGGAAGGGCCGGCTCTGGAAGGAATGCAGTGTACTTTGCAGACATTACCTCATTCTGTCATGGATGGCACTGGGTATCATTTCCATTTTTCAAGGGAATGAGCAAGGTATATGAGGGCCAAGTGACCTACGCTGGGACACTGGTGTTTAGTCTCCAGTACAAAACTAGCCCAAGAATCTGGGTGATCGTCCCACTAATTCAGGTAAGGCAGTGACTCTGTTTATATTATTTCAGAGAAAATTCACTTTTTGCTTTTCACTGTTAACAGATCTAAACTATAAGTTAGTGGGGGATCTATGAATGTAGATTCCCTGTATATCAAGGGGATTTAAGAGAGCCCCCAAGTATGATTACAGTGTGAAATAAACAGACAAATCCATAATATCCCATATTTTAAATACTTCTATGCCTACAGCTACTAGTAGCTACCATTTATTGAGGTTTTTTCTGTTACTAATGATTAAGGCATTTATTCATTTCTACTAAGAAAATATATTAATATGGGCTCATAAAAAAAAAATAATAGCAACTGGGATTTCAATAATCTTTTTGTACCTTATGCATGCTGGTTATTTTACTCTGAAGACCTTCCTCACTTCTCTACATGTTAAAATCCAACCCTTCTTTCAAGGTCCATCCTGAAGCCATTTACTCCAGGGCAAACTTTTCAGATGACCTCATTCTTCCCTGAATTCACATAGTATTTTAAACCTCTCCAACAACATTGTGCTGTGTAATATCATTGTGTGTATTTGTCTTGCTTTCCTTTCTAAAATGTAAGCTTCCAGGTGGTAGTTCCCATGTGCATTTAGTTTGTTTTTCATTCCTTGGCATGATCAATTATGGATAGAGTAAGCACTTGTGACATAATGAGAAATATGTATTTGGTCTCTGCCCCTAGCTACTGACAGAGAGCTCCTAAATCCCTTGTAATTTCCTCAGTAATAGAAGTGTTTTTGTTCTAATGAGACAACTCTGGGTGGGCTCCTGATTAACATTAGGATGAGGGCTGGTCACCAGAAAGACCAAGCCATGATTAGAAGCTTGGAACTTTCAGACCTCCCCACCCTATCCTCCAGGGAGGGGAGAGGGGCTGGGGATTGTGTTCATAATCAATCATACCAAGGAGATGAAGCCTCCACAAAAATCCATAAACTATGAGGTTCAGAGAGCTTCCAAGTTGGTGAACACATGGAGGTGCTGGGAGGGCGGTACCTGGAGAGCATGGTAGCCCCATGCTCTTCCCGTCTACCTTGCCCTCTGCATCTCTTCCATTTGGCTCTTCCTGAGTTGTATCCTTTATAATAAACCAGGAGACAAAGTGTTTCCGTGAGTTCTGTGAGCCCTTCTAGCAAATTAATGAACAGGAGGAGGGGGTCATGGGAACTCTGCATTTATTCAATCTTAAGTACAAGAGACCAGGACTTACAATTGGCGTCTGAAGTGGGGTTGAGAATTCCTGTGGGACTGAGCCCTTCACCTGTGGGTCTGCATTAACACTGGGTAACTAGTGTCATAATTGAATGGTAGGACACACAGCTGGTGTCTGGACAGTTGGAGAACTGGTTGATGTGGGGAAAAAAAACCCACATTTGGTGTCCAAAGTGTTCTATGGGTAGAGAAGAACAGTGTTTTCATTTGGTACTCAACGTTACTCTCTTGAATTAGTGAAATTAAATCTCAGAGTTGGAACACAGAGTCCATGAAGCCCAGCTTCCTCCTCGATGTGGAAATGACATCCGTGGCAGCACTGAGGAGGTGGAGATGCAGGGATGTCCTCTTCCTTATGGAGCTGCCCCTGGAGCCCTCCCAGCTGGGATGGATGATGTGTCACACATGTCCTAGCCTCTCTTGCATCCACACACAGTCATGTCATTGGCTCTTGCTGGCGGATGTGCACAGAACTAATACGGGCCTGGTTCTTTAAAAAGCACTTGCATTTTCTCCACTTTTTACTTCCTCTCCATTGGCGGGAAGCAGAGGACTCCAGAGCTCTCTAGGGGGTCAGTGCAACGAGATGCAAGAGCCTGGGATCCTGAGTCACAATGTGGAAGAAAGAACTAGCTGACCAGGAACAATGGCATCAAGCCATTATGTGGGCAAGAAAGAAACTTCCTTTGTGCTAAGCCATGGAAATTTGGGGGGTTATTTGTTAAAGCAACAGAATTGCCTTAACTTTATTGATTACTTTCTTTGATGAAGAGTTAGCTGTTCCAGCTCTAGTTGTCAGGAAAACCTTACTCATTATCTTAGCTCAGGCTGCCGTAACAAATACCATAAATAGCTGGCTTAAACAGCAAATATTTATTTCTCACAGTTCTGGGGGCTAGAAGTCTGAGACCAGAGTGTCAGCATGGCTGGGTTCTTGGTGAAGGTTCTCTTCCTGGTTTACAGATGATGGTCTTCATGTTGTATCCTTGCGTGGCGGATGGCAGAGCAAGAAGCAAGCTCTCACCTGTCTCTTCTTATAAGGGCACCGATCCCATCATGAAGTCTCCACCCTCGTGACAATCACCTCCCAAAAGTTCCATCTCCAAATACCATGACATTGGGGATTAGGGTTTCAACATATGACTTCTGGGGGGACACAGACACGTGGTCTGTGATGGTTAGTTTTATGTGTCAACTTGGCTGGACTAAGGGATGTCCATGCGGTTGGTAAAACATTATTTCTGTGTGTGACTTTGAGGGTGTTTCTGGAAGAGATTAGCATTTGAATTGATAGACTGAATACAAAAGATCTGCCCTCCCCAATGTGGGTGGGCATCCTCCAATTCCTCGAGGGACCCAAATAGAACAGAAAGGCAGAGGAAGGGGTGAACTCCCTCTTCCTTTTTAAGCTGGAACGTTCATATTCTCCTGACTTCTGATATCAGAATGCCTGGTTCTTGGGTCTTCAGACTCCAGGACTTACACCATCAACCCCTGGTTCTCAAGCCTTTGGACTTGGATTGAATTCCGTTACTGGCTTTCCTGGCTCTCTAGCAAGCTGATGGCTGAAAGTGAGACATCTCAGCCTCCATAGCCACACGAGCCAATTCCTATCAAAAATCCCTTATTTATATATGTATCTATCTGTCTCCTAATGGTTCTGTTTCTCTGGAGAACCCTGTCTAACGCACAGTCCATAACACTTACATTGAGCTGAAAGTTGTCCTCCCGTCACTCCAATCCATGGCTGTTGTTTTGCCTTTTCAGTCTCCACAAATGTATTCCCTCTTCATCGAGACACCTTTTTCAATATTTAATGGCAGGTATTTTATCAGCTTTAGGATGATATTTCTTATTTCTTTGTGCATTGCTGGATCAGCAAACAGACTCTTCCAGAAACTCAGCAACCATTTTAAGGCTACTACACCAAGAATCGTCATGACCTTTTTGTTTGTTTGTTTGTTTTGTTTTGTTTTATTTTTTTGCGGTACGCAGGCCTCTCACTGTTGTGGCCTCTCCCATTGCGGTGCACAGGCTCCGGACGCGCAGGCTCAGCGGCCATGGCTCACGGGCCCAGCCGCTCCACGGCATGTGGGATCTTCCCGGACCGGGGCACGAACCCATGTCCCCTGCATCGGCAGGCGGACTCTCAACCACTGCGCCACCAAGGAAGCCCCGTCATGACCTTTGAATGGAACCATAGGCTTCATGAGCTGGGCCTTCTATGTCCAAAGAGTAACAGCAAAAATCTACTCACTTGGTTGCATCCTAGGGGGAAAAATTCCCACCTACACACTTTCAAAGGAAAACTGAAAGAGTTAAAGATGCAGAACATGGCACAGATAAACCAACACAACAAGCCCTCGTTCACTCATTCAACAATCATTAATGGTGCTCCTAGGTTTTCTAGGAGAGATAAAGGTAAGCCTGGAACATACCCTGTTATAGGGAATCTGACATGGTGGTGAAAAGATCACTTTTAAGCTAAAAAAATGAATGAAGATGGTTGCTGTTAGGTTAAAATTGTCACTGCCTCCAAATTTGGAGGCTAAACTCTCTGTGAAGTGCTGAACCCATTCAACTTCCCCTACAGACATTTTG
>NW_006792683.1:4687736-4696771 GCF_000442215.2 Lipotes vexillifer
TGAACCGATTCAACTTGCCCTACAGACATTTTGCAAAGTCCCAAAGGTAGTACTTGATAGCAAAGCCCAAGTACGAAGAATTTGCCTTTCCACCCTGCAGTTCTTCATCCTCTAACTAAAGCCTAAGACCAGGCAGCGTGGCCAACGTGGGCATTCAGCTCCTGTTGAATGACAGTCTTCAGCCTAGGTAATCTACGTGTCTCTTCACAATAATTATTTTGTCTGTGTGCATTTTCTTATGTGCTACAGAATGTTTGTTTAATCATCATCATCAACATAGTTGACTAAAAATTACATTGAAAATGCAGACACCATTGGACATTCTCATAGTTCAAAGCAGCTTTCTCTGGTCAGCTGAGTGCCATGTGGTTTTTAATACAACCTGTGATTAATGTGCACTCAAACTTCGAAGCACATTTTGTTCTGTCTCTTGCATTTAACATTATGAGGATTTACTGTTCAGTTTAGAGAACTGTGGAAATAAATACTAATGCTAATGTACTTCTCCTCTGGACACGTCCCATGGCAGCTATGGATAGGGTATGAGGACAACTGATTACCCAGCACGTGCTCGAAGAAATGGATAAGATGATGCCGCTAATTAAATGTGAGGATGCTTTAGGAAACCCCAAGAGGACAAAAAGAAATTCTCTTTTGTTTGACTGTTTCTGTGTCTGCTCTCAGGGGTAGGTAAGAGATTTCTATCCCCAAATAATAACAGCTTTAATTATTGCCTTATTTTTAATTTTCAAAGGTTTCAGTGGAGTTAAACACTCTGTATAATGTTTGTTTTTGTTTTGTTTTGTTTTGTTTTTGTCAAGGAGAGTCAAAAAGTGTCAGCTGGACAAAGGTTCAAATTCTATCCTGTTCTAGATTTCCTTCTTAACTGTATTCCACCTAAAATTTCTGGGTAAGAGGGTTTTTTCATGTCCTGGGGGTGAGGGTGTAAATTGGTTTGGAGGGCTGGGAAAAATATGCTTCAAAATTTAAAACACACACAGCCTTGACCCTGGAATTTAGGAAGGTAGGGATTTAACCCCAGAAAGAAATGAGCCAGGTATGCAAAGATGCATGTCCAAAGAGCTCATGAAATTTGGAAAACCTTAAAATAACTCGTAATACAAATATATATGGAGTGCTGATGAAGGGTTTTGTTCGTGCACAGAAGGGCATGAAGTGTGACAGGTTCACGGGCAGCTTGAGGACTGAGTGGATCCATTGATGGTTGTTTGTCTCTTGAGGCAGGGTCCAAGTCTCCTTTCAAGAAGTTGAAGAAAGACATTAACTAGAGAGTACAAGGGTCAGCCCAGGATGGCGGGGGCAGATTGAGTGGAAAAGGAGCCTGGGTAACTCTGAAACACCGGGAGGGACCATGTGAAAAGTCAGGTAGAGGAGGAGCTGGAACTCAATAAGAGAGTGAAAGCTTAAAAGAAAATGTGCTCCTTTCCCATTTCTGCTCATTCTGAGCCTCTAACCTAGACGCCATTTTGTCCTCATTTCTGTTTTGTTTGTTTTTCTCTTAAAAACCTTTGCTTTCTGCATTTAGCTTTACCATCCTACGACCCCATCTTTCACTAGTTAGTTAGAAAACATTCTCATGAAGATGTGAAAGCTGTCCACACTTTCAGGTCTGCCCTGAGGTTTAGCAAAGCATGAAATGGGCTGAGATATTTCTATTTGCCTCTTGCTGACTGTGTACCTCCCTTAATTTCCTCAGTGACTGACAAGGCTGAGATGAAGAAGACAGTCCCTTCTTAATGGGGCCTGAGCTCCCATCCTCATTTTGTTCCAGACAGGACCCTGCCCTGGCCTGGGAAACAAGCTCTGGGTTTTGAGTACAAACCAGTGAAAAAGTGTATAACCTATTTTCCCTTTGAATCCCCCCATATATGTTTGGCCAGTCTACAGGTCACATAAGTGTGAGTGTGAGTATGACAGTGTGTGTGGGGTTCTTAATTCAGGAAAGTGGTGGTGGAGAATGTGGATTCCTGGCTTAAGTCACCTCTACAGCTTGGTGGGAACTTTCTGAGAACCAAACAAGGGGGGCACCTGGGTCCACAGGCCAAGTAATATGATCTCCATTTGCATCTAAAAGAACAGTGAGAACCCACTTCAGGGAGATGGGTCCCTTGGGACACCTTCAGCGGATTTCCACATTCCCTCATCTCCTTTTTGGGGAATGTGGGACATCACCCTCATTTCAACTTCTTTCTGCCAACAAAGAACCACAGTCTTTACTAGCTCCATTCGTGTTTTCTATGGGAGCATCTAGATCATCCTTTCTTTATTGTTTCTCTGCCCCTTATTGTTTCGAGGTTAATCTGCAGACCAGCACTTCTGTCATATAGAATTGCTTCAGATTAATTAAGGAGAAATGAGTAGTTCTGAAAGGATGACCAGGACATTATATAAACCAGCCAATGATCAAATGTCTGTAGCTTTCAATGCAGAACTGAAAGAGGTGTCACAGATCACCCAGTTTAACTCCTTTGTTTTACAAATGAGGAAACCTAGACAGGGAAGAAAATGCAGTTTACCTAAGGTCACAGAGAAGCAGAACTTGGATGATCTGATTCCTGTTCAGAGGTGTTTCTCCAAGAAAGCACTGATTGAATCTGTAAAGGAGCCTCGTTTAGACCTATGGAAATGTACTGGGCTTCCATCTGGTCGGCCGGTTGGTCATTCAACCAGTAAACGTTACTGAGCACCTTCCACCAACTCCAGGTCCTGGGGATGGAGCGGTGACTGCGAATTCTGTGGCACCACATGGATTTTATAGTCCACTAGGGATTATGAACCTTAAGTAAATATTTACCAGTGTAGTGAGTGCTAAGAGGAGAAAGCACAGAGTCTTAAGGGCGTATATACATGGGAGCAAGGCTAAAGATTCCACAACTCTCTTTTCATGTTTGACTCAAGCCTCCAAATCAAGTTTGAACCAGAGCTATGTTTATTTTAAAGGCAGATGCAGCCTTTTGCATGCAGTATGCGGGGAGAGCCTATGTAATTTATCTGACACATGGCCTTTCTGAGATAGTACAGCGATGGCCCTTTGGTCAAAGAAGAAACTGAGGTTAAGAAACTTTAAATGATTTTTCATTTAAATGATTTGGCGGTGTAAGAAGAGTGAATGTTGTGTAAGTGGGAAACATAGGCAGTTTCCTGTGGCCGGAGTGGAGAGTCCAAAGCAGGGAGATGCAGGAATGTGTTGTTTTAGAACTGGGGACCACCTCCTCTTGGGAAATGATTGGTAGGGCCAGCCTTAGGCAAGATGGTGGGGACGTAAGTTCTGTCTTCTGAGGTTCCCCACTCCCCATGTGGCGGGTCAAGTGCGTTATGCCACAACTCCCCTTTGGAGTGGAGTCCTCGTGCCCATCCCCTGACACCTCCAGCCCTCACCTCCTTCCTTCACTTTCACTCCTGGGAGAATGGCCCTAACCAGAGAGAGGCTATCTAGGGTCAGGAATTGGGGAATGTGGAGTGACAAGGCATTGACACTTTCTCAGAATCAACCTTGGTTTTAGGTAACTTAAAAAATTTTTTTTTTAGTATTTTTCCAGCTTTACTGAGGTATAGTTGGCAATTAAAAATTGTATATATTTAAGTGTATAACTTGATGTTTTGATATGTATATACATTATAAAATATTCACCACAATCAAACTAATTAACATTTCCATCACCTCACATAGTTACTATTTGTGTATTTGTGTGGTGAGAACATTTAAGAGCTACTCTTTTAACAAATTTCAAGTATACAATTATGGTATTATTAACTATTGTCATTTTGTTGTACATTAGATCTGGGGAACTTAGTTATCTTGTGTTACTGGAATACTAGATGGTAGTTTTTTTCTTCCCACTTTTTTTCTATTGTGGTAAAATGCACATAACATAAAATTTACCATCTTAGCCATTTTTGAGTGCACAGTTCAGTGTGTTAAATGCAGTCATTTAATTGTGCTACCATCACCACCACCTGTCTCCCATAATTCTTTTCATTGTGTAAAACTGAAACTCTATACCCATGAAACAATAACCCTTGAGGGCTGTTTTGAACAGGAAATACAGGACTTGTAACGAACCTGTGATGGCTTGTTTGCATCTTTAATAGAAACTTAAAAGCTTTTGCACAACAAAGGAAACCATAAACAAGACGAAAAGACAGCCCTCACAATGAGAGAAAATATTTGCAAATGAAGCAACTGACAACGGATTAATCTCCAAAATATACAAACATTGCATGCAGCTCAATATCGAAAAAAACAAACAACCCAGTCCAAAAACTGGGCAGAAGACCTAAATAGACATTTCTCTAAAGAAGATATACAGATTGCCAACAAACACATAAAAAGATGCTCAACATCACTGATCATTAGAGAAATGCAAATCAAAACTACAATGAGGCATCAGCTCACACCCGTCAGAATGGCCATCATCAAAAATTCTACAATCAATAAATGCTGGAGAGGGTGTGGAGAAAAGGGAACCCTCTTGCACTGTTGGTGGGAATGTAAATTGATACAGCCACTATGGAGAACAGTATGGAGGTTCCTTAAAAAACTAAAAGTAGAACTACCATATGACCCAGCAATCCCACTACTGGGCATATACCCTGAGAAAACTGTAATTCAAAAAGAGTCATGTACCACAATATTCACTGCAGCTCTATTTACAATAGCCAGGACATGGAAGCAACCTAAGTGTTCACTGACAGATGAATGGATAAAGAAGATGGGGCACACATATACAATGGAATATTACTCAGCCATAAAAAGAAATAAAATTGAGTTATTTGTAGTGAGGTGGGTGGACGTAGAGACTGTCGTACAGAGTGAAGTAAGTCAGAAAGAGAAAAACAAATACCGTATGCTAACACATCTATGTGGAATCTAAAAAAAAAAAAAAAAAAGTGGTTATGAAGAACCTAGGGGCAGGACAGGAATAAAGACGCAGACGTAAAGAATGGACTTAAGGACAGGGGGAGGGGGAAGGGTAAGCTGGGATGAAGTGAGAGAGTGGCATGGACATATATACACTACCAAATGTAAAATAGATAGCTAGTAGGAAGCAGCCGCATGGCACAGGGAGATCAGCTCGGTGCTTTGTGTCCACCTAGAGGGGTGGGATAGAGAGGATGGGAGGGAGATGCAAGAGGGAGGGGATATGGAGATATATGTATACATATAGCTGATTCACTTTGCTATACAGCAGAAACTAACACACCATTGTAAAGCAATTATACTCTAATAAAGATGTTAAAAAAAAAAAAAGAAAAGAAACAATACAAGAAGCAACATTCTTGCCTCCGCCCCTAGCTTTCCCAGAACCACATCAAGGTTTCTGCTCTCTTGTTTTTCCTTTGCAATTATTCTTGACTAGTGACATTTATTCCTGATTGTTGACATTTATTGAATACCCACTATGTACTGTCCTCAATGCTTTTAATATCTGAATTATCCCCAGGAAAAAAATGGTAGAGAAGATGTTAGTGGCATTTTTATTTTCCAACAATATATGGTGCAGCCTTGTAGAAATGATAAAATAAATAAATGAGAAGGGTATGGACCCCTGTTGGGTAATTCTCATTTCACAAAGATAAGAAGCTAAAACCCTGTGCTATTTGAATAGCTGTCTCCATAAGTCTCAGTCCCTTCGTGGTTTAGTTAAGATGGATGTGGACAGTATTTGGTGTTAATGGGGCAGAACCTTCTTTTTTTGTTTGTTTGTTTTTTGCCATTAAAATACTTTGCCATTTTTTAACTGGGTTGTTTGTCTTCTTATGGTTAGGTTGTAAGAGTTCTTTATATATTCTGGATACTTGACCCTCATCAGATATATTATTTGCAAATATTTACTCCCTTTCTGTGGGTTGCCTTTTCACTTCTTATTTGTCCAGAGATTCATCTGTTTGGGGCTCCTCAAGGATCACAGGAGTCATGATGCTCTATCATCATCACACCGTCAGGATTAGCTTTTGGAACAAATTGTGGTAAAGGGAGTTGTGAAAGAAGAGCAGGGGGATCTAGGAGGTACACGCAGAGCATTGTGGATGTCAGGCTGCAGGGATACCTTCCTAGAATCATGGGGAATTACCACTGGATTTGGGTTCCCACTTGGATGTAAAACTGGCTCCTTAGAATGCTAAATATAATATCAAGAATGGAGAAAATAGAACCCCCCCCCCCAAGAAAAAAGAGCAGAAGAATCATTTGGGGAAACAATTTGGACATTTGAAACTGTAGCAATTGAGTTATTTGTATTTACTATGTGGTTAACCCTGGGGAATAGAGAGGAAAAGACAGGGACCCCATCTGAGTCCAACAATTCAAATGCTAAGCCTATCTGGAAACACCCTCACAGATACACCCAGAAAAAAATGTGTAATCTGGGTGCCCTGTGGCCAGTCAAGTTCACATTAAAATTAATCATCACATAGACCTGTCATAGTTGTCATCATAACCGTCACCACCACCACCAACATCACCACCATCATCACCACCACCATCATCACCATCACCATCATCATCATCGTCATCATCATCGTCATCATTATCTATGCTTAACTCAACTCTGTCCTTCTTTCTACACTCTTAAAACTGCTGGAGGGAAGCTCACCAGAGGATACTACATTATTTTACAGACGTGAAGGAGAGAAACAGATCTATGTGAGTAGGGAATAGAAAATGACCTATTCATAAATGTTTACTTTTCTTGACAACTCTAATTATTTGTTTAAACTAACATCTTCTTCATTCTTTTGGAGTCCTCAGTACTTCAGCAAATAATAATGTGCTTGAATTTCCATAAGCACATTTAGACATTACACCTTTGAGGCTCAGACAATATTTTTATACGCTGATAGCTATAATCAAAGCATGGGGATTACTTAAGCTAACAAGTGATGATCCATCACAATAGAAATGCAAACAGAACTTTAATTCATCATTTTGCTAATGGTTCTTCCCTGGTACATTCATCAGCTTCCACTCCATCTCTTGCCCTAATAAATATGCTGTATTGTTTTATGACCTCTCTTCCAAGTGTTAATATAAGGAGTTATTACGGACTGTATTACACAGACACAAGATAGAAAGAAGGACTTGCTGGAGATTATGTTTTCCTATCACTGTATAAGTCTTCTAGCTGGATTAATGCCAGTTCTTTCTCCCATTCTCAGCCCAAATCCCTTCCTCTGGTACTCTCAATTTCCTTTTATGTTCAGAATGAATCCCATGTTCATATGTTTAGGCCCTGAATTAGCAAACCAGCATTCTCTTCCAAATGAGTGCCCTTAATGTCAACATAAGAGAAATAAGACAAAATGGCAAGGCAAGATCCTTTACTTAAACCACTTTGTAGCCAAGATGCAAGCTAAAACCGTAAGCTTAGTCTGCACAGTAATCACATAAGCATAGTTGTTTGTCCAGGAGTGACATTTACCCTGAAGCATAGTGAATTTAGGCTAAGACCTGCTTTAATGTTTTGATTTTTCTTTCTCTGCCATCTGATATTGTTGTATGCATGAATGTATTAGTCAGCTCAGGCTGCCATAACAAAGTACCCCAGACTGGGTGCTTAAACCACAAACATTTATTGTCTTATAGTTCTGGAGACTAAAAGTCTGAGTTTAAGGTGCTGGCAGGGTTGGTTTCTTCTGAAGCTTCTCTCCTTGGCTTGTACATTGCCATCTTCACATGGTCCTTCCTCTGCACTTCTCTGTGTCTTAATCTCCTTACGTGCACGAGGGTCCACCCATTTTCCTCATTTTAAATTAATTACCTCTTTAAAGACCCTTTCTCCAAATACAGTAACATTCTAAGGTACAGGTGGTTAGGACTTCAACATAGGAATTTTGAGGGGGACACAGTTCAGACCATAACAATGCAGCTGGTGCTTATTTACCCAGAGGAACACAAAGTTTGGGGAAATTTTTTCAAAAATTTCTTTTATTGAAGTATAGCTGATTTACAATGTTGTGTTAATTTCTGCTGTACAGCAAAGTGATTCAGTTATACGTATATATATTCTTATATTCTTTTCCATTACAGTTTATCACAGGATATTGAATATAGTTCCCTGTGCTATATAGTAGGACCTTGTTGTTTATCCGTCCTATATATAATAGTTTGCATCTGCTAATCCCAAACTCCCAATCCATCCCTTCCCCACCCAGGTTGGGGAGATTTCTGAAAGGAGAGGGGAATTACATAATCGATATAGCATAATCTGATAATTAGAAACTTCATTGTACCTATGAATTGAACGCTTATGGCTGTCATGGTCTTAGAAATAAAGGTAGCTTTCATAGAGATAAATTTGACATAGATTTATAAAATTCCTAGCTGGCTAATGCAGGAGATAGATTAGATTTACGTACCCAGAATTTTAGAATTTCGGAGATTTAGGATCTCCTGTATATCCTTTCTTCAGCAGCACCTCCTACTGGTGGCTGTTAAGTACTGTCAACCTAGAGCAAGTGAGGGGGAGGAGCTAGTTCTGGGAGCCGCCTCTGTGCGATGCCATCTTTCAATACCGGGAGCTCACTAGCGGTGGTGCTCAGAGGCAGGCAGTATCTTAGGTCCCCGATACCGTGGACTCTGTGCAAGGGAGCAGAGGTGAGCAGGAAAAGTAAAGGCAACAGAGAAAGCAAAGTAAAGAATAGGGTCTACAGACCTCTGCGTTTTGGAATGCTGCCCAACACTTCATTGGATCAGCCAGCATCTCTACAAATTATCCAGTTCCATCTGACGGGGCATTTTTCTTTCCTAACCTCCAGAGAAAAATAAGTATTTTTTTGGTAGAACCATAGGTGGAATTCACTCTTCAGAAATTGATATTAGCCATATCTCAGCCAGGTTGCTACTATTCAACAAAGTAAAGAACCCTTGAGTGACGGCTCCCACATCTGGGCTGTGGTTTGGGGGGAAGGCAGGGAGGGCTGTTGTCACCTTGTATCTCAGCATGCGCCTAGCACACAGTAGGTGTTCATGACACATCTGTTGAACTGACCTTTTTTTTTTTTTTTTTTTTTTT
>NW_006792683.1:4696940-4716148 GCF_000442215.2 Lipotes vexillifer
ACGCGGGCCTCTCACTGTTGTGGCCTCTCCCGTTGCGGAGCACAGGCTCCGGACGCGCAGGCTCAGCGGCCATGGCTCACGGGCCCAGCCGCTCCGCGGGATGTGGGATCTTCCCGGACCAGGGCACGAACCCGTGTCCCCTGCATCGGCAGGTGGACTCTCAACCACTGCGCCACCAGGGAAGCCCTGAACTGATCTTTTTGAACTGCACTTCGGTTTACCCAGTAATGATGGGTGGAAGAAAAGCTCGCTCCCATTTGGTGGTGAGAGTAGACGCCGGGGAGAGTCTTAGACTAAATGCAGGGGCTGCTGTGAAGCAGGCTGTCCTTGACCCCCTCCCCACTTGCCCCCGCCCCCGCCCCGCTGTTGCCTTCTCCTTCCCACCACAAAATGTTTTTACGGGGATTAAATAGGCTAATTGGAGGCAGAGACAGTAACCCAACCAGAATCCCACCACACTACAATCGCGTTTGCCTCTCTGAGCTGGACTCATGCAAATGTGACCTCCTACAAACAGAGGTCGAATTATAAAGGACTGGGCTCATGGAATCCTCAGTTTCTGGTTTTCCACGTGGGGGAGAAATCAGAGCTGGTCACATTCCCAGTCTGTGCGTTTTCACATTAAATCCAACTGGCTGCACAGCACAACCACAGGAAAACGATGAGAAGAAGAGAGGTCAGGGTTCAAACGAAGTCGCTGGAGTTTTGACTTGAGATTGTTTGCCTTTGTTGAATTTTAAATATTCAGATTCCTCCTGCCTGGGTCGATGAAGAGTGACTTTCAACTGTAGGAGGTGAAAACAGCGTCACAGAGAGAGCGGAAAAACAATGCATTCATTTACGGGCCAAGTTGCCCTCCCCTCCCCCAGGCGGGCACAGTCAAGCTGTAACCAGTGGTTCCGGGGAAGGATGTTTTTCCCCGTCTTTTTAAGGGAATGACAAATACTATTTACTAAAGAATAAAAAAAGGAGCTGGTGTCCTTACCACAAAATAACAATGTTGTAGCTCACCCAAACCGTAGGCTCCACATTTTATAAACCCAGCGCACTGCCTTACTCAGCGTTGAGTTATTATGTTCCTCGCAGAGAGCACCAACTCTGAATGTATTAATGATTCACGCCTGCCTTGGCAGGACATAATGTATACTAATCACAGGGAAGCAGGGTAC
The DNA here is from genome assembly GCF_000442215.2 of Lipotes vexillifer. Taxonomy (NCBI): domain Eukaryota; kingdom Metazoa; phylum Chordata; class Mammalia; order Artiodactyla; family Lipotidae; genus Lipotes; species Lipotes vexillifer. Next base: position 4,698,110 of record NW_006792683.1, read on the forward strand.
AAGAGCACTTGAAATGCATTTGTCCCGTTAATAGTTTGACTTAATCTGATATTTCATTGGGTCACCGACCTTTTCATTGTAGGTAATGCACGGAGGAAAATGTATGGCTGACACCCTGGTGAATCAACAGAGGGCTTTCTGGTTACCAAGCAACCTCTCCTTAAGCTTTACCTCCGCATCATTCTGCCAAGACTTCTACTTCTCTCAGCTGATGAACTTAAGTGTGGTTCTGCGAGCGCATGTGTTTGCGTGTGTGTGTGTGTGTGCGTGTGTGTGTGTGTGTGCGTGTGTGTGTGTGTGTGTGCGTGTGTGTGTCTTTGGGGGGAGGACAGTACTGCAAGCACAGAGTAGCTCATTTAGGCCGCTTTTTATAGGTATTAGGCAGTAAGCTCCCGTAATAAACAACCATATGCCAGAGCTAACACTGAATAAACAGTATGGTTTATAAGCAATTAGGGACCCAAATCTCAAAATAAGACAGTTCAGCAGAATGAGAGCATCTACCCTAACGATGCTTAGTGAAATATGTGGCTTGTTACAAGTGTCATCATTCTCCTTTAAAAAGTGATGAACAGCTTGGTGTATTTAGGTCTGCCAAGCATAGAGTTTCTTAATCAAATGTGAGCACAATCAAAGAGCCACTTCTCGGCTTTACGTAGCCAACCTCTGTTTACCCAGAAAGCACGGTCGAAAATAAAAGGATGGATTGATGTTCTCTCCTGTTTGTTTATCAACCTGGGAGTCCGTGGAAGACATCAAGATGAGTCAGACCAATGCATTTTGTCAGGTTTTCAAAGAAAGCCAGCTACTCTATTTTGCCAATGTCTCTGTATTTCTTAGTAACTTTGTAGGTTAAAAAAAACCCTCTGTTTTCCAGCTCCTTCTTTAAATTGCAGTAGGTGATTGGAAAGACAACACGCATTAGCTGTGTCTTGTCTTTTATGACAGTAAACACAAGTGCGTGGCCCTCATTCTCTGCAGCTGGGATTGTCTTGAGGTATTTTGAGATATTTTCCAAGAGAGTTCAAAACTCAGCTACAGATGTCCTTGACCCACTGCCTTGGAGGCTAATGAAGCATATTCTTAAATGCACTATTAAATGATGTAAGCTTTCAATGCCAGGCAGAGGTGTGGGGAAACTGGGCAGAGATAGATGTGCTTCTTTGCTGGGACTCCCCATCCAAGATGGATTTATAGTCATTTCCTTTTAAAGCACCATGAAACGAGTGCATCACAGATCAATGCTGGCCTTCAAAAATCACTTATTGACTTTCTTATCCAAAAATCGAATAATTTTTTTTAATTAAGGAAATGTACAAGAGAGGAAGAAAGGTGTAGTGTGCACTTAGGTCGTTGGCCATGTCAAATTAAACACTGAATGTGAAACTCGGTTCACCTTTCTCCTGTTCTCACCAGCTTTAGCCATTTCTGAATGTTGCTCTAGGAAGCTCTCTGCTGAAATTCTGGCGTTTTAGGACTTGACCCCTTTCTATCCAGTTGCATATGAGGGTAGTAAAACATAAAATGTGTTCATACTTGTCAGCTTTAGAGACTCTGATTTCACCTGTAAAATTATCACATTAAATGGATCATCTTTGGTGTTTTCTCTCTGGCGATTGCCAAATCACTGAACTCTGAAAAATTTTCGTAAGTTATATGTAGGTTTAAGGTAGAGAAATCAATATCAGGAAAAGCAATAAATAAGAAAAAAAAAGAGGTCTAGGAACTTTGACAGGCAAGTGTAAATATGCAGACTGAAAACCAAACTTCAAATGAAGCCAGTTTTAGAAAAACTTCCAAGCAAAACTTTTGGGACATTAAATTAATTCTCATAGCCAGGATGAATGGTAAATGAATTCTCATTTATCAGGTATAGGCTGGGGAAATTCTGTTTCCCTCCAGTGGGGTATTTAAGAGCCACTATACCAACATGACATCAACCTCCACCTGGAAAAGTACCATTAGTCCCGAGCTCATGAGTGTGTGTGTGTTTTATTCATATCACCAGCGTTTTCTGTTCTGTTGCACGTTCCCCTTCCCAGACCTTATTCTCTGGGGTTGTTCTACTGGTCCTTGCCTTCACTCTGCCCAACTTTCCTGTACCCACTTCCTAATTCTGAACATGGAAGATGAGGAATGTCTCATCTTCTGTGATGAGAATCCCTCAACTCATCACAGCAACTGTGAAGGAGCATCCCTTAGCGTCCAGAGAGAAGACACTCGTAGAATCTTAAGGACGTATTCAGCAATGTAATATTTCCTCTTCTTTCAGCAGAATTTAGAGTTTGAAGAAATCCCTGGTACTCTCTGGAACTCTGCCCCGTAGAATGGACTGCCCCATTCGCATCCTTTTTATAGCTCCTTGTGAATGTGGCCGTTTATACAAAATTCCCCAGTTAAAAATGAATCCCTCTGTCAGTGAGTTATGTCAAGGCTATGGGGGGGTTTCCGTTAAGCCCTAGTCAGCTACTAGCTGTAACTAAGCAGAGCCAGTTTTCCCCAGTATATGGAGCTGGTGGATTCTGAGTGATTATTATGAGTGGTGGAGAGAGAGATGGTTCTCCTTGATCGAGGAGGGAATGAGGTTAAATGCACAACACGTAAAAGAAGCAAGGACTTGAAAACAGAGAGGGGGCAATGCCGAATGCAGTGCACTCACCAAACACATCTCTCTAGAGTTCGTGTGCCGGCCAGCTCCCCGCTTCCGGAAAAGGCGAAGTGAAGTTAGGATGTGTTCTCTCCTCCCTAACTTTCCTTTCCTTATAACTAGTTTGGTCACAGCAGGTGCTGATGGCAAGTTTGATCGAAGGAGCGGCACAGTAAATATTGACTGTGGCAAAGAGGAAGTCAACATTTACCTCAAGGGACAATAAAGCCTCATATTCACTGAAACGTGAAGTTGATATTTTGAAGAAGGCGTCAGATGCATCTTAAGTTCGCTGACATAGAAGTAGCTGGAAATAGTTCTTTAACGGGTAGGTTTCCTTAGCGTTGCTGTTTTCCATTTATATTCCTGGTTTAAAGAGTAGAGGAATGGAGAGATGCAGGAGATGGCATCGTGTCTTTTTTATTTTTGGAGAGACAAAGAGACTCACTATTACGCATCAGAAACACCTCTGTCTTTTCATTTTAATTTTTGAATTAAAAAAAAAAATCATGGACTGGGACTTCGCCTTCCATGTGATGAACAGAGAACACGTGGGAGAAGCAGGAGGGACTCGCTGGGAATGGATTTGTGTCTGCAACAGAACTTTTCAGAGCTCGGGCAGCCAGAGCCCATTTTATTCTCACCAGCAGTGATGTTCATTGATGTTCATTGATTTTGTATCCACTTCCTTTAAGGGTAGCTTTCCTTGCCCTGATTAATTATTAAGCCATTGAATAAAAAGCAATAACAAAAAGGGTTTGTTAAAAAGGAAACTTCGGGCTTCCCTGGTGGCGCAGTGGTTGAGAGTCCGCCTGCCGATGCAGGGGACACGGGTTCGTGCCCCGGTCCGGGAAGATCCCACATGCCGCGGAGCGGCTGGGCCCGTGAGCCATGGCCGCTGAGCCTGCGCGTCCGGAGCCTGTGCTCCGCAACGGGAGAGGCCACAACAGTGAGAGGCCCGCGTACTGAAAATAAAAAAATAAATAAAAAATAAATAAATAAATTTTTAAAAAAACCTATTTCACAGTCACTGATAACGCTTTAAAAGCAAGCATAAATGCTGGAGAGGGTGTGGAGAGAAGGGAACCCTCCTACACTATTGGTGGGAATGTAAATTGGTGCAGCCACTGTGGAGAACAGTATGGAGGTTCCTTAAAAAAACTAAAAATAGAGCTACCATACGATCCTGTAATCCCACTCCTGGGCATATATCCAGAGAAAACCATAATTTGGAAAGATACATGCACCCCAATGTTCATTGCAGCACTATTCACGATAGCCAAGACATGGACACAACCTAAATGTCCATCGACGGATGAATGGATAAAGAAGATGTGGTACGTGTATAAAATGGAATATTACTCAGCCATAAAAAAGAACAAAATAATGCCATTTGCAGCAACATGGGTGCAACTACAGATTATCATACTAAGCACAGTAAGTCAGACAAAGAAAGACAAATATTATTTGATATCACTTATATGTGGAATCTAAAAAAAAAAAGATACAAATGAACTTATTATAAAACAGAAACAGACTCACAGACTTTGAAAACAAACCTATGGTGACCAAAGGGGAAAGGTGTGGTTGAGGGATATTAGGAGTTTGGGATTAACTTACACACACTACTATATATAAAAGATAATCAACAAGGAACTACCTACTGTATAGCACAGGGAACTCTTCTCAATATTCTGTAATAACCTATATGGGAAAAGAATCTGAAAAAGAATGGATATGTGTGTATGTATAACTGCATCACTTTGCTATACACCAGAAACTAACACAACACTGTAAATCAACTATACTCCAATATAAAATAGAAATTAAATGAAAAAATAAATAAAACTAAAAAGCAAGCACCACCCTGTGACAAATTCATATTCAGTAGGAGTGAGTGACAACTCATTTCTCCCCAAGAACAGGTTTTGCTGGAGGAGAGGTAAGCTGGGGCGGTGGGGTGGGCATGTGCTTTGGGCACCTACAGTAAGGCTGGAAAAGGTTCCTAGAGGCAAAGTTCAGGGGACCGAATTTCTGGAAGTGCCAAGACCAGCTTCACTGAGAGTCATTGCAAACACGTTCTGAGCAATGATTGTGCTTCAGACTCTGGTTAAGGACTTCACATGGGTTATCATGCCCATTTTACAGATGGGGGAATGGAGGCAGAGGAAGTGCATATCTTGCCCAGAGTAACAAGGCTTATGCTTGTAGCTCAGCTGTGTCTCGGTTGCTCCCTGGGGAAGGTGGAACAATTCAGATCTCATTTCATTCTTGTTGACCCACATGGGGTGCAGCTCTGTGCTGAGGACTTGAGTACAAGTGGACAGACAGACAGGCGTCACAATTCAGGAGAGCTGGTGTCTCATGGTTGGCTCCCAATTTGCCTGTTTTCTTCCTTCTTTTCCTCCCTGTCTCCTCCCGCCTTCATGCTCTCAACTCTCCATGTTGGGGAGGGATCCGGACCACTTCTCTCTGGGTTTTTGTTCACGTCAGATTTGAGTCCAACCATCGTGCTTTCTTCTAAGCTTGGGGGACTTTGGATTTATCCTCGGGTGGCAAAAGCTAGAGGGAGAAGTCTAGAATTGGCCCCAGCTCCTGGTACCCTTCCTGGAAACGCTGCCCCAGCAGGGGGCTTCATTTACATCTTGGAGTTGGGAAGCTCTAGGCGGGGCGTGCCCTAGGACAGGCATGGGAAGAAGGTGGCGGGGTCAGTAGCATTAAACAGGACTCATTCAACAAACAAAACCTCTCTGCCTGCTGCCCGGGAGTCAGAATTTGCAGTTCCAGGAGCGGTCTCACGAGATTTCCTCTCCACTTATTTATTTCTCTAATAAGACTTCCCTCCTTGTACCCTTGCAGGGGGGAGGGTGGCCCCATCCTTCTGTAATGATTTATAAGGGCAAGCAGTCTGAGTGATTCCAGAGGCTTCTACCAGTTTCGTGAATACCAAAGGGAAAAACCATACTCTCAGACTTTCAAATGCAGGAGGAGAAAGCTAGTGATCAGTGTACATTTTTCTTCCCTGTTTGCAGAGCTGCTAAAGACACAGATGATCCCAGAGGAAAATTCTGTGTTAAGGATCCTGCAGCACACATCTCGCGGACAGGGGTGTGATGTCCCAATCACCGTTTGAAAACTGGGGCAAATTGAAAGGCCCTTGTTAGGACCTTCACGACTGAGTCTCTTCTCCTTGTTTCTTGCTCCCAGGACACTTGTGACTCTGGTTTGCTGAACTGCTGGGCACAAGGTTTTATGCTTAGCATGTAAAACATGCAAAACATTCCTACAGATATTATGCCTGTCTGATGCGTAAAAAGAAAACAGATAGAAAAACTTAAAAATTAAGTTGCAACCCAAATGTACACCAAGGGATGAGTGAATATACAAAACGTGGTAAATGTTTGCAACGGAATATTTCTGAGTCTTAAAAGAGAAGGGAATTCCCTTCTAATTATGGCAGTGCTTCTGAGACCCAGTCTGTGAACTTATTTACTGACTTCAGCTCTCCATCAAAGGAGCTTGGGGGCCTGAATTCAGAAGAACTGGGGCATGTGTATCTCCTCCTATATAGGCCCTCCCTTCCTTTTTAACAACCCTTGCCCATTTTCTGATGGGAAAACCAAGCAATTAGGAGTTGAGCTGTTCTCCCTTCTCTAGGCCAATAGCTGACATTATATTAATTTTCGTAAGCAGCAGACCTGTTTATTTCCAGTCCGTTTTGTCCCTTGACATTTATTTTTTCTAATGTGACTTTTATTTTTTTGTTCTTGGCATTTTTCATGAACCTGAGTTCCTCCTGGCCCGTAGACTTTGGACACGACTCTGAGAAGCTGGTTCTCCTGGTGAATTCTTCGTGTAGTGGTTATGTGTGAGCTAATAACCCTTCCTTTACCTCTTGAGCAGTGGAGCTCTTAGGAAGTTAGGTGGAGATGGTTAAACTCCAGGCTTGGTAAAGTGAGTGTGTGATGTTGTTCTGGTAGTTGAGGTCTCTCTGGCATTACTGATCAGTGTCTCTGGCTGGTGTTTGAGTCTAGATATGGGGAGCACTTCCCCAGGTCCGGAGAGTTGTAAGTTTGCCTTCATCACCACATACTGACCAATGAAGTCCTTGTCTGGGAGCCCTAAGGGACCTGATGGTAGCCATGATGAATGCAGTAACGAGTGTGTGAACTGGGGACAGTTTAAAAATATCAGACTATAAGCCATAGAGCATTTTAGAAAGTAACTACAGCACCATTACGAAGAAAGATGGACATGATGGTGGGTGATAAATTCTAATCAGCTGATAGTCACCCAGCCCTTGGTGAAACCCCCAAAACAGGAACACTGTTATAAGCCAGGAAATCAACATGCTGTGAAGTTTAGCTGACACCAAAATCTATGGAGGAAAAACAAATAAGCAAACAAACAAATATTAGCTCCAGCAGAGGGACAGATGTGGAAACAGAGAAATCCTAGGAAGACTTATTGTTTGACCCAGCGGTTGGCTGTCTGCACAGAAACTCTACGTGATGGGCTGGGAATGGGCCCAGACATTTATTCGGAAGGCAGCACTGCCAAGTAATCTGTATCATGGAATTATTTTTAATTCTAATAGTAAAATTCTCCTGCTTGACTTCTTAACTGAGCTTATAATGTTATAATGAATCTATTGCAAATTCTCTTGGGTATAAATAAATTAATAATATTATGATAGACACAACATGGCCTAATTGCAGAAGAGAATCTATTCTTATACTATTTTAAAACTAAATTTCATTTTCATCCAGGTAATGCATGGACATCGTCGAAGGGATCGAATATCTGTAGTTCTGAAAGGCTCATGTTGAAAAATGGCTTGTGGGAGGGTGCACGAGAGGCAGACCAGGAGCCCAGGATCCGAGTGCAAGGGCTTTCATTGGCAGGTGATTCCAGGTAGGGAACTGGGGAGAGGCGGGAAAGGAAGCCAGTCCCAGGAGGGAGCGTTAATGAACAGGGCGATGCTGTGTGTGCAGCTGGAGCCTAATCTCACTGGGCAGCCCTGGGGGATGATGTGGACCCATCCAAAGGAAGGAGTTGGAATATTCCTCTTCCAATCCCCATCCATCGTTTGTCTGAAGGTCGGGGTGGGGGTGCACGGCGGGGGGGCGGGGGGAGGGGGGCGGGTGTCACACCCTTGGCAATTCTGTCCCGCCCCAATGCAGGCTGAGCGCAGCCAGAGAGAGCCCTTAGGTGAGGAGTCCAGGGACTTGCAGAATTAAAGCACCAGCGCATGCAGGAGAAGGGAGGTTGGGAGGTGCGGGGCACGTGGGCGGGCGCTGGGACACAGCTCTGCCCTGCACTCATCCTCCTCCAGCACAAGCCCCCACCAGGGGAAGCCCCTCTCCAGGTTTGAGTTTTTCTGCTGTTTGCCTCTGTATTCCAAATTACATACTTATACTACCATTCATTAATTTATAACTTTAAATATGATCTGTTGACTTTTTAAAATAACATCTGAGGCTTCGGTTCTCTTGTACCATCGGCTGCCCGACTTCCCTTCATCCACTTCTACCTTCTCAGGAATGAAATATATATTATATATATTTATATACATGTCAAATTCTGGTTGTCAGTCAATTAACTAACACTATGTAAGGATTTTCACAAGTGAGTCAAGCAGAATAATTTGATTACATTTCCTATCTTCACCACTTTTTTGTTTTTCTGGGAATTATTGCCTCATTTTTCCATTTGCTTAGGTTATTTATGTACTTATCGCTAACTCTTTCCAGATGCTCTAACACATCCGTCAAATGCCTACGAATAATCTTGCCAAACGCGCAAACACAGTTCCGAACAATCCATCAGCTCCATTCTGCTGTCCACGCCTTCCACCTGCCCCACCGAGGCAAGCTCCCCATCCTGGTCCAGTTTGCGTTTGAAGCCTGGACAGAGCTGAATCCCTGGGACTTTCCTGTGCTGTCATCGTGGGGTCCTGTTTCCTCCGTCTCGTGCTTTTCTCTTTCTTTACTCAGTCCCTCATTGAGATGGGCTATGTCCTTGCTGAGAAAGGTCCTAAAAGGTGATGGTGATGGTGATGATGGTGATGGTGACAGTGATGATGATAAGAAGGGACAGGTGTGTTCCCTGCACGCCTGCCGAGAACAGTTTCCGCCTGGCTGCTGGTGTCTGGGAGCAAAATGCCCCAAGCTGGAGTCCTAAAGTTCAGGGTGGAGTTTTCACTTAATCCTTTCATTTTCAGCCTAATACTGCTGTCTGCTCTGCCTAGTGGCCCCCAAGTCCAGAGTACCTTCAACTGAATATATTCAGACAGTTACCCTCTTGTCTCCTGCTGGGGAGAGGGGAGGGGCGGTCCCCTGGCTGCAGGGGTGAGGTGAGCAGTACTGAGGGCGCGTCCAAGGGCACCAGGTGCAGACCCTGGAACAGGTCTTACTCTTTTCAGCGTGTGCTTAACCCCCAGCTTCCCAGTTAGAACACTCCCTCTCAACAGTCCTGTAAGGAGAAGTGTGTCACTTCTCATAAATGTCTCCAGTTTGCAGGCACTTACCTGTCTGCTCTGTCAATCCCTGTACGCCCTCCTGTCTGCTGTGTCTTCCGAAAAATGTATCACTATTTCTTGTTCCCCATGACACCTATTTACAGTCTCCTTTTCCTTCAAATGAAAGCCATTGTCATTTCTTTCCTTCCACTTGAGTCGGGGTAGGTTGGGCAAAGAGGAAAACACGTGTGACCAGTCCTGTGTGTTCAAACATACTGTTCTGATACCGCTAGGAAGGGTCTGGATCAGAGATCATTGCCTTGTTATTGGTTGGCTGCAACCGTGGATAAGTAGACGGTGCAGCAAGAGTTCTTTTGAGCTAATGAATCAAAACGAAAAAGATATCACTTCTTTTTTAGGACAGTTTAATAAGAAGATAAAAATAGAGCTGCTGGAATGTGATGTCAGCTCTGCACCCTATACCCAATAGCTTGCCTGGAATTGCTGAGAAATGGGGCTGCAGGGACAAGGGGTTCCACTCAGGACACCAGGCAGCAGCTCCAGGGAGTGTCTAGGGGAGGGCAGTGTGCCTGTCTGCTCTACTTTCTGCCCACTCTTCTCAAGTACATGCGATTTCTCCTGCATCGCATCAGCCACTGGACGTGATTTGGCCTGGGTTTGCTTTTACCTTGTATCTTGCAAACATTGTATCATGGAGGTTCAGACCTGATTCAATTTCACCTTGATTTTTTTTTAAAGCAGGATTTTCTGCTTTGATCTACTATATAATACTTACAATTGTTGCCCTGCACTCGCAAAACTGAGCCTTTCTCCTACTTTCTTAGACTGGATGCCTGAAGTTCTTTGCGATGACTGAGGACAGGACTGGACGAGCTGGCAGGAACAGGGTTCTGATCTGGAGCTTGATTATTGGCATCATTGCTACTAGGATCACAGCTTTGTCTGTTTCCCTCAAGCCTCCCATCCTCCGGCCAATACACTTAACCTTGGATGGGTGTTCCATTGCCTAAACTGGGATGTAACTTATGTACAGTGAAGCATACAGATCCTAAGCATACAGCTCAGTGAGTTTTGACCAGTACTTATACCCACATGACTGATACCCTGTCCAAGAATATTTCTTCATCTGTTTAATATTCTTACTGAGAGAGGGGCTTGCTCCCCTCAACCTTGAGACTTGAATCTGGACATGGAAGTATTTCATACAGTCGGAAAAGCTGAAAATAGAAAGATCAAGCGTGCTTGAAGACTCGCATTTGTGAATCTGCATTTTTCAAGTACTTTTGGGAAAACGCAAGCTTCAGATATATCTAGTCCTCCCTTCTAACGACATACACCAAAATACTGTCCCCGAGTCTTGCTTGCGTATGGAAACCTCATCAGAGCAGTTACTAGGTATGCATTTTAGAAATAGGACTCCTAGAGTCACATATCAATGGGACTATAAAAGGTGCAGCTACCCCGCAACAGTACTCTGCATTTTAGCAAAGATAGATATCATTCTACCCTTCTCATCTCCAGTCTGGAGTCTCTGACATCTCACTGATTTGTTATTTTCGTTCTATCTACAGGTGTTGTCATTTTACCTTAGAGACATCTCCTGGAGTCCCGTGTTTGTTCTCATCACCTCGTCTTTCATCACATCTCAGATTGGTCAGTGCAATAATCTACTGTCCAGGCTCCCATTTAAACGTGTACTTCTGCAGATCTACTTTTTGTGAAATGCCTGATATCCCACGAAAAAATCCCCAGCTTCTCCCCCAGTTTTTCACACTTCAGTAATCGCAACGCCAAACTTTTAGTCATTCAGGATAAAAACTTTGAAATCATGTGAGATTCCCCTTTCTTTTGACATCCAACCTATCAATAAATGTGGTCACCTCTCCTTTATCAATAGTTGCTCTCAGAATCCAGCAACTTCTCACTTCCCTGCTAACAGGCCCTTAGTGTCAGCACCTGCTGGTGCCTGGTCTGTCACCGCATTCTGCCCGGATGCTCTCAGTCTGCACCTGCTCCCTTGCTGTCTCTGCTCCACACAGCTAGAAGCAGCTGGAGGCTGGAAGCGTCCTTCTAAAATGTCACTTTGGTGTTTTCAACCCTCCAGGAACTTCCCATCTCAGGTAGAAGCCAAGTCCTTGCAATGGTCTCACAACACTTTGATCCTTCATGATCGGCCCCCCCACCCCAGCCCTGGCCACTCTGTCCATCTCACTAACCCTCCTGAATAAAGAGCCACCTTGCCAAAGTTTTATGCCTTTTCAAAGTTCCTCAAAACATTAAAAATAAAATTACCATATGATCCATCAATCCCACTCTGGGAAACAGACAAAAGAATGGAAAACGGGACCTCAAAGTGATATTTGTATACCTGTTCATAGCAGCATTTATTCACAATAGCCAAGAGGTGGAAATCATCTAAATGTCCATTGATGCAGGAATGGGTAAAGAAAATGTGGCCTATACATACAAAGGAGTATTATTCAGTCTGAAAAAAAGAAGGAAATCCTGTCATAGGCAGCAGTAAGGATGAATCTCAAGGACATTATGTTAAATGAAATAAGCCAGACACAAAAGGACAAATACTGTCTAATTCCACTTATGTTCATAGAGACAGAAAATAGGATGGTGGTTGCCAGGGGCCGTGGGGAGGCGAGAGGGGAGATGTTCAGTGGATACAGAGTTCCACTTTTGCAAGATGAAAAGTTCTGGAGATCTATTGCACAAAAAGAGGCATATAGTTCTCACTACTGTACTGTACATTTAAAAATGGTCAAGATGATCATCAAAAAATCTACAAACAGGGCTTCCCTGGTGGCGCAGTGGTTGAGAGTCCGCCTGACGATGCAGGGGACAAGGATTCGCGCCCGGGTCCGGGAAGATCCCACATGCCGTGGAGCAGCTTGGCCCGTGAGCCATGGCCGCTGAGCCTGCGCGTCCGGAGCCTGTGCTCCGCAACGGGAGAGGCCACAGCAGTGAGAGGCCCGTGTACCGCCAAAAAAAAAAAAAAAAAATCTACAAACAATAAATGCTAGAGGGGGTGTGGAGAGAAGGGATCCCTCTTGCACTGTTGGTGGGAATGTAAATTGATACAGCCACTATGGAGAACAGTATGGAGGTTCTGTAAAAAACTAAAAATAGAACTACCATACGACCCAGCAATCCCACTACTGAGCATATACCCTGAGAAAAACATAATTCAAAAAGAGTCATGTACCACAATGTTCATTGCAGCTCTATTTATAATGGCCAGGTCATGTAAGCAACCTAAGTGTCCATCAACAGATGAATGGATAAAGAAGATGTGGCACATATATACAATGGAATATTACTCAGCCATAAAAAGAAACAAAATTGAGTTATTTGTAGTGAGGTAGATGGACCTAGAGTCTGTCCTACAGAGTGAAGTAAGTCAGAAAGAGAAAAACAAATACCGTATGCTAACACATATATAAGGAATCGAAAAAAAAAAAAGTGGTTATGAAGAACATAGGGGCGGGACAGGAATAAAAATGCAGATGTAGAGAATGGACTTGAGGACACGGGGAGGGGGATGGGTAAGCTGGGACGAAGCGAGAGAGTGGCATGGACTTATAAATACTACCAAATGTAAAATAGATAGCTAGTGGGAAGCAACTGCATAGCACGGAGAGATCAGCTCGGTGCTTTGTGAACACCTAGAGGGGTGGGATAGGGAGGGTGAGAGGGAGATGCAAAAGGGATGAGATACGGGGATATATGTATATGTATAGCTGATTCACTTTGTTATACAGCAGAAACTAACACACCATTGTAAAGCAATTATACTCCAATAAAGATGTTAAAAAAAAATGGTCAAGACGGGAAATTGTGCGTTATGTGTTTTTTTTTTAACCACAATTATAAAAATGTCTGCTTGTTTTTATTCCCCAGTATTATTTATCCTTCCAGTGTCAGCTCCAGGGTCACCTGTGTTTCTAGATCAGTCTCACCTGCCAGGTTCTTTCTCTTTGCAGGACTCTCCTTACACATATTTCCTGGACATCCTGTGCAGCACTTAATTTTGCAGCAATAGTTTCACATATATAGATGACTTTCCCTGGGGTCGACCTCAGCTTTACTAGGGCAGAATCATTATGCCCTGTGCTTTTTGGGATCCGAGCAATGTATACACTAATGGGACAACATTGTGTTTACATACACATATTTTAAAATTAATTTTTATTGGAGAATATTTGATTTACAATGTTGTATATAAAAATCCTTGATGGACTGAATCCAGTCAGTGGTGGTTATCCTTTGTGATCGGCAGAGAGAATAAATTTCCAACCATCCTTGATGCTACGTTGTAGCGTTCTAGCCTGTGGTTAGCTGTGTTTAATATTTCATCGGTCCATAATTTTAGTAGCAAGTTGTTATGGAAACAAACCTTTGTTTTCCTCTCCTGTCCATCTGAGTTCCCTTTGCACTTGCCATTATTATTATTTTTTATCCTTACAAATATTAAGACACTTCTGCAGGAACACCTGTGTAGAAATCGACCGCTTGAACTTTAGGTAATTTTCGTCTTTAACAAAATTAAATGATGTTTTCCTTAACTCTCACTGTTCTTCCAGTTGACAATCCGATTCTGAACGACATAATGCCTCAGGAAAGAGGTACTGACATTTTCCTGACCAAGGGCCTTAATAATTCATTACCACGAAATATCCCAATGTTGTTAAATTGAAAAATCAGAACACTTAGCGATATGATGATCATAGCTAAATCCTCCATGGAATGAATCATTTATTATTTTGTGCCACTTCGAGAGAAAGAAGAAATGGCCCAAAGTCACAGCGTGGGTATAGGTCTATTTAATAATTTTACTGCACATGCATTAAAAACCAATATTTATTCCTCAGAAAAAAATAGGATAATGTGAGAGCTGACTAGCCGATACCAAGGAAAATGATGTGTCTTTTGAGGGAGGCAAAGCAACCGTAAGTGACAAACTCCATGTGGTTTGGAAGGTGGTGCGTGAAGGTTTCTTATGCATGTTTATTTTCCTCACAGAGGTCACCACCCCTTTGTAAGTTTTATTGGATACTTTACATTACCTAAAGGATAGAAACTTTCATTCAGATAATGGTGGAAAACACTACAACAGCAAATCCAGAAGTCCAGTGAACACAAGTAGAGAACATGTTTCAATATTTAGGTCTCATTTTCAATTTATAAACTAACTTTGGGATTTATATTTTTATGTAGTGTGACTTGGGTTAGCATGCATCATCCCAGGAGGACTTTAGGGTTTTCACAGTGGTTTTGTTTGGCCTTAGGGTTTTAAATCTCTGGTTCTAACACATGGCCCTGGCCACCATCCCCTTTATAGATTAGATCACGACACATCCTGAAGAGGCCAAGGTCACAGACTCAGCAATGAAGAGGCCATAGAAATGCTGATGAACAACTAAAGCAATAGATGAGAGACGGAACTTCCTATGTAAGTAACTGTTGGTGACTGGGGATAAGGCAGTATGTATATTAATGAGAAAGTTCTGTTAATTGCATTTGGGATTTAAGAGAATGGAAGCATCCGTTGGGGAGCTGTTTACTGCGGTAGGAGCTGTGGGTGGACAGCAAATGAGGATCAGGGGCCTCCAAGCCTGAGTCTCCCATGTGTGTTATCGTGGAGTGAATTCATCGGCAGCCTCTGCACATCTATATTCCTTCTGTCAGCTCCATATTTCTTCTTGCTGAGAGTTCAGCTTACCAGAAATGTCATGAGACCTACAAGATAAATGCTCAGAAAAGTTCCCAGAAGGAAAAACAGAGTGCATCGATCTCCAGGATGCTCAGTTTTTAACAGTTATCGCTATTATGATGCACCGAGAGTAACCAGCTAAATCTCCCCCCAACCTGTGGGCATCCGCCAGCTGTCCCCACCCACCTCCCAAGACTAAGCCTCCTTCAATGAGCTGCAGCCCTCTTCCTGCACGAGTGATGCTACATTGATGGTATCCAGTAAACAAAGAGAAGAAAAAAATCTAAATGTATGACCCCCATAAAGAGAGAAGATGGTTTAAAAAGAAAAAGAAAAAAAATTATATCTTAAAACTCTGTGTTGTAGATAAAAATGCTGCCAATCAGAGTAGGATGATTGCAAGAAAGCAAGGTGGGTGTGGTTGGCATTTGCTGATCATAGCTGGTTTATGGAATTTCCACAGGTGGCCTGAGCAGCTGGAGAGAGCTGTTTCCACCTAGCTGGGACCCTTGCCCTCTTGCTGACCGCTGGTTCTCCCTGGTCCAGTCACTTAAGTCCTAGAACTAGGTCTCTGTTTCTAAGTGTGAATAATAATACCCACATCATGGTGTGTGTGTGTGTGTGTGTGTTGTTTTTGAAATGCCTTTTGAGTGGAAATGGGGAAGCTGGTGGAGACTGACGGATCAGGCATTCTTGTAGAAATATTGTATAAACATGGGTAAATGTCAGCCAGATTTGTTCCAGCACGTGAGAAACTTACAGCATCTCAAAAAATATCCACCCTGCTCGATATGAGCTGCTGATCATTTAATGATAAAATTGATCATTCGGTGTTTTATAGCTATGAGACAACTTTGAGCTCTGTATTATTTTGCCTTGACCAGCTTTAATTATGCGAAATTAATTTAATTTACTGTGCTCTCATGCGCACCAGGTACCGTAATGGGTCCTGAGCCCACGTTGCCTAAAGAGATGGAGTTTTTGCTCTCAAGGTAGCAGGTAAGGAAATAGATTCACTGTGTTCTATTTCATCCTCCTTACAAAGAAACACACATATGAAAAATATTTGCTCAAGGTCTATTGTTTTATTTTTAATTTTGGTTATAGTCCTTAGATTTGAAAAAAATTTATTAACATAAATTTCAGAAGTTTGTAATAACAACCGATAAGAGCAAATATATATATAAGCTTCTTTCCTCACTTATTTGGTTACATCACTTGATTATTTCTCTGGAATGGGGATTTCCTTTCTATCCGTAAGGGCTTCTTTTTCTTAATTTGTTCTGAGAGATGCTTATTCTATGGTGTCTCTTAAATCTAAAAGAGATTGAAGTGGCACTCAGATTCCCAATCCTTTGAGGATTTTCATTTTTCCATCTTCTAATCGACAATAGAATTCGTATTTTCCGCACAATTACTACCTCTGCTCTCCTCTGGTACTCTTGATTTCCTCCTTAATTGTTTTTCCTTTGTTCATTACGTCTTCAGTTTACCAAACTCTACTGCTTTTCACAGGGCCTCTGTTCTGTCTCTGTCCCTTCCAGTCATTGTTTCAGAAGTTCTCCTCATGCATTTATTCACCTATGGCGGCTACCTGGTCGTGACCTTGGATTCCTCGATTCACTCCATTTGATAGCAGAGTAAACTCAGTCCCAAATCCCTCAGGGAACACATAGGGTCTTAATGCAGATTAAATTAAACAATATTTGTGAAGCAACCAGCGTAGTGCCTGGTAATTCGGTGCCCAATAGATGTTTGTCCTTAAAATCATCTTATATAACATGTTTTTGTGCAGCCAACTTTCAGTATCAAATAGGCCAAACAAGTCAACTTGGAAACGACACCCAGGAGCAGTTACTTGCTCATGGGCATCTCTGAACTGTGAGAAGGGTCCATAATCAATGAGGGAGCGATTTTGGCCTTTGTCTGTCTTCTTCAGTTCTCAGACTGGCTCTGTCAATAGCTTTGTGACTTTGAGAAAGTTCCCTAAATCTCTCTGTGCCTCAATTTCCCTCTCTGTGGGTTCTGCTTTATAGGGTTCCTGTGAAGATTCCATGGGATGATTGCCATACAGCACTTTGCAAAGTGACTGACCCGTTCGATGTCCAATATCAGCATCTAACAAGCAGGGTGCTGGCAATCTGGCTGAAAACTTTGGTTCCTAGTGAGTTTTGGTTTTTTACCATATGCAAATCAACTTTTCCCCCCAAGGAAATAGAAGAACACAAGAAAATGTGCCTATCATTAAAACCATAATAACTACTAGTAAGTACTTAGTTCAAATCAATTAAAATATTTATAAAATGCAAGTGGTAGGTTTCTGGAAAAGTAAGAGTGCATTCGTCAATAGCCCTGCCAGTAAGCTGTTTCCCATGTAATTGGGGAAATGAACCAAGTAGATGAAAACAGAAGAAAGCGCCCCAAGTGCAATAGGAAGAGGGCTAAATTGTTGGCCTTATTATGCTGTATTACCATGTAAATGCAGAATAAAGTCTCCTGGATAGAAGTGTTTTACTATATAGATTTTCCTGTTTTTTTTTTTTTCTCTCTCTCCGTGTGTTTTTCCTAGTGATCATTTGAGGACAAGTTGACAGCCTTCTCCAAGAATCTCAAAGTTATGATACTTAATACAGGCTGAGGGGCAAGCGATATACTGGTACAGTGGGGTTTTTTTAACTTTTTATTATGAAAGTGTTCAAACGTATACCCAATAGAATAGTAATTATTAATTAGGGTTTTTTAGTATTGAGAGGTGTGACTCATTTGTGGGTCATGAAATCAATTCAGTGCATCAATATCAGGGTTAAAAAAGTGACAGTATAACAATCATTTCATTCGTACATATGTCGGGATACATCTTATCATGCAAGGGGGTCCCTAGAGCCACATGATGCAAATATATCACAGGCTTTATGGGGGAAACATACTTGCAAAAGAGTAGCGGGATGCTCTCTGAATTCCTCATTCTCGACTCTCCATGGTACAGGCCAGGCAGGAATGATCAGTGCACACCCGTGCAACAAAGAGCGTGCTCCAAGGAGAGGAGAGAGCCCCACACCCAAGCAGTGTCACCAGGGCACACCTAATTTCCTTAACTAATAAGAACTATCTTAAGAAATCCCCAGGTCCAGGAATAACACTGGTCCAGGGCGGCCTGGGACCAGCCTTACTTGGCAGGGATGCCCACAT
>NW_006792683.1:4716158-4726055 GCF_000442215.2 Lipotes vexillifer
TCTGCAGATCAGTCCAGGCTACTTACGGAAAGAAATGAGTCCCCAGGACCATCCAAAGTTGCTTCTCATTATATCTCTAAAAAATAAGTATATTTTCTTGGAGAACCACAATTCCATTATTGCACCTAACAAGAACACTAATTCTTGGTATTATCATCTTTGGTCTCATCGAATGCCCAGTCTGTAATCTAATCAAATTTCCCCCAATGAGGAGCTTTGTTTTTATTTTTATTTTTTTATTTATTTATTTTTTAACATCTTTATTGGGGTATAATTGCTTTACAATGGTGTGTTAGTTTCTGCTTTATAACAGAGTGAGTCAGTTATACATATACATATGTTCCCATATCTCTTCCCTCTTTGTCTCCCTCCCTCCCACCCTCCCTATCCCACCCCTCCAGACAGCCACAAAGAACCGAGCCAGTTTCCCTGTGCCATGCGGCTGCTTCCCACTGGCTATCTACCTTCCGTTTGTTAGTATATATATGTCCATGTCTCTCTCTCGCCCTAACACACCTCACCCTTCCCCCTCCCCATATCCTCAAGTCTGTTCTCCAGTAGGTCTCTGTCTTTATTCCTGTTTTACCCCTAGGTTCTTCATAACATTTTTTTTTCCTTAAATTCCATATATATGTGTTAGCATACGGTATTTGTCCTTCTCTTTCTGACTTACTTCACTCTGTATGACAGACTCTAGATCTATCCACCTCATTACAAATAGCTCAATTTCGTTTCTTTTTATGGCTGAGTAATATTCCATTGTATACATGTGCCACATCTTCTTTATCCATTCATCCGACGACGGGCACTTAGGTTGTTTCCATCTCCGGGCTATTGTAAATAGAGCTGCAATGAACATTTTGGTACATGACTCTTTCTGAATTCTGGTTTCCTCAGGGTATATACCTAGTAGTGGGATTGCTGGGTCATATGGTAGTTCTATTTGTAGTTTTTTAAGGAACCTCCATACTGTTCTCCAGAGTGGCTGAACCAATTCACATTCTCACCAGCAGTGCAAGAGTGTTCCCTTTTCTCCACACCCTCTCCAGCATTTATTGTTTCTAGATTTTTTGATAATGGCCATTCTGACTGGTGTGAGATGATATCTCATTGTAGTTTTGATTTGCATTTCTCTAATGATTAATGATGTTGAGCATTCTTTCATGTGTTTGTTGGCAGTCTGTATATCTTCTTTGGAGAAATGTCTATTTAGGTCTTCTGCCCATTTTTGGATTGTGTTGTTTATTTTTTTGTTATTGAGCTGCATGAGCTGCCGGTAAATTTTAGAGATTAATCCTTTGTCAGTTGATTCATTCGCAAATATTTTCTCCCATTCTGAGGGCTGTCTTTTGGTCTTGTTTATGGTTTCCTTTGCTGTGCAAAAGCTTTGAAGTTTCATTAGGTCCCATTTGTTTATTTTTGTTTTTATCTCCATTACTCTAGGAGATGGGTCAAGAAGGATCTTGCTGTGATTTATGTCATAGAGTGTTCTGCCTATGTTTTCCTCTAAGAGTTTGATAGTTTCTGGCCTTACATTTAGGTCTTTAATCCATTTTGAGCTTATTTTTGTGTATGGTGTTAGGGAGTGGTCTAATCTCATACTTTTACATGTACCTGTCCAGTTTTCCCAGCACCACTGGGAAAGCTTTGTTTTTATATTGAAGTATAGGTGATTTACAATGTTGTGTTAGTTTCTGGTGTTCGCGATGAGGAGTTTTTCAAACTGAGAGGCGTGACTCATTTGGGGGGACATGAAACCAGTTCAGTGCATCACTATCAGGCTTAAAAAAGACAGAGAGTATAAAATATCAGAGTGTATCACAAATACTAAGAGTATTTCTTGCAAAAATATTGTTCAGTTCTACATAAGTGGGCTAGGCTTGAGAAACACCATTTTAGGGAACTTTTATGCTAGTCTCCCTGTCCTTTTCTTCATCCTGTCTTGACAACTAATGCCTTACTTAAATTTTTAGCATAATAAAAGGATACTGACCTTTACCCTAAGGCACTTGATATGGGTATTCTAAAAGAGAGTTATTCCTTTATTAGATTAACAGCTGATAAAGTAGTAAAGAGGATGCGTCAAGCAGACCCAAGGATGATACGTGTTTTTTGTTTTTGTTTTCTATATTGGCGTATGGTTGATTTACAGTGTTGTGTTAGTTTCAGGTGTACAGCCACGTGAATCTGTTACACTTATACATATATCCACTCTTTTTTTTTAGGTGCTTTTCCCACATAGGCCACTACATGGTATTGAGTAGCGTTCCCTGTGCTATACAGCAGGTTCTTATTAGTTATCTATTTTATATATAGTAGTGTGTGTATGTCAATCCCAATCTTCCAACTTATCCCTCCTTCCCTTATCCTCTGGTAACCATAAGTTTGTTTTCTATATCCATGACTCTACTTCTGTTTTGTAAATAAGTCCATTTGCATCAAGTTTTTAGATTCCTCCACATATAAGCAATATAATATAGTATTTGTCTTTCTCTGTCTGACTTACTGCACTTAGTATGATAATCTCTAGGTCCATCCATGTTGCTGTAAATGGCATTATTTTGTTCTTTTTTATGGCTGAGTAATATTCCATTGTATGTATGTACCACATCTTCTTTATCCATTCTTCTGTTGATGGACAGTTAGGTTGCTTCCATGTCTTAGCAACTGTAAATAGTGCTGCAATGAACATTGGGGTGCATGTATATTTTTGAACTATGGTTTCCTTTGGGTATATACCCAAGAGTGGAATTGCTGGGTCATATTGCAGTTCTATTTTTACTTTTTAAAGGAACCTCCATACTGTTCTCCATAGTGGCTGCACCAATTTACATTCCCACCAACAGTGTAGGAGGGTTCCCTTTTCTCCACAAGGATGTTGCGCTTTGGGTCCATTTTGAAGAATTATGACATTGTTAATGAGCCATTTTCTTCTGTTTCTTTCAACCTGGAAGATAATCTAAAGTACTGTTGGGAAAAGCCCAGGGTGTAAACATTCAAGTTGACTGTCTTATCAAGGACAATATGGAAGGTGAAACCTTCAGGTCAGATATTCAATGTTCACCCTAATTTTGGACTGAATCATAAGATCTCAGAGTAGTTCCATACCCAGAAAGAATCCAAGTTAAGTTCACCGTGGGACTTAAACATCAATGATGTTGAGAAACTGCCTTGCTGAGTAATTTTTTCTGGAATCCAAAAATGGGCTCAGCTCACTGCATCAGTGTCCTGGGGCTGCCTTAACAAAGTACCACAAATGGGGTGGCTTAACACAAAGAAATGTATACTTTCACAGCTTGGAGGTCAGATGTCCAACATCAAGGTGTCTGTAGGGCTGTGCTCTGGTGGAAGACTCTGGGGAAGAATCCTTCCTTGCTTTGTCCTGCTCTGGTGGCCTTGGGCATTCCCTGACTTGTGATGGTGTAACTTCAATCGCTTTGTCTCGCTCTGCAGTGGCTTCTTCCCTGTGCATGTGCCTCTGTCTCCTTTTCTTATAAGGACATCAGTCATTGGATTTAAGCCCAGCCTAATCCATGTGAGTTCATCTTGATCCCTAACCAATTACATCTGCAAAGACGCTATTTCCCAATAAGCTCACATTCTGAGGTTCTGGGTGGATATGAATTCTGAGTGGACACTATTCAACCCACTACAGTCACAGATGGAAAATTCTAGGTGATACTAAAGGCTTTGAATATTGATTCTGTGATTGTCTCCAATGACCACTCTGGGCTGTCTCACCAATGGAAAAACCTGATTTCATTAGCCTGGGACAGGCCTACACTTCAGTATGTTTCAAGCACTCCAGATGATTCTAATGTGTAGCCAGGGTTGAGAATCATTGGGTTATATGTTTTTTTTGGGGGGGGCCTTTCAGTAGAGTTTGGGGATCTATGGTCTTTTCCTGCATGTTATTACTAAGAGTTGAGAATCTCCCTGCATTTCTAAATTCTTAGACTTTCGTAAAGTAAAACATCTTCAGTCTCTTTCATTCATCTCTCCATCTTCAGGTGACATAGGACAACAGATTCAGAAGCCAGTTATAGCACCTAAAAATCATTAAGTGAAGAAAAATCAAAATAACGGTGGAAGAATAGTTAATTTTTTTCAGACTTGTTTCACTATGAAAAGGTTGTCAGACAGAAATGCATTCATAAAACAACACTCAAATTCTCATTTATATCTTTTTGACAAGTTGTTAAAACTGTGGCATTTATGAAACAGCAGGGACCTATGTTGGGGTGACTTTCTCCTCTTCTGAATGTGGAAAGGTCCTGAAGTAGGTGGACAAAACAAATCCTCAAGCCATTTGAAAAATGAGTGTAAGACATTCACTGGCAAAATGTTCTTTTGAATATAGAACCTATAGCTGATCTTGTTTAGAGAAATGTCATTGTGGTGAAAGATCATGATCACTCAGGGAACTTCTAGATCTTTGTTGAGGTCCTTATTAAACTGGATTTCATCCACTTTGATGTCAGCGGATCCAGATTAAAAGTTAAACGTACAGACAGTCACCTTTTTATCTCATTCAGCGCCTTGTGGAGGGTCAACGTAATTGTAAATGGCTGAATTTGATCTCATGGAGACCAATGAAAGGGACAATCAGCTGTCACCCTTGTTTCAAGTACAGAAACTCAAGCTGAACCATCGGGCATGTGCTAGAATAAACCAGATAGCATGTTTGTTCCAGGAGTGTCAGCTCATCTGGGCACATCCTCCCGGCTCTGAAATATCTCTCTACATGTGGACTATTAGGACTTTCAAAGCTATTATAAGTTTTCCCAATAGTGCAAGAGCTGATATTGTTAAGGAACGAAGGGAAGCCCGCCTGCCCAAGGTAACATACAATGAGTCTGAAAAAGCCTAGGTTGGGATTCAACCACTAAAAGTTCAGTGGTTCTGTAAATTGGCTGTAGGGCTTCATCAAACCTGGGAAACACAGATGCATCTTCATGTGAGTTTCCCAAACAATCTGTTGTGAGTACAAGACTTTCTCCATTTTCTTTCTTTGCCATTTGTGTTCGTCTTACGTTTAGGCGTAATGACATCAGCTTCCACTGATATTATCACTGCTGCAAAAACTCACTCCTGGTCATGAAAATAAAATGCTAAATGTCTTCCCTTACAGTACGTGCCACCTGGGATTGTTGCAGACTCATCTGCCACGTGAAGGACCGTCCACTCGCAGCCTGCCTCTTGCTGGCTCTGTCCCACCGTTGCCATCAGGAAGCAGCGAGGTGCTATTTACATAACAGCTCTGCTCTTGGAAGCATCCGAAACTTCTCCAAACAGAAGATGCTAATTTTAATGTTGTACTTAGCTTCACTCTTTTCATCTCTCAGTGGTGAATAAGGAACCACTGTGTGTGTTAACCTTTCTCAGGATGGCATTGCTGACTGGGTAATCTCGGAACAGGGGTGGGGTGAGCGAGAATACAGACACTCCTGTAGATAGTAATCAACATCCTTCCATTAGACATCACTAAACCCCTGAAAATAAGAAAAATTTCATTTGACCTAATGTTCAGGTGTACAAATTGAGGACGACCATATGAACAAATGATTTTTCCAAGGTCGTATAATAGCTAAAATGTGGCACCATCACTTTCATCCAAGGGGGAAGTGCCAAATATACTCGTCTTAAGATGCAGTTTAGCTCCTAAAACAAATCCAAGGACTTGAATCTCCTCAGCCTCTGCAGCTAGGTTTGCAGAAGATGCTTCACCTTAGAAACAGTATATCAAGAATGAAGAGAAAGACTGCATTCAGAATTCAGGCTGTGAGCAAGAAAGATGACTTTCTTGTCATCTTTGTCATTTTAATTGGTTTTGCTTGCTGCTATTATAAACTTCAGTTCATGGCCAAAGGTATGAAGATATTAGTCTTTGCTTGCTTCTTTTCTTTAGACACTGAGGACAGTGCCATGCCTGTATCTATATGGGGTTTCGGACATGACTGCAATTTTACTTAGGCAACCAGAGAAGGATTTTAAATCATTTGACTCCAGTGAGAAGATCAGGGAGCAAGGGACCAGAGCATCCTTTGGTGGACTTGCTTTGGAAATGTGGGTGAGGGAAATGGAGGTCCCACAGGTCTGAGCATCTCTGTGTAGGGACCCTTACCCCAGCCAGGTGCTTCAGAATGAGCAACACTGATTTGTAGCACAATCAGCAGAATAATCAAGATGCTTTTTTATGGCTCAGTAGCTGAAGCCAACCAACCAACCTACCAATAAACCCCAATTTTCCATCTCTTGCCATTGACAGAATCATCACAGACGATGGTCATTATGGACAGCATCCTTTGAAACCAAAACACAGTAACATTTAAGGGAAGGACAAACAGCTGGATAAACTGTTGACTGAACCAACTTGATATTCCATGAATTCAGACATGGGAATTGGTTACACGCAGATCAGCATAAGTCTCAAGGATTAGTGGAATTATTTAATAAATGGAGATAGGGCAATGCTTTAATTTAGTGATCTTCTATTGTTGATAAGTTCTTGTAATATGCTTTGTATTCTATATTTACATTTCATCTTTGAGTATGCAGGTGTAAAAGGAAGCAGAATTCAGTATGATTGCTTAGCTGAGCTAAGGCAAGGGTGCAGGAAACCATACAGCAGAGGCGGATGTGGGAAGGACTAACCTCCAGTTGGAAAGTAGGCCAAGAAAGAGGAAGCTGAGGGTCAGGAGATCAAGCAAGTTGCAAAATGTCTTCACACCTAAAGACCAGAATATAATTAGAATAAATTCCAGAGCAAAACCTCAGGTTGAAAAGTCTTGGAAAACAATGGGCTGGGACTTCCCTGGTGGTCCAGTGGTTAAGTGTCCAGGTTTCCACTGCAGGGGGCGCACAGGTTCGATCCCTGGTCAGGGAACTGAGATCCCGCATGCCTTGTGGCTCAGCCAAAAAAAAAAAGAGAAAGGAAAAGCAATGGGGCGGTGGCATCAGTCTACTTTAGTAAATATAAACCTGAAAGGGGAGTGTTTATACTTAAGAGGATACATATATAGGGGAACATCGAGATATGGGGATTAATTTTATAGGACCGGGAAAAGAGTGAAATTACAGTCTTCCACGAGACCTAAATGCCTGAATTAGAGGACTGTCTGCTGAAAAGTCTACCTGGATGGATTGCTCAGTTCCAGCATGCAGGGGCTGGTTCTCTGGCTATTGCAGTCACACCCTAGAGCACCTTCAATTGGGCTATATCTTCACCAAGGGCTCCTGGGAAGCACTTCCCAACAAACAGGTTGGATTAAACATTCAACAGCAAGTTCTTTAGACCAGGATTTTGGTTTTTGAGGACTCAGTAAATAATATGTCTGTTCCCCACTTGAGTTCTAAACCACCGAGAAATAAGACAAAAGTGCAAGGTAGATGAGAGCTCTGAATATTACATTTCTTACTAGAGAAACTAGCAGACCTATGCCTGCTGGCCCGGCTGTTGGCCCCTGCCCAGTGTGGACACATTAAGGGGCTCCTGTGGCCTCCCTCTTGGCATGACTCTGTGCCCTGTTCACCTGCTGCAGCCCTTCTAGTTTCTGGTGTTGGCGGCTGATTCCTGGATTCTCTGATGGCTTAAAATCTTCCCAGAGCGACCTCCATGAAGACTTTAGAGAGTCACAGGAAACGCCATTAAGATTAAATCATATGTGTACCGCATTTCAATACTACTCAGCCATAAAAAAGAAGGAAAGGCCTTTTGCAGCAACACAGATGCAACTAGAGATTATCATACTAAGTGAAGTAAGTCAGAAGGAGGAAGACAAATACCATACGATATCACTTATATGTGGAATCTAAAATATGGCACAAATGAACCTACCTACGAAACAGAAACAGACTCACAGACATAGAGAACAGACCTGTGGTTGCCAAGGGGTAAGGGGGTGGGAGAGGGAAGGATTGGGAAGTTAGAGTTAACAGAGGCAAGCTAGTATATATAGGATGGATAAATAACAAGTTTCTACTGTATAGCACAGGGAACTATATCCAATCTCCTGGGATAAACCATAATGGAAAAGAATATTTATAAAAGAATGCATATATGTATGTAACAGAGTCACTTTGCTGTAGAGCAGAAATTAGCACGACGTTGTAAATCAACTAGACATCAATAACAGTAAAAAAAAAAAAGATTAGATCGTATGTGCTTCTTATATTTCCTTAAGTCACACTTCAAAATTCTCAGGGGTGCAAATTTCTCTGGGAGGCACTTGGCATCTGGGTTGGAAAGATAAGGGCAGCTTAGGGCAGTGAAGGGTGTAAATGTGCACAGAACAGAAAGGGAGAATGTCTAGAGTTGAAGACCCTGCCTCCTGTCGGTCTACAGCCTTTGGTCCAGCAAGGCATTCATTGGCTGTGGACCCCTCCACAGGCAGAAACCCAACAGGAATATCGAGGAAGGGGACCTTCTATCTCAGTCTCTGACTGCTGCCTGGATTGGGTTTCCTTCAGCTCTACAGAGCACGCTTACCACCTAAAGTGTAATTTCCACCTGTCAGCATACATATGATCCCCTTTACCCATCTTGCCATCCCCACCCTGCCCCTTCCCCTCTGGCAACCGCTACTCTGTTCTCTGTATCTATGTGTTTGTTTTTGCTTGGTTTTGTTTCTTCATTTAGCAGCAAAGTATTCTGTAATTAAGACATGTACATTGTTTCTTAGACCTCATGCTGTTGCACACTTAACGGATAGACTACACTATGCTACAGCATAGTGTAAGTGTTGTTTTAGATGCACAGGGGAACCAAAAAATTCATGTGACTCAATTCATGTGACAGTGGTCTGGAACCCAGCCCGAAATATCCCTGACGTACGCCCGTATGTATTTGTGAAACGAATGAATCAACCAGTGAATCCATAAATGAAGGCTTTTCTACACATAAGATTGTGGGATGATAAACACCTTAGGGGGAAGAATTACCAGGGACGTGAACGACCCAGGACGTGGGACAGAACAGACAGTACAAAGGGAGAAAAGATGTAGTGGGAGTGAGGCTCCAGAATTGGTTTGGGGTCAGTTCTCAAATACTTCCATCATGTGAGTCTTATTTATTATATGGATGCACCAAACAGACTTGGAAGAAATCCTGGCCAGCTGGGAATTCCTATGTAAAAGTTACCTTAAAGGGAGGACGGCAGCCTATGCATTGCCCTTTACTTATGCCTCAGTAATTGTCAACTGTTCACATCAAAACATGGGAGCACGACGGAGGTGGCTGGGTCCCTCTTAGCTGCCTCTTGGCACTGCCGCCAAACCCAGAAATCCTTTTCTGTAGCTTTTGAACTTCAGAACTTGAAGTTCTGTGGGGAGGGTCTCTTAAAATCAGCGTAGCCACATGAGCTGTGATAAACGAAGAGCATTGTCTGGAAATGAATTGTGCGACATGACTCTTTGGGGAAGGACATGAAGAGAACAAATGAGTCATCAACGGATTTCAGGCTTCAGAAAGCCTGAAAAGAAAATAGAGCAAACCAAAGGGGAAACTGAGAGCGAGGCTCTACACAAGGAAAACGGGACATCTGTACCGAAAATTGAAATGTCTCAGTAAGAAATAGGGAAAATGGATTGAAAATGGGGATGAATCATCTTAAATGGCATCCCAAGGAGATTGGTTTGCAGTTTCCAGAGGAAATGGGTCCCGTGAAATGCCTACAATGAAGGCTTTGTTATAATAAATGTGTTTTCTCTGTGTGTGCATGTGGATTTTGAGCTTCACATGCTGATGGAAAGTTGGTCACGGTTATATAATACCTGATACACAGTGTGATGCTTGGAACACAAGGTTACTAGCCCTTTGGGGATCATTATATTCAGAAAATTCTTTAGGGATCCAGAATGACACGGACTGGTGTCAGGAATGATTCTCTCCAAAGCTCT
>NW_006792683.1:4726292-4748785 GCF_000442215.2 Lipotes vexillifer
CTTCCCCTAATGGAGCTGAGCTCTGCGTGAACTGGAGATAAAGATGATTTTTCTAGAACCAAACCAATAAATTGTCCTCCTGTGGTCCTGACCTATTCAGGCTTCTCTCTCTGCATTTGCCCTCAAGCCAGGGAGTCATCCCACCCGTTCATCTTTAAGGTTATGGATCATTTTTTAAATTGAGGTATAGTTACTTTACAACGTTGTGTTAGTATACAGCAAAGTGATTCAGTTATACGTGTGTGTGTATATACATATATATATATATATATATATATATATATATATATATACATTCTTTTTCAGATTCTTTTCCATTATTGGTTATTACAAGATATTGACTATAGATCCCGGTGCTGTACAGTAAGGCCTTTGTTTTTAACTATTTTATATACAGTAGTGAGTGTCTGTTAATCCCAACTCCTAATTTAGGCGGGAGAGTGATAAATTAGGGGTTTTGGATCATTTTAAGAGTAAGTTTCCCATGTCAGGGAATACTTCAGCATCACTGATTCTAGTTTCTGAGAATTTCTAGCAATCTTTGATCGCATTTTGGGAAGACAGTGAATAACTTTGTTTCTGAATATCCCAGAGCACCCACTATCAGGCACTTCTCAAACTGCTTTATCAAATTAATTTATTGAATGAGGTTTCCATCAATTTTAAAACAATTAAGGGCTTCCCTCGTGGTGCGGTGGTTGAGGGTCCACCTGACGATGCAGGGGACACGGGTTCACGCCCCGGTCCGGGAAGATCCCACATGCCGCGGAGCAGCTGGGCCCGTGAGCCATGGCCGCTGAGCCTGCGCGTCCGGACCCTGTGCTCCGCAATGGGAGAGGCCACAACAGTGAGAGGCCACGTACCGCAAATAAACAAACAAAAAACCAAAAACAATTCAAACAAACTTTTTATGGAAATATTAGGCACCTACAGAAAAATGCATAAATTGTCCAAGGGCAGCTTGATGAATTTTCACAAAGTCAACAGCACTGATGTAACTACACCCAGATGAGGGGACAAAGCACTGCCAGCACCCCAGAACCCCCGTCCACCCCCTCCCAGGTCACACTCACCTCCTGCTCCCTACTGAAAAAAAAAGTAGTCTTGCCGAGCCATGCAGCTTGCAGGAGCTTAGTTCCCTGACCAGGGACTGAACCCGTGCCCAGCAGTGAAAGTGCCGAGTCTTAACCACTGGACTGCCAGGGAACTCCCAGCCTTCTGACTTTTATCACCAGCAAAGAGTTTTGCCTCACCTTAAACTTCATATAGATGGAATCCCAAAGTGTATGTTCCTCTCTGGCTTTTTCCTTTCAGCTCCATATTTGTGAAAATTTTTTCCAAGTTGTTGCATTTAACTGAGTTGGTGCTTTTTTTTTGTATTTTGTTAGTCCCTTTTATGACTATCCTACTATTTATTATTCATTCTATTATTGGCAAACATTTATTTAGGTTGTTTCCAGCTTTGGCTTATTGAGAATTGTATTTCTAAGAGCATTCTCATACATGTCTTTTGGGGCACAAATATACATTTCTAGCCCTAGGAGTGCAGTTGCTGGCTTGAAAGTTATATCTTAAGGTATATAGAACTTTTAAGATAGTGCCATACATATTCCCAAAGTGGTGGTACCAATTCACACTCCCACTAGCAGTGTAGGAGAGTACAAGTTGTTCCAAGTTTTCATCAAAATTTTTTCATTGTTTGTCATGTTAATTGTCATGTTAATTGCAGCACTTCTGTTGAATGTGTATCTCATGGTGTTTTTTTTTAAATTAATTTTTATTGGAGTATAGTTGCTTTACAATGTCACTGTGGTTTTCATTTGAGTTTCTTTGAGGACTAATCATGTTGAACACCTTTTTTATACATGTATTGGCTATTCAGATATCTTCTTTATAAAATGTCTATTCAAGCCTTTTGCCCATTTTTTAAAATTGGGGTGACTGTTTTATGGATTTATTTGTAGGAATTACTTCATATATTCTAGATACATGTCTTTGGTTGGATATATGTATTGCAAATGGCTTTCCCCATTCTGTGGCTTGCTTCTTAACAGTCTTAATATCTTTTGATAAATAGACTTTCTTAATTTTAATGCAATCCAATGTATCATTTTTTCCCCTTATTCTCAGGGCTCTCAATAATATAATAAAGAACTATTAATCACCTTCCCCTCATTCCCTCCAAACCCACTACTCTGGAAAACATGTGAAAGTCCCTTCATCAAATTCTTAATTATATGTGACCAGCTTTCATTAAAGGAGGGACTGGTATATGCCAAGCAAATGCCATTGAGAAGAAATGAAGATAAGCACAATTTTGCTTCTGAAAAGAATGTGACAGTGTAGTAACACAGGAAAGCAGGGTCCAGGGGCAAATCAAATGGGGTCTCTGCCTCTTAGAAACCATTCACATTTTGCCTAGGTGAGATGAAATTAAAATAGACATGAAGGGTAACCCAGAAAGCAGAATGAAAATACCTAGAAGGGTGAGGGGATGAGGGGTATGGAATGAGTTTGGAAAAGTGTCCTCTTCTGCCTTGAGGAGAGCACAGTGCCTCTGTGAGCACTGCCTGTCTACCTGCACACCTGGGTCCCCGTGCACATGCGTGACTCAGGACACAGCAAAGCCTGGTAGAGGGACCAGGTCACCATCTCAAGGGTCCAGCCCTGACTCCGGTTGGTATTCTATCCACCAGAGTCTTGTTAGCTATGCCCTTATTCCTCCTCTTTCTACTATCTAATTTCAACTTCAGTCTACACATAGCTCCCCTTCCTGCACACACAGTCCTGCCCCAGAATGGATCTATGTGAGCTGGATTTAACTTCTCTGTGCTTGACACACAACAGACACATAATGCTTCGTGTTGGTGTGACCCCATCAGTGTTGACAAACATTGGTGTTCCATTAAATAAAGTCAGTTCAATAAAAAGTTATCAGGTACTTGCAGTGTGGCAGGTATTGCTGAAGATTCAAACAACAATTGGACAAGATCCCTAAGGTAAGGTAATTGAGTCTGGTATTTGAAATGTTTTCATTGCATTGAATTTTTAAGTATTTTAGTAGATATCATGTTTTGTAGACAAAAGAAAAAAAGAGAAAGAAACATAGGTGAAGTAAAACACCACATAACTAATCAAAGACAGAGTCATGATCAGAAATTAAGGTTTCTTGCCTTAGGTCTTTATTTTGCTGTTATTCCTCTAGCGGTACTCTGGGCAAATGTTTTCTTGGCCGTTCCTGGTACCAACATCATCTTCTCCTCATGGACAGGAGATACACTCTATAGCTTTCTTTCTGTTTCACTTTATGTGGCTATTCTTGGTTCACATCACCTTTTATGAATGAAAGTCTTATCTCATAAAATGCTACTGGATACAGTTGTTGGATTTTATGCTTTCGTTAAATCTATTCTGAATTATGTGCTTTTCTTCAGAGAGGAACAGTAGGAGGGGAAATCCACCTTGCCAAACTTAGCTATATCTGGAGCATTTGAATCGGGATACAGACTCAATTTAATATTTTATGTTTCAGTTTTTAAAAGCCGTTTCTGTGCATAACGTGAGAATCTGTTCTCTCACTTCCATCTTCAATATATTCCCAGACCGTGTATATTTGTTCAGAAAGACCAGTGATCTCCAAAATAGAGTGTGTATATTCCAGGAAGTTCACAAGACTATGTGTAGGGTTGCAGGAAGAACTTACTAAAACCTTTATATTTATTTTTATATTTTTAAAAGGTTTATTTATTATTTATTTACTTATTTTAAATTTATTTTTGGCTGCATTGCGTCTTAGTTGTGGCATGCAGGATCTTCGTTGAGGCATGTGGGATCCTTCGTTGCAGTGTGCAGGCTTCTCTCTAGTTGTGGCACGCAGGCTCTGTAGTTGTGCTGCGTGGGTTCCAGAGCGTGTGGACTCTGTAGTTTGCAGCACGCTGGCTCTCTGTAGTTTGCAGCACACCTCTAGTTGAGGTGCGAGAGCTCAGTTGTGGTGCACAGGCTTAGGTGTCCCGTGGCATATGGGATCATAGTTCCCTGACCAGGGATCGAACCCACGTCCCCTGCATTGTAAGATGGATTCTTTACCACTGGATCACCAGGGAAGTCCCTATATTTATTTTTATCTCATCTTTAAAATGTCTATTTTTGCAAATATTCTATAACATATATAATATGTTATTTCATATTCACACGCAAGTACACATACACATATATATCCTCTATATACATTTTAAAGTACATATTTTGGATCGTCTATACACAAATTATTTTAATTTATAAGTGTACAGTCAGTAGAGTTTAGAGACCATTGTCAAAGAATATAACTGATTGATTCGAATAATCAATTACTATTTAAAAAATAGGATGACTGATCTTGGGCATGGCACAGTGGAGAAAGACTAAGATTTGAAGTCAAATTAACCTTAATTATTAGCCAACCTGTATCTTTTAATTTTAATCTATTCTCATTTGTCTGCATCAGGGTGACAGCATCACAAATGCAACTGAGAGGCAAACTCCAATAGGGACTTTTCTTGCGTCTTCAGAGAGAGGCATCCACGTTGATCAGTATATTCGGAAATAAAAATGTATAATAAGGAAGCTGCTGAATGTCGTTGTGCTGCTTTTGTATACGGAGGGAGGGTTGGTCACATACTACTAGTAAAAGTGTCCTCCAGACATTTTAACATGTTTTTAACGCACATCCAAAGACTGTCGGTTAGTTTATTCAATAGCTGTTAGGACATAAGAATAGGCGATAGCTAGTGGGAAGCAGCCACATAGCACAGGGAGATCAGCTCGGTGCTTTGTGAGAGGTGGGATAGGGAGGGTGGGAGGGAGGGACACGCAAGAGGGAAGAGATATGGGAACATATGTATATGTATAACTGATTCACTTTGTTATAAAGCAGAAACTAACACACCATGGTAAAGCAATTATACTCCAATAAAGATGTAAAAAAAAAAAAAAGAAAAGAAAAGAATAGGGGTTTTCAGGGGCTGGGTCTAAATCATTTAAAGTTAATCCCTGACTCCAAGCATCATTTGCTTTGAAGTCCATTCCATTTCTTTCTCTCGTTTCCATCTCAACAATTCACCAGTGCGTTCTCCACAGCTCCGATTCTCTGTCCTAATATCCTTCGAGTGTTCTAAAGTGCCTGATGAGAAAGAATACACTGGTCAAAGAACCCAGCTGTTCGTGACAGTGATAGGCATCGCACAAATAAATACCCCATTCCCCACGGGTCCTCAGAGATCAACACAAGTAACCCAAATGAAAAAGCTCCCTTTGGTAAAATCAGGAAGACTGACTTGCCTTTGTGATGACTAATTGGTCTACTTTTACCTTCAATTCCTGATTCTCGGGTGTCCTTTTCCTTTCTACCTCTAGCCCTACTTCTTTGAGCATTCATGTTGACACTTAGATTAGATAAAATCAAGATGAGATAAACTGCTATACAGGATGGATAACCTAGATGGAGTGTAATCTAAGAAATGGAGGAGGTTATTTAAGTAATGAATTGTCAGTAATGCACACGAAGCATGGAGCAATTCTGTGTGATTTCAGACCCCAAACTGCAAAACACTTGTGTGACACTCAAGGTGAATCTGGCCACACGCTAGAGTCTCGGGTTGTATAGCTCTGTTAATCATCATGCCACATGATTTTTCTGGTGTTTTGATTTTTGCCTAGTAGTGAATGATCAAAGGCTGGTTGATTGGGAAATAAAACCCACTTTGATTGCCCCAAAGGGACGTGTATATGGACTGAACATTTCCAACAACTTTTTGGGGCCTTTGTCTCTCAGAATACATTTTTCCACAAAGATGCATATTCTGTCTGAAATTTCAAGCCAGAAGACGAGGGAAAGAGGCTGCTTTCAAATTAGAGTTTCTTTTAAAACTAGACAAGGATGAAAAGGACCGATACATACATGCTGGTAAGCCACAGGGAAAACCAGAAAGAGAATCCCTGTATTCGCTGGAGCCAGGCTGCCCAGGTTCAAATCCCAGTCCTGTCACTTGCTGCCATGTCCATGACCTTGAGGAAGAACCAACACTTCTATGTGCCTCAGTTTCCTTGTTTGTAAAGAGGAGACAAAACTGCCTGCCCTATGGAGGAGTTTTGAGGATTAAATCAGTTAATATACACCGAGTGCTCAGAGCATTCCCTGACATGGTGAGTGCGGGATTCATCCTGATGTTAGTATTAGTGGTTAATTAAACAGAGTTGAAAAGATGCTGAGAGGTAAGAAGGCAGGGGAAGTAATGCTGCCATACTCACAGTGACACTGAAATGTATTGTTTATTTCTTCCCATTACCGGAAAGATAACAATCTGTTAAAACAAACAAATCCAGGACTTCCCTAGCTGGTCCAGTGGTTAAGACTCCACTCTTCCAATGCAGGGGGCACGGGTTTGATCCCTGGTCGGGGAACTGAGACACCTCATGCAGCGCAGAGTGGGAAAAAAAAAAAAAACACGAACCCAAAGAGGGTTTTAAGGCCCAATACATGTCCATGGGGAGAGAAAAACGGGGACTACTTTCACGACAGGTGGTTTCTATTTTGACTTTTATTCCTTGGGTTAATTGTTCTCCTGACTTGACTGCAGTGCTCTTCACGATTTTCAGTAAAGGAAGGTGATTGTCAAGCCACAGTCTTTTTGAATTTCCCAAGCCCTGTGAGTCACCCAAGGAGAAGGGTGTCTAAACGCACTTTGCAGGTGTAGAAAGCCTCTCGGAGAATGAGCGGCACAGAAAACTACTTTCGACTTGTTAAGTGAGCAGAGAGATGGCCACCCCGCATCTCAGAAATCCTGGGTCTAGTCTTGATTCTGTCCCTGATGGTTACCTATTTGATAAATGCTTAGTAAGCTGACAAGATATTACAAAATCCTTTGATTTCACTTAATTTCGATTTTTTTTCCATATATAAAAAGAGGAAAATTTCCCTAGCAAGTAAGAAGCATGACAGTCCCAGGGGCCTGTTCAACAGAACACCCCACACGTTTGGGTATATGGGTCCTTAGTTTTGGCGATCATAGCACAGGCTGTAACGCAATTCTGCGGAAAAAGCCACAGTGCAGAAATCAGCGATCCTAGGATATTCTGATGTTTCCAAAACTAAATACATTTATTTGCAGCTTCATTCTGCACCATGGCCTGTAGATGCCCCTGAACTATAGGATGATGGGTACTCTTGTTCCTGGAGACATTTCCCCAAATCTTTCCCAGCAGAACCTAAATGTCACGGGAAAAGTTTGTGTTACACGGTGTCTGATAGGCCATCATCCATATTTCATATTCTAAGTGTCATATCTGGCTAATCTCTGTTTGGGGTCAATAAATGCAAATTTGGAGCAATTTCCTTTCTGTCACAAGTCATTAGCCCCCATGATGTGTGATGGTTCCTAGTTGTCTTAAAATAACAGTGATACCAATATTGTCCTGTTGTTTTTAATAGAGACATTCTCTGTGTGTGCAGCATTTCAATTCACAGTTCTATTGCACTAAATCTGTTCCTTCCTTCATTTGCTCATTCATCAAAAGTTGCCCCTGCCTATTTATAATCCCTGCATTTATGTCTGCCACAAGCAGTTGAAGAATAGCTCTGGAGAGTGACAAGAAAATGCTGGTCTCTAAATACAACAGTGCGATATGCCCACTGGGATCTTAAGATGTGCACTATTTGTGTACATGATCTACTATACTTTTGAAGATTCAGAAGTGATCGTATCAGAGGATGTTAGACTAGCAAACTAACAAAAATCGTGGCTTCTGTGTCTGGTTTCTTCATTGACTGATTGACTGAAGGAATGCTGAGCAGAAATCCAAGTGGACTGTTGTCCCTTCATGGGGGTTTATGGCAGAAATTTCCTGCCCTCTCCCCTGCTGTCTCCTGCAGCGTGGAGTGGAGCAAAGGTGAGGGTTGGGCATCCCAAACCTACAAAATGTGTGCCAGCTCTCCTGGAACTTATATAACTTGGTAGACGGAGGAGTTTGCCAAAAGTCTTGGCAAAATGGTGTCATGGATCACATCATGGTTACACTTTAATATATATATATATATATATATATATATTTTTTTTTTTTTTTTTTTTTTTGGGAAGGCAGCTAAGACTACTAACAGCTCACTGTGTCCTTATATCCACATCTTTGGGGATTAAGTTCAGCAAGGTATCCAGTAAAAAAATATTTCCAGAAGCAACCATTTCTAAAGTAACGTTTAATATTTTAAAAGCCCATGTTGATCTCTGCCTTGGTCTTAAATGCTTTGGGTGTATAGTTCATCCGGAATTTTTTTTCATGGCCATCTGAGCTACAGCATTTACTCATTCAACAAATAATTGTTGAATTCCTTCTGTGTACCAGGCACTGTACTAGATGCTGAGAATGAAGTAGCTAAATAGCTATAGCCACTTCTGTCATGGAGCCCATGGGTTAATTATAGTCTAAAATGTAATTCAATATTCACACCAAACGCGCAGGCTCAGCGGCCATGGCTCACGGGCCCAGCCGCTCCACGGCATGTGGGATCCTCCCGGACCAGGACATGAACCCGTGTCCCCTGCAACGCAGGAGGACTCTCAACCATTGCGCCACCAGGGAAGCCCACACTTTAATAATTTATCTTGTAGGGGGATCAGGTTATCCCAGTGAGAAACTAAACCCCAGAGCACTGACAAATTTAAAGCTGGATTGAGTTTCAGAGGGCAGTTATGTTGTGGATGGAAGGCTGAGATCCATGAAGGAGGTGACCTTTCCAAGGTCATTCAGTACATTAGTGAGAAAACCAGGAGGCATCACTGAAATCTCTGACTTGCTGTCTACTCTACTAGGTTGCCTCTTGGTCCAGCGCATTTACTCATTTTACAAAATTTTTAAAATTTATAAACTTTTGGGGCTTCCCTGGTGGCGCAGTGGTTGAGAGTTCGCCTGCCGATGCAGGGGACACGGGTTCGAGCCCCGGTCCGGGAGGATCCCACATGCCGCGGAGCGGCTGGGCCCATGAGCCATGGCGGCTGAGCCTGCGCGTCCGGAACCTGTGCTCCACAACGGGAGGGGCCGCAATGGTGAGAGGCCCGCGTACCGCAAAAAAAATAAATAAAATAAAATTTATAAACTTTTATACACGCAAGCAACCCTGCTGGATGGTGTGGCACAGCCTACAATGACTCTGTAACTGGATGAGCTGAGTTTCAGTGCTGGCCTCCATCACTTCTCGCTCTGTGACTTACAACAACTTAACATTTTACACTTCATTTCTTTATCCATACGATGAGTGTTGTGAGTTTTAAATGGTTTTATGCATGCCTAGCACAGTGCCTGGGACATCTGATTTTTTTAAAGCTGGAATTTGTAGAGAATATCATATCTTTCCAAAATATTTGCTCTGAGTAGATGCAACTTTTAGTCATATTTTTATTTCCCAAACAGGAATGCTAAGGAATGTTTCCTGACCTCAAATATCATCTAAAAACATCTAAACACCAGATATTTCAAGTTCCAGATCTTTGTGTGTCTTAAGTACCAACGTTCTTGCATGTCACCTGTTTCTTTCTTTTTTTTTATTTTTATGTTACCTATTTCTGTAAACACCCCAGTGTAATTGACTTTGAGACATAGATGGGACCTCTGTGGTTATCTCGATGGGGAGACAGGGGAGCATAATGGTTGAAGAAATGTATTTTAAAGTTAGATGTTCTGGTTTCAAGTCCCATCTCTGATGATTATTACAAGTGCGACCTAGAATATGTTACTTAAACGCTAAGCCCCAGTGTCCCCATGTAAAACATGTGGCTAATAGTAGAATCTACCTTATGGGGTTAAGGTGATGATGAAATGACTTAGTAGATATAAAGCATCCACCTGGCATATTCCAAGTCCTCCAACAATGGTAACCATCAATACTAACGCCTATTCCAACGTCTTGATTCTTTAGATATTATAACCCAACCCCAAAGGACTTTACAACTTGCCAAAGGTCACACAGCCAGTTAGTGGAAAGACCAGAAGCATAAACTAGGTTTGCTGAACATGAATAGGAGATTGATTATTGCCTCTGTTCATAAAAAAGTCAGCCTAAAAATATGATAGAAGCAATCAACGTTCTCAAACAATGGTGATCTCTTGATTCTAAACACAACTACGAGATGTCTGGGGAGTCGTAGTAGGAAAGGTTTTTTTTTTCCTCTAACTTGTACAGTTCCTAAAAAGCTTCCCTCTAAGGCTCAACCTCATGAATTAGAGAGCTGGGCTGAAGAATTCCCAAAGATATTAAATAATATTATAGTGTAATTGTCCCCTCAGAGGCATCTTGGCTATAAAGAGAAATAAAGCATCTCTTGTTGATAAGAAGATGGAAGCTCCAGAGAGGAATAGAAGTTGGACTCCGTACAGACAAAGCTTCTGAATTCATTGTTACAAAGGGTCTTAGAAGGGTCAAGGAGAAAAGCATATTCATTTCTCGTACATCAAAGTAGTGGCTGTCCCCAAACTGTAAGGTTACATGATTCATGACGTTGCCATGAGACAGAGTTGCTTGGTTAATGGGACTGGTGATACTGTGATGTTATTTGGTGACTTGCTGTCACATGCAGTCATGTGCTGCAGCCAGAATGCCCTTCTCTTCCCTCATCTGTGTTCAGTGACATCATGTTGGTAACTTGAAATCAGCAGTGGTGGGAGAGCTGACACCACGGAAACTGGCGAGTGTTGCAAATCAGGGGCTTTTCTCTGTCACAGCACTGAGGTTACTTTATCTATATTTTTCTCCTTGTTTAAAGCATTCTAGTCAGCTAGCGGGGAGAGAGACAGAGAGAGGGAGAGAGAGAACCACTCTTTTAATAGCAGTCTGTCACTATTCATGTGTTATAACTTAGAGATGGCGTTCTCAAAAGTGTGCTCCCTGAAATGAATTCTGAAAAAAATTTTCAAAGCTGAATTCTCCATGGTTTATTAGTCTTATCTAAAACAAAACACCAAAAGCAAATCATATTTGGAGAAAAAAATGCTGGCCAGTAAAGTATGAAAGGCTCAGTCAGAAAAGTTAGAAATGGATATGGGTGTACCAGGGATTGAACCCAGGCCCCCTGCATTGGGAGCACGGAGTCTCACCCACTGCGCCACCAGGGAAGTCCCTGACTTTTTTTTTTTAATGGAGAAAAAAAAAAAAAGAAAAACTGCAGTCCAGTGTGATGTTTTAAATTCAACCATTGCTTCCGTTTTATTTGCGAATCCCTGGTCCTGTTTTTTACACATTATAGAGTGCAGGTTGTATAAGATGATGATGATTTTCTTATAAAATATTAATGAAACACCCCACAGGCATAAATAAAAACGATTGTGCCCATATCTATCCTGAGTCAAGGCAAACGAATTAGAGAGCGTCTAGGCATGTTCTGCTGGGTTTAGTCAGAGCTGCATTTTAGTTCTATGTGTGCTAAGGAAATTCCATCAAGAAAGAATAAAACTGTTTTTTACCCATTCATATCCTAATATACATCTGCAATAAAAAGCAATCAGCTTTTGATCATGAAGGTGATTTCCTGTGTATTATTTTCAGCCCTTTGTGGAAACAAGCACCCCCTCTGCACATTAACCTTCTGGGAGAAGGTCCACTGCCCTGACAATTTCAGCCACATCTTACAGACTTCCGTGTAATTTACACATTTCAAGTTTGCTAATGGGTTCTTTATATCAAAACCACCAGAGATAGAAAATCTTTCTTTGAATCTTCATCTTGAAAGAGATGTTGAAAGAAAGCCGTGAAATCCACAGGTCCTGTTCAAGAGAAGGTTACTTTAAACTGTGACTAAATTAAACAGGGTGCACTTTTGAAGAGTCGGATCTTTGCTTGGCAACTTAATGACAAAAGCAAAGAGGAGATCACAGGGAAAATTCAAGTTTCTTTTTCCTCCAGCCTTTTCAGATTAATGCCAAGAAAATAGATCGTCCTCGAAAGAGATACCCATGTGTTTGAACAAGTGGTTCTAATATTACCTAACAGGGAATGTAATTTCTCATTTTACCAACCCTTAGTCCTGTTCTGTAATATGTTCAGAAGAACCCCAGGGAAAATGGAGCCACACGCTAGTGCCACAAACCTTTCCCAATGCAGCTGCTTTAACATTTAAGTGTGACTCTTCCAAATGAAGAAACATCCACGATGAAAGCAGCAGCAGCAACATGTAAATGTTCAGCTTTGCTTTTCCTCCACTGTGTGGAGATCATTACGGTATTGGAATTGGTCCCCAAGGATGAACAGGGGACTAAAGTACAGAGGGGTTGGTCTGTGGTCTGTGCCAGGGTCCAGCAAACTGCACAGACCCAGAACTGAATCTGATCTGCAGCCTGCTTTTGTAAATAACGTGTTACCAGAACTCAGCCACACCCTTCCTTTGTTATCTTGTCACTTACACTCTGTAACAGCTGAGATGGGTAGTTACCAAAGAGAGAATAGGGCCCGGGAAGCCCCAAGTATTTACGAGCTGACCCTTTACAGAAAACGTTTGCTGAGATCGGCTTTATGCTATCAAAATTACCAACATAAGAAGATATTTCCTTATTACCCATAAAGTTAGGAGGAAAGCAGTGGGCTGCTCTTAATAGCATATTCCCAGAGCTTTATTGCCCTTCACTGGTGCCAGAGAAAGGACTGGAAGCTTAGCAAAGAAAGTGTGAGATTT
Organism: Lipotes vexillifer; assembly: GCF_000442215.2. Taxonomy (NCBI): domain Eukaryota; kingdom Metazoa; phylum Chordata; class Mammalia; order Artiodactyla; family Lipotidae; genus Lipotes; species Lipotes vexillifer. The sequence continues at coordinate 4,738,982 of NW_006792683.1, forward strand.
AGAACAAAGTGTATCACTGTAGATGCCTTATCACAGAAAAGGGTCAGGCAGAAATGGGGATTTAAAGACACATTTGCCTGGAGGCAAAAATGACATTTAGAGGTACCGTTAAGGACAAGTAGATTCTGCAAAGAAAATAAAGTTCATTTAAACGATTTCATCCTACTTGCTTTCCACGTAGGTGACAATCTTTTATGACTTTATTTTCTTTCTTTTGTAAAGGGCAAGTGATATTTCCCTCCAAGAGTTATTAAATGTGTACCATCGCCTTTTGAGTCACTGCCTTTCAGATAAAACCATGACTGTTACTTTCCACAATGGATTTCCTTGTCTTCCTTTCATGATTAAATGAGATGCTATCTATTAAATGTGTAATTGAACACTAATTTACTGCTGCTGCATTTATTGACTCACCCATTGTGTTTGATACTCACTATGTAAGGTATGTGATTTATATACATATGTATTTATAAATACATAGGAATATGTATTAATTCCTTTTATCCCACTGGTTGTTTCTTCTTAATCTCTTTTGCTGGTTTCTCCTCATCTTCCAGTCTTTTTTTTTTTTTTTTTTTTTTTGGCCATGCCTACATTTTATCATATTTTTCTCTTTTCATTCTTTTTTTTTTTTTTTTTTTTTTTCGGCCATGCCGTGTGACTTATGGGATCTTAGTTCCCCGACCACGGATTGAACCTGGGCCCTTGGCAGTGAAAACACAGAGTCCTAACCACTGGACCGCCAGGGAATTTCCCTTCCAGTCTTCTAAATGTTGAAATACTCCAGGCTAAGTCCTTGGGTCTCTTCTCTATGACCTACTGCTTTGATGATCTCATCCAGGTCTGGCTTTAAAAATCATTACAGTAAGTCCCCTACATATGAAAAAGTTCCATTCCGAAAGTGCGTTCCCAGGTCCAATTTGTTCGTAAGTCCAACAAAGTTAGCCTAGGTACCCAACTAACACAATTGGCTTTATAGTACAGTACTGTAATAGGTTTATAATACTTTTCACACAAATAATACATAAAAAACAAACACAAAAAATAAAGAAAACATTTTTAATCTTACAGTACAGTACCAGCAGTACAGTAAAGGAACCAGCAAAGAAAACAGAGACCTGGGCGGTCAAACAGGTGGTGAAAAGTCAGGACAGGTAGTTAGAAATCAAGTGAAGGGAGCCTTAAAGCCACAGGCAGCCCTGAGTTTCAGGAGGATGAGAAACGAGAAACGAAATGGGACATGAGTTTTGTGAAGATAAATGAAGGGGCCTGGGGAAGATGGGAAAGGGTTGACTTAAAAAAGACAGCTGACAGTTTTTCCTCCAAGAAGGAAAAGAGAGAGATTATCTCGGGGGTGGTTAGGGCTGGAGAAATTGTGACAGCAGGAAAGGATGCGATGTTGTCAAGGACATTTAGTTGCTCAAGGGCAGCGGAGGGAACTGAGCTGAGATCTCTGATACTCCACTGAGGAGGCCGTTCAGTGCCAGGTGCGTGCTCCAAGGCTTAGTGCCCAGAGGTGTGATTTTTTATCCTCAGCTCTTAGAAAATGAGAGCTGGATACCAGGCAGCTTAGGGAGGCCATTGATTTTTCTCTTAGAAAAGTGGGGTCCCTTCCCTGCAGCTGGGAGGAGGTGAAAACATGAGGCCTCTCATCACGTTGAATCACCGAAAATCTCTGGTGGATTTTCTTCGCAGATGGGGCATTCACGTACACAATCTCACCAAAATGCGAGCTAAGGTAATAAGTTTCGCTGACAGATTCTCTATCCTTCCTTTCCCTTCCTCTCTCCAACAAACCTTTTTCCCCTTTTCCTAAGTCATCTGCACACTGGACTAGGGAAAAATGGGCCTTGAATGCCTTTCCCACATGGGGCTGTGACACTTGAATCTTTGTTCAAAAGTATTTCATAGACTATCACAGAAAAAAAAAAAAAAGAGACCCTACATACATACACTGTCTTGTTCTAGCTTCTTCCCATGCTCCACATGGACTGGAATTCTGTCTTATTCCATTTTCTTTTAAATTTTGGTTTTCCATTTACCACCCCAAAGCCATCTTCTATCAGTCTTAAAGGTGAGGGAGCATCCCTTTTACTCTGTGCCCACCTTGAGTCTAGACTCAGGGTTCCCATATCCCACCCACGCTCCAAATCTGGTCCTATGAATGCAGACAAGTAATGTTGATCTTACTGATGCTTTCAAGAGAATTTAGAACAAAAGAATGCATTGCCCAGGAAAACTTCATAAAATTCATTTCTCCCCTGGGTCTCCATGTTTCCACACAAAGTATATTGCTTCCTTTAGTTCATCCCTACATAGTGTGATTTTCCAACTCTGATCTTTCTTCATAATTTTTCTCTGAATGCAATCCAGGTTGGTATGATTTCTCTTAAAGGCTCCTCTTAAAATATCATGTTCAGAATGTAATACAATGTCATAGAGAGAATGTTACCAGTGCAAAATGGAGTCAGCTCATTGCTTCCAGTTTTTTGACACTAGCATTCTATGTCTGCAGCCTGAAAATGTGTTAATTAAGCTCTGGGGAGACCCAGCTAACTTTGGACTTATACTGAATTTATGGGTTAAGCAACCAGATCTTTTTTATTTTTTTCAATTTTAAATGTGTTTCTTTTCTTTCTTCTTTATTGGAGTATAATTGCTTTACACTTCTCTGTCACTATCTTCTGGTCAGAATGGCCATCATCAAAAAAATCTACAAACAATAAATGCTGGAGAGGGTGTGGAGAAAAGGGAACCCTCTTACTCCTCTTAGTGGGAAAGTAAATTGATACAGCCACTATGGAGAACAGTATGGAGGCTCCTTAAACAACTAAAACTAGAACTGCCATATGACCCAGAAATACCACCACTGGGCATATACCCTGAGAAAACAATAATTCAAAAAGATATGTGCACCCCAATGTTCATTGCAGCACAATTTACAATAGCCAGGACATGGAAGTAACTTAAAGGTCCATCAGCAGAGGAATTGATAAAGAAGATGTGGTACGTATATGCAATGGAATATTACCCAGCCATAAAAAGGAACGAAATTGTGTCATTTGCAGAGACAAGGGTGGACCTAGAGACTGTCATACAGAGTGAAGTAAGTCAGAAAGAGAAAAACAAATATCGTATATTAACACATATATGTGGAATCTAGAAAAATGGTATAGATGATCTTATTTGCAAAGCAGAAATAGAGACACAGACGTAGAGAACAAACGCATGGATACCAAGGGGGAAAAGGCAGGGTGGGATGAATTGGGAGATTGGGGTTGACTTATATACACTTCTATGTATAAAATAGATAATTACTGTACAGCACAGGGAAGTCTACTTGGTGCTGTGTGGTGACTTAAATGGGAAGGAAATCCAAGAAAGAGGGGATATATGTACACGTATGGATGATTCAATCACATCTTTTTTTAATCTGAAAAAATAGCTCTTTCCCATCATGTACTTGGCATTGTGTCTATCCCCATTAAACTTCATTTCAGCCCAAAGTTCTAGCCTGTCTCAGTTCACGTACTCAACATACATAGATTTGCCTATCATGGCCAAAGCCTTCAGAATGCTGATTCTTCCACTAAGTACATTAGCTAGTCCTCCTCACTTTTTGTCTGATCACAAATTTAATTATTAAATGCCTTGTCTATCTTTATCCTAGGAAGAGTGTCCAGGGTCACGGGTACAGAGGCCCTGGGAGCATACAGGTGCATGTATTGGGCCAACCCTGGAAACAAAGTTCTGGGGCCCTAATCTCTGTGCATAATCTGGGGCTGGTTCATGATCTGAATGCAGGGTTTGGGAATCCCAAAGGCAAAAGAACCTAAAGACCAGGTAGACAGCCAATAACCAAGGGATCAATGGGTAAGTAGTAGAGTCAGGGCAGAAACAGAACAGAAATTCAGGAAAAGGACAAAAAGGAACATCACCTAAAATGAAAACAGCTACCAGTGCCAGGGGCTGGGAACTCTGGGTGTTTTTTGGAATGTTATTCTCTGGAGTTGCATATGATATTTAAGTGACTCAAAAAAAGACAAGCAATGCAATAATATTTTTCATAGTCCTTCTGCTGTCAGTCATGAGAGTGTCAGAACCTCCGCAAGGGACCAAATCATCCCGAATCTTCCCACATCTTCGTTCATCTTTGCTTATTTAATCATCATCGCCTCCAGCCCAGTTCTGTGACTAGGGAAGCATCCACTCCAATCCTCAGTGGCTTAAAACAAAATTTATGCTCAGAAACTGCCCTCTGGGCAGGGCTGGGGAGGGAGAGAGTTTGTTTCTGCTTCACTGCCCTTTAGCCTCAGCCTTTTGAAGCTGGGGGCTAGAATCTGAAGGCTTGTTCACCTGCCTGGCAGCTGGGCTGGGAAGACTCAAGAAACTGGAGGCTGGAGGGGCTTCCCTGGTGGCGCAGTGGTTGGGAATCTGCCTGCTAATGCAGGGGACACGGGTTCGAGCCCTGGTCTGGGAGGATCCCACATGCCGTGGAGCAACTAGTCCCGTGAGCCACAACTACTGAGCCTGCGCCTCTGGAGCCTGTGCTCTGCAACGGGAGAGGCCGCGATAGTGAGAGGCCCGCGCACCGCAATGAAGAGTGGCCCCCGCTTGCCGCAACTAGAGAAAGCCCTAGCACAGAAACGAAGACCCAGCACAGCCAAAATAAATAAAAAAATAGAGACACAGACGTAGAGAACAAACGCATGGATACCAAGGGGGAAAAGGCAGGGTGGGATGAATTGGGAGATTGGGGTTGACTTATATACACTTCTATGTATAAAATAGATAATTACTGTACAGCACAGGGAAGTCTACTTGGTGCTGTGTGGTGACTTAAATGGGAAGGAAATCCAAGAAAGAGGGGATATATGTACACGTATGGATGATTCAATCACATCTTTTTTTAATCTGAAAAAATAGCTCTTTCCCATCATGTACTTGGCATTGTGTCTATCCCCATTAAACTTCATTTCAGCCCAAAGTTCTAGCCTGTCTCAGTTCACGTACTCAACATACATAGATTTGCCTATCATGGCCAAAGCCTTCAGAATGCTGATTCTTCCACTAAGTACATTAGCTAGTCCTCCTCACTTTTTGTCTGATCACAAATTTAATTATTAAATGCCTTGTCTATCTTTATCCTAGGAAGAGTGTCCAGGGTCACGGGTACAGAGGCCCTGGGAGCATACAGGTGCATGTATTGGGCCAACCCTGGAAACAAAGTTCTGGGGCCCTAATCTCTGTGCATAATCTGGGGCTGGTTCATGATCTGAATGCAGGGTTTGGGAATCCCAAAGGCAAAAGAACCTAAAGACCAGGTAGACAGCCAATAACCAAGGGATCAATGGGTAAGTAGTAGAGTCAGGGCAGAAACAGAACAGAAATTCAGGAAAAGGACAAAAAGGAACATCACCTAAAATGAAAACAGCTACCAGTGCCAGGGGCTGGGAACTCTGGGTGTTTTTTGGAATGTTATTCTCTGGAGTTGCATATGATATTTAAGTGACTCAAAAAAAGACAAGCAATGCAATAATATTTTTCATAGTCCTTCTGCTGTCAGTCATGAGAGTGTCAGAACCTCCGCAAGGGACCAAATCATCCCGAATCTTCCCACATCTTCGTTCATCTTTGCTTATTTAATCATCATCGCCTCCAGCCCAGTTCTGTGACTAGGGAAGCATCCACTCCAATCCTCAGTGGCTTAAAACAAAATTTATGCTCAGAAACTGCCCTCTGGGCAGGGCTGGGGAGGGAGAGAGTTTGTTTCTGCTTCACTGCCCTTTAGCCTCAGCCTTTTGAAGCTGGGGGCTAGAATCTGAAGGCTTGTTCACCTGCCTGGCAGCTGGGCTGGGAAGACTCAAGAAACTGGAGGCTGGAGGGGCTTCCCTGGTGGCGCAGTGGTTGGGAATCTGCCTGCTAATGCAGGGGACACGGGTTCGAGCCCTGGTCTGGGAGGATCCCACATGCCGTGGAGCAACTAGTCCCGTGAGCCACAACTACTGAGCCTGCGCCTCTGGAGCCTGTGCTCTGCAACGGGAGAGGCCGCGATAGTGAGAGGCCCGCGCACCGCAATGAAGAGTGGCCCCCGCTTGCCGCAACTAGAGAAAGCCCTAGCACAGAAACGAAGACCCAGCACAGCCAAAATAAATAAAAAAATAAATAAAAAAAAATAATAATAAAGAGCCTTCGAAGACGTAATTTAAAAAATAAAAATAAAAAAAAAAAAAGAAAGAAACTGGAGGCTGGAACACTGGGGCTTCCCCAAACATAGCTACCTCCACGTGGTCTCCAGCACGGTGGCTTCGTGGTGGCCAATTTCTTATATGATGGCTCAGAGCTCCAGTGCTAGTGTCCCGAGAGAGAGACCAAGCAGAAACCCAGCCCCGGAAGGCAGAGTGTCACTTCTGCTGCATTTTATCATCACAAGCACTTCACAGAGGCTGGTCCGTCTTCAAGAAGAGGGAAATTAGACCTCACCCACTGGGTGGGGGGGGCGGTGGGCATCAAACAACGTGCAGATAATTAAAAAACCATCCCTCCTCTTTTGTAACTTCGACTTATAGATTCCCACACTTCAGCATCCACGCCTTCGTTGATATGGTCTTTCAGCTTCCAACCTCACAGCTGACCCTTGGTTTCTGGCTTTTCTTCCTCTCTGGGTTGATATTGTTCAGCCTGCCTCCATCACTGTATTATTTGTTCAGCTTTACCATCTCTCTCTCCTGTTACAAAGGGTAATTTCTGACAGAAGCACCTATGGGCGGGTGAAGGGATACATCCTGTGACATTTCTTCCCCCTGCAAGTCTCAAGAGTGAACAGCTGAGAGGGCGAGAATGTCGGTAGCAATCCTACACAAGGTTCTGAAATTATCTAGAAGCTCCTGACCCACCGATTTGGGCCCGGGGCTTGCAGGCCCAGGGGGAGATTACGGTGGAGAGTTGCGAGCACCCTCAGCCGTCGGTGGGAGTGGGCGGCACTCTGACACCCAGGCCCCACCGCAAGCTTAGAGGAGGTGGGCTTCTATCTATAGAACTGGCTAATCTGTCTCTGCTTGAGGTGATGGAGATACTCAGGGTCCAATTTATTGCACACCAACACGAGCTCTTATCACTCGCATTATTGCTCTAAGGAGACTGAGAACGATTCCCATCAAGCACATTTAGTGCAAAGAAAGGGCCTCACTGAGTCCAGCTCTCCTGTGGTCAGTGGGCATCACACCTAGGTTCCCCTCGTAAACAGAACATAAACAGCCCATTCAAATTAAGAGCTTGTTAAGAACCCACATCGCTGTAACCAAGGTAGCAGCTGGCTGCAGCCTCAGAATGGGGGTGAAGATTCTATTATTTCCCTGGTGTTCACAAAAGGACCCCTTTACAAGCGTGGTCTCCCCATGTGAGAGATTCCATTGTATTTTGAAATCTTTGAAATTTCGGGGCAGACTTTTACAAACAGACCTTAAAAGTAATGCCTGTGTGCCTGGTGGTTTGACAGCAAAGGGTGTATGAAGGTGGACTCTGAGCCATGGTCTTGGGCAGTCTCCACAGAGAGAGAAAATGGATTTTAAATGTGAAAACAAAAAAGCATCCACGCGGAATGCCTTGAGAGATCAAAATGGAGAAAGAAGTCCTGAGCACAACCAGTTCTCTTTATTGGATGGCCCAAGACAGGAGCAGGTGATCTCCACTGTGGAGATGGGTGTGGTTGGACGTTGTACGAATGCAGTGGACCCCTTTGCCTTGGGCGCTGAGCTGTTTTGGTTTCCTACGCAGACTGTAGGCTAAAAAGTGGCTCATTCATTGATCAACAAAGCCAAGTTTGTGAGCAAGAGATGATTCTGAAAAAGCTGGAGAGGAGGTCAGAACTGATCAGAAAAAAACTCGTTAGAGACACACGCAAAGGGGGATTCAGCTCTCTCCCAGTCCACACGCCCCACCCCACCAAGCTCTCTTCTTTCCCACCAAACGCATGAACATCCACGTGACTTGGGCAAAGCCTGGCGGAATGTGAGCTTGGGGAAGAAAGAACAGAAGGCTGTGGTCTGAACACAGGCCACAAGCCCTCACTGTAGAGCGAAGGGCATTAAACACAATTGCATTCAACATGCTTTTATTTTCAAGAAAAAATTAGGGACTCCCCTTCCCCCAGCCCTAAAGCTACTTAATTTCTCAATACAAGAGAAAGAGAGCTCTCTCTCATCTGACATCACAGAGGACTTTCAAGCCACAGGTTCAGTGAGACTTTTCTAACCCGTTGTGTCCAAAGTGGGACCCGTTTCCCAGATTGGAACCCACACGGGACGGGTGGTGGAAATCGCAAGCAGACTGTGCATTAGATCTGTGGCTTTTCTGTTGCATCAGCGTCATGCATGTTATGTTGTCCAGTTCAGGTGACAGGGCTTCTGCCTCGTCTACTCCTTTCCCTGTGGTCCTCCTGTTGGGACGGGTGATCTCAGCCCATTTGGATGGAGCTCCAAGACCCCACCCACATACTTGTCAGTGGCTCTCCCGAGGAAGGACGTTTAGTCGCTCTCTAGCCAGTGACTGGGGAGTTTCACACCAGTTTCAAAAAGCTGCCTGGGTCTGCATTCTCTGGGTGCTGAGCTTCATACGATGGACCAGATCCTCTTAGAACATCGAAACCTGGACTCCTGGCCACCTCTTCCCTTTGGGACCAGATCGAGTGCTGGGTTCTTCTAGCAAATGTTGGTTTCTTCCCTTCTCCAGTGAACAAACAAGGATAGTAAAAAGAAATTGCACATGGGAATTTGGGTCTTTTTTGGATCACTCTACCTATCAGAGAATGCCTCCTTTTCAGAGAGATCTAATTTAAAGGGAAAGTTTGATTCCCACTGCCACTGTTTGCAGTAGCAGAGAAGAAGGGACACCCTCAGAGAGGCTGGGATGTTTGGGGCTCTGTGTTAAAGTTCTTATGCCCCCCCAATACATTAACAGAAATGACCACGAAGAGCTTGGATAATGAGTGCCCCATGGGTGTAACGCAACAGCTATGAGCACGGGTTCCTTTCCCATCTCCTTCCCTACTTTCTTCTCCATCCCTCATGAGGTCTGTGAGACAAGGGTACTTGGAGGGGGTGAGTGTATTCTCACTTTCAAGCTCCCAAGGAAAATGGGGGGAGGCTCCTCTTCCGTGATGGTCTGGTTCTTTCAGATGGGGAGAAATTCATTGGGCTAGAAATAGTATCTCTTGGATTTCTCAGATACCTTTCTTTCAAAGAGCACCTATTCCAGGTCGTTAAGAGCCGGGCTGCCAGCTAATCTCCTGAGGTGGAAGAGGAGGGTTCAGCTGTTCCCTAGACACTCCTCTCATCATTTGATTTTATTTTTGTGACATTATTCCTTAGCCACTCTGACTTACACCAATTTGGAAGCTTCTCTGTAACTCTGCCAGAAACCGTGGCTTTTACAGCGTCCTCCTCCCAAGGTGGAGGGCCATAGCTCCCAACGCTGGGTTTTCGCTTTCAATGTGCTTCTATCCTCTTTCTAACTTTAAGCAAGAGATTACTAGCTCTGGCCCCTTTGCAGTTTTTTCTGTTCTCCTCACTGCTGTGGGTAATGCATCTTGGTCCTTCTTACGATAATTTCAGTGGGGTTTGGGGAGACACAGGAGGAGGAAGAAAAAGCCTTGTGCTCAGGCACCATCTTGAATTAGAACTTGGAAAGTATTTCAAAAAATAAATATTTCTGGGCTCCAATCCCATGCCTTCTGAATCTGAATCACCAGGTGTCCTGCCCAGAAAAAAAATAAGTTTTGTTGCTTTTTTTTTTTTTTTTTTTTTG
>NW_006792683.1:4748950-4793247 GCF_000442215.2 Lipotes vexillifer
GTCTCCCGTTGCGGAGCACAGGCTCCGGACGCGCAGGCTCAGCGGCCATGGCTCACGGGACCAGCCGCTCCGCGGCATGTGGGATCTTCCGGGACCGGGGCACGAACCCGCGTCCCCTGCATCAGCAGGCGGCCTCTCAACCACTGCGCCACCAGGGAAGCCCACGTTGCTTTTTTATATTAAAAAAAAATCCCCCTTGGTGGCTCTGAAGCAAGCCCTCCCTGGAACAGTGATTGGAGCTCAGACCTGTTGAAGTCCCAGCTCCCACCCAACCCCCAGCCTGCTCTTTTTCTGCTGTACCAGCCATTCAAACAATTTATATTTCCTTTTTGCCTGCTGTGATGTTTCATTGTTTTGCACTTTTGAACATGCTGATCGAATTGCCTGTGTTTCATGTCTCACCTTTTTCACTTAATAAGTTCTGTTCATTCTTCATTCTGTCTCCGATGGGAAGCCTTTCTAGGTGCTCTCCTGTCTCCTATGCTGCCTGTCAACAGGGCCTGGCATGGAATGGGTACTTGATAAAATGCCATTGAAATAACATTGAATTATATTAGAATTCAACCAGTTTGAATGAACAGAGTGGAAGAAGAATTTTAGCAAATAACTAAAAATTATGGGAGACCAAAGACCATCTCTATCCTTCTGGGCTCATTAAAGATGAGAAATTAAATCTCTCTTAAAATATTTAAGAAGACCGTAAAATCTTAAACATGTAAATATTTAAGAAGACTGTAAAATAGTTAAGACTGGAAGAACGTGTACGTTTATTTGTATATTTGCCATTTCAGCCTCAAAGACTTCTATGTCATCTCTTATTCTCATCCCTGCCTTTAAATCTAACGCAACTCCCCAGCTCAGCAATGAGCTGCCATTCTAGCTCCTGTGACATCAGGCCAGCTGTGTCTTAAAAGACAATTAAGCTAAAGGGAAGTTTATGTGTGGGGAAAAGTTACCACCATCACTGCCGTAACTGTGGTCACTGAAGGTACCGGGATTAGAAGCACAATCCTTTGGATTTTAAACGTGATAAGAAAGACAGAAACAGATTCAGATGCCAGCAAAGACAAAGCCATGTTTGTTTAGACCTATTTTCAATTGTGTCTCTTGGGAAAAGCTTACTTTCCTGCAGCAAGATTGGAAAGGGTTTGGACTGGAGGAACTCAGGTGATGAGCGTATGTGTTAATTTACTAATTAGCTTCGGGGACTTAATTTTGTCACCCTGAATGCAAAACTCAATGCTTCCCATTGTGCCAGATGCTTTCACAAATCAAATCCCACAGACAGGAATAATTTCTCTCTTGGGGGATGAATTTTATAAGCTGTTATATTACCTGCCATGTTTGCGACTAACAGTCTTGGGGTTCTACAGATTGTGTAACTCTGAACTCTTTGGGCCATGGTAGGACTAAGACAGCCAATCAATTCAATTCAAACATTTTACTGAATATAGGAATCTGAGGTCCAGGAGACAGGAATTGTCTTATCCATTTTTGTTACTGCAGCACGACCTACAGTGCTAGGTAGCTAGCAGGTGACCAAGAAATATTTGTTAAATCACAGATGGGTCATAGATGGACAAAGTGGGAAGCTGGTTGAATAATACGCTGCCAGGGTCTGTCCACAATGAACTCATGGTCTAGAGCAGGGATCATGCACTCAGGTGTCTACAGGGCCTGGAAGGTAGAAATAAATCAGTGAGATGGATCAATAATAAGAAAAATCGGTGGCCAGAAATATATTCAATCTTTCTCTGTTTTTCCAGATGTGTTGTTGTAAAGTCACAACAGAAATATGTGTAATATAGAATAGTATCAATTTGAAATTGAAAATTAACATATGCATATATTTGAATATGTAATTCATTACACGTTTCAGTTTGTATTTTTATTTTGTTAACTCATTATACTTTGGATTAGAACATAGAAACCTGACCACGGCTCTTGTTTTTTTTCTCTTTTTTTTGGTATTAAGATGACAGTGTCAAGTCTTGTGTTCCGTGTTTAATGTTAAGTCCTTTAACGGGCTGTGACATTTAGTTTTATTCAGTTTTATAATGAAAAACAGCTGTTCACAAATGTAGGGATTCTAAATGCAGAAAGATTCTTGCACAGTGATTTTTTTAAAAACAATGACTCTTGAAATATTTGCAATATTCTGCTTTTCTAACATCATTGTATTTACTTTTCTTTGGAGTGTAGGACAGTGATTTCCATTTGTAGCTTTTATTCAAATTATGAATTTTACATCTGAGTGTGAATTGAACAACGTTAGTTCATGTTCTAAAGTTTAAAATCTGAGAATCTTTTTTTTGCTGTTCAGTCCTCAAGTCTATAATTTTGGAAATGTTTCACTTTCATTTCAGGAAATGGATTTCAGAAAGGGAAACTGGGGTATATGTTGGTGAAAGGTGGTGAGGTTTTTCTTTGAATTATACTAACATGCCTATTTTTCCCCAAAAGCTAATAAAAATCTCTGTCACCATGGCAAAACCAAATCCCTGGCATCCTGCCAGCTCTGAATCTAATAAACATGAATGGTCTGTAGTTTTAGGCTAGGGGCAGGCAGTATTCATGGTGTTACGTATATGAAAGTTTTAGTACAAAATTATTCCTGGGTGAATGAGTTAACAAATAGCTAACGAAAAAGCCTTTGCACACTGTTACCATCTTGGATTTTAGTACTACAGCGAGTACTAAAATATTAACCATGACCATTCCAGGAGCCATATCGTAATCCAGTTTACTACTTTGGATGGGTCCACCTTAAAATGTTCAGGACTTTTCTCAATACAGGATAGTAGGTCATGCCCTGATATGTGTACCTATCATAGGCATCACGTCCAAAAGTTTCTATCAAACTTTGGTCATATCAAAATTCTGACTGGAAGCATGAAGAAATGCAGATCTATTGGGAGATGTTATCTGCATTCTCATCTGTAATAGAAAACATCATTAACAATCTATTTTCAAGCAACTCCTCCTGCAAGTTCTCAGCCTTAAGGTCAGCATTCTGGGCACAAGTGTTTCTGGTTAGACTTCGTAGGTTTGTAAATACTCATCTCTTAGGTTTGTAAATACTCGTCCCTGTCCGGCACTGCTGCTCTCTAGAGATACTGTTCCAAACCCACTATCTGAGAAAGTTTTGATGCCTGGGCAATTTTTTTTTTTTCACTTAATATATAAAAGTGTCTCACTTGCAGAATTATTTATTTTACTCACATTATAAATAAGCAAGTTGAAATTTTATTTTTTCATTTCATTCATTTTTTAAAAAATCATATTTTATTCAGGTAAAGCTTACCCTGCCCCAGGGAAACACAATAAAGGCTGTTACTCACATTTTCCCCTCACTCCTTCATGTCCCGATGGACACTGGTGTGGCTCTGCCCGGTGTGACATGCCCCATTCTCCCGGGATCTGTGAGTATAACAAACTCTCTCTTAATGGTAGTCATCTCCTGACCTGTTGGCCTCACTATACCTGAGCAATAATAAATCCTGTATTTTCAAACAACGTGGGACTAGAAGTAACGTGAAGTGATACCAATTCATACATCTGAACTACGTGTACATCCAATTCTTGAACTGCAGGACTTCTATTTTTATACAAATACAGTTGACCCTTGAACAACATGGGTTTGAACTGTGTGGATTTTTTCTCAATAAATACATACTGCAGTACTATGACATCGGAGGTTGTTGAATCCATGGATACAGAACTGCTGATATGGAGGGCTGACTGTAAATTTACAAACAGATTTTCACCTGCACAAGGGGCAGTGCTGTATTTAATAAGGTGTATTTAAATTTTAAAATTTCATCTTAACAAATATTGATAATTTTCTTTCTTTCTTTCTTGGGTCACATGGTGCAGCATGCTGAATCTTAGTTCCCCAACCAAGGACTGAACCAGAGCCCCCTGCGTTGGGAGGGTGGAGTCCTAACCACTGGACCACTAGGGAAGTCTCTTTTTTTTTCAGTACGTGGGCCTCTCACTGTTGTGGACTCTCAACCACTGCGCCACCAGGGAAGCCCGCACTAGGGAAGTCTCTTAACAAATAATTTTGAATAAACATTTTGATATTGGTTAATTATCATTTATAATTAAAAGAAAAATAACCTTTTGGAAAATATGTAATTAAAAAAATTTTTTTAAATTAAAAAATGTTTTACATTTCATTTATGCTTTAATGAAAATAAACTTAAATTGTGTATCGCTTAAGTAAAAATATGTTTCACCTTTAATCCTTTAGATCATTACTGTCAATAACAAATTATGTGACTTTTGATTATAACAACATAAATAATGATTTCACTGAAATAAAGCCAACAAAATAAGCTAAATGGAAAAATATAAAATAATTTATAAATTATTTATATCTTTATTTTATCACTCATTCAAGCATCCTTGGTCCATCCGCAGTACACTCACATGTGTGCAGTAACAATCAAATTTAGTTTTCATTGGTATTTTGATGACTTTCCATCAGATAGAGACCTTAGCTTTACCCATATTTTTAATTTTGTCATTATGAAGGTGTATTTGTTAAAGTAGGAATATAGAACATATATTCCTCAATAGTTTGCTTAACTTATGGCCTTTAAATATTTAAGTGTGTGGTACACGGGCCTGTACTGGTATTCCTGCCTTGGCCCTACGCTGTCAGCAGCAGGCTAGCAGACATACTGACTTCCTGTTTCTCAAAATGACAAGCCTCCTCCAGCCATGTCCTCTCGCAGGAAACTTCTTTCTCTGAGGTCTTCTCACAGTGACCCCTGGGTCACTCATCTGAGCTTCAATGTCACCTCCAAGGGATGCTCTTCCCTGGATAAAGGCTCTATAGGATTCCGTTGTTTTATTTTCCTTGTGTCTCGTATCACCACCAGATATTTCCTAATCTATACCTTTGTTCATTTTCTGTCTTCTAACACTGGAATTTAGACCCTAGACAAATTAAATCAGAATCTTTGATGTCAGGCTCAGTTTGGGTATTTTCCTTAAAGCTTTCTTATATGAAGGCAGGGTTGAAAACCACTGCCCCGGGGCTACCCTTGGTTGTATGCTCAAGGAAACATAAACAGGAATGGTCAGGAAGGCCTGTTTGCAATAGCAAAAAAAAGAAAGAAAAAAAAAAGTAACTAAAATATATGGCGCCAGGAAAATGGATATGTAAGTTATGGCATATTCATAAGGTACAATAAATACCACACATCAGTTAAAATAAATTTCTTTGAGCTACATAAATCAACGTGGATAAATCCCCCCAAACACAAGTATGAAAAGCAAGTTAGGGAAAAATATGTATGGTACAGTAGTATTTATTTTAAAAGCTAAAAAATGATGCAAAACAATGCATAATTTATGGATACGTACATCTGCAAGTAAATTTAATTTTAAAAAAATTCCTAGGATGATTAACATCAATTTTGTGAAAGTGATTATTTCTCGAAAAGGGGGGTGGGTACAAGGACTAGGGAAGGAGAAGCAGGAGCTTCACCTCTTATTCTAAATGCTTTACTTAAATGTTCCATTTAACAGAGCTCATTCACTATGCTTTTCTGTGTCCTTGAAAGCTTTTTTTTTTTTTTTTTTTTTTTTTTTTGCGGTACGCGGGCCTCTCACTGCTGTGGCCTCTCCCGTTGCGGAGCACAGGCTCCGGACGCGCAGGCTCAGCGGCCATGGCTCATGGGCCCAGCCGCTCCGCGGCATGCGGGATCTTCCCGGACCGGGGCACGAACCCGCGTCCCCTGCATCGGCAGGCGGTGTGCCACCAGGGAAGCCCCCTTGAAATCTTTTGTAATAAGAAAGAGATGATAATTTTACAGTATTTTTGGAGGCACTACCAATAGAACTTCATGATCGTTTTAGTCAATTCTCTGGGCTTTCCAGTTTTGTGGCAAATATTGTCATAACTTGCTTCTAACTCTTCATCAATTCAGACTAACGTAGAAAATTTGAGAGCGATCTGGGTCTTCATAGCATTGTAATCAAGAAATTTTGCCCCTGCCATTTGGGGTGCTATGGAATCCTACTTAAATTCTTCCATTCTCAGAAAAGTTCTAAATACTGTTTTAATCCCTATGCTCAAGGCGCATCTGTTCATTCATTTGCTTATTTATTCAGTGAGTATTTGTTGATTACAAAGCGAGGGTGTGGATAGAATTCTGTTCTGTCCTGAGCCTCTTCTTCTGCCTTGGGGTCTAAAATTAAAATATTACTTTCGTTGTGTGTATGGCAGGTGCTTTTCAAATAACTTAAAAACTGTCACAATTAGAATAACTTTCATTTCTATAGCAATATATTTCATATATTCTCACCCCTTTCATGATATGTGATTTAAATTCCTCAAAGGTCCCCACAGAGCAAAATTCACTAACAGAACAATCTTAACAGAAAGACCCAGGGCTTGTGCAGACTGACAGGATGCGGCTGCGGGCGGTTATTCCTGCTCTGTAGCCGCAGCTCTGGCTGTATTGAATCTCCAGAGAACCTTAGAGATTTGCTATGATTTATAACAGTTCAAGTTTCTCGAGGACACAGGTTATGTCTCCCCCTTGTCCACATATCCGTCATTGGTCCATGCCGTTATCCAGGTTTTTATTTAACAATAACTTCCCTTTCCTATTGCTGGGTACTTGGTATCATCCCCTTGACTTAAACCATTAACATTAACTCATAATTAACTATATGAGTACAAATTAGATAGAGCCTGTGAAGTTACAGCTTTATGAGGAGCGAGGGATGCTGCACGTCAAAGACTTCTTTTTTATTCACGTGTGAAAGAAACAAAACTTTTCAGGATTCAATTGGCTGGAGGGAAATGTCATGCCAGCATGTGCAAAATGACAGGGGGACAGCTGGCTGGAAAGGCCTACATCAGAAACCAGCCTCACCTCCTTGCTGTGGAAATCGACACCAGGATGTGTATAAATAGCGCTCTCTGTTCCCCAGTGCTGGCAGGAAGAGCAGTGGGTATTTAAATGAAAGCCACCACTGTGTACAGCTCGGAGGCAGGCTCAATGGTTTCCTTATAGAAGGCCTGAAAACAGAGGTCCCATGGGCAGGGCGCGCTGTGACAATGTCATGTTTGCTGGGGGGAAGGGGACCCTTTGGGGCCCAGGGCAGAGAGCGCTCCAGTGTAATGGCTCCGTGAAAAACATACAGGCTCCAGTTACCCAGCAGAAGTGACTAAAGGTAACCCAGCGTACGAGCCAGCCTGAGATCCTTCACATCCTTGAGCTTTCTGCTTCGTCAGTTTGGAGAGTCTGGAGAGGCCACCCCAGATGGACTTTCATAGCCTATTCCAAACTGTGTTTTTAATTGTGATGTCTGAGTTCAGCTACATCCCATAACCACCCCAGGAAATCTTATTTTTCCATAAGCAACATGGAGTCCCCCCCGATTTCCAACCCTTGGACTTGGTTCTCTTTGAAGAATGAGGCTGTAGCTCACCCATCCTACATTTCCCTGTAACCCTGTGCCAAATGCAGTTAGAGTCAGTGCTCAGTTAACATTCAATAAATAAATGGCCTTTTCACTTCTCCGCCTGGGACCCGCCTCCCCGCAACAGCAGTGATGTCCCAGAAGAGGGCGGCCCCCTAGGTGGGCTCTGGAAGAGCTCTGTCTTAGGTGCATTGATTGGCTCAGTTTATAAGCACATTGACTTCAGGGAATAGGAAGAATAAACTTCAGGAGAAAGAAGTCAGGGGAGGGCACAGCATGTCATCGTTCTGTGCAACTCATTGGTTCAAATGCAACTCCAGCAAATCCAACACACGTGACACCAAATCTGGGACTGATCAAAAGTTGGCAATAACCCCATGCCACACTGGATAGCATACAGAAGCGTATGCTCATTTGTTTTCAGGTGACTGTGGAACAAAGCAGGGGAGTGTCACTTCCCCCACGCTGCTGGGGGCTGCTTAGGGACCTGCCTCTTTCTGTGAATCTGCAGTAGTTCCGTGTCAGGATGTTGGTCCCTCATCTGCTGTGCGAAGGAATGAAGGCCCTGGACGAGGTGAGGGCACATGCATGCTCTGTGGCTGAAATCTGTCCTTCCCCGAGTCTCTCGTTCAAGACCACTGAGAGGGGACCCAGGCTGGGTGCGTCCACCTCGGACCTCTTTCTCCGGCCTGTAGCCACACACTCTCCCCCACGCATCCATTTAATCTCTGCCGTGGCAACTACGGAACAAAAGCAACTGTTTGCTCTGCTGACCTCGTGTCCTTCGGGCTGTCGACCTAGGCACAGCTTGCCGGGCTCTGGGGCAAAACGTTTATGTTTGATGAACTCAGTTTTAAAGCTCATCATCCATGGAGGCACTGAAGCTCCTGGACTTATCTGCCAAGTCTGTAGCCTCTGACCAATAGTATAGCTTCTATCTAGTCTGGCAACAAGAAAAAAGCAATTTTAGATGAGATTTTTACTTGGTATGATCCAAACTCCAGGTTGTCTCTCTCAGGAGTCAGAATCATCCCACAGGAGTGCTTTTAAGTGATGTTATTCAAGGAAAAGGACCCAATCTACATTCCGATCCCAACCAATTATGTCTTAACTCAGTTTATTTTCTTAGGTTTTAAATACTTTTCTATTAAAAAAACCTTTAAAAGTGTAGTTCTATGATGATTCAAAGGACTGCTGCTGCGCCTTCAGCTAGAAGAAAACACACAGAATACATTTAAATGAATTACAAAGTGTATTATACTCTGCAAATCAGCATTAAAATGCACATTAATTTTTGCAGCTCTTAAATACTTCAGTTGCCGAGGAACTGCCTCCATCCTATAATTGAAATAGCTCTTCAGATGCAATTTAGTTGCTGATTGGTTTTTAAGTATTTTAAAAAGCTAACAGCTCAGATGGAAAAGGAGGGTATACCCTTGAGTTATAAATAGGAGCACAGATGTCATCATGGGTGGACCCATCAGGCCACTGCCAACAGCGATGATTTTCTCCAGAGAAGGGGTGTTCTACCCTGAAGGCTGGCACACCATCAACTGTTCAGGAGACCCTAGAGCTGGCTCGATATCAAATCGAAGACCTCAGTTGGGAGGGAGTTATGACCCTTTGAGTGAATTAACCAGGTCTCTTATCTACACATTCCATACTGTCTCCTCTTGCCTTTTGTTACCCCTGGCTTTTTGTCAGTTTCAAGAAATGTCAAGTAGGAAAAAAAGGCAAAACAAAAAAGCAAGTCCATTTTGATATTCATCATCAGGTGAATATCTACAGGTGTTAGTGGGAAGAGGTTTCAACCAAATGTCCACATCAGGCATCAGAATGCTTTGTGGATTTTATGTTATGGGCTATGCCCTGCAGCAAAAGGATATTGCAAGGTGGCCGTGTCCCCATAGCAACGCTCAATAACTTTAAGATTAAAAAGATAATCTAGGGATGCTTAGCCGTGTGTCTGCCTCCTTGATATTAATAAAGTCATTTTGAACTCACTGCTGGGAATAACAGTATGTGTTGGAGAAAACATGGGAGATGCAATCAGTTCCACAAATCTCACAGTAACTGAGGGTCCATGGTCAAGTCACCTAAATTCTTGGTTTCTTAACTTTCTTCCATGACAAACAGTATTAGTGATATGCTAATTAATTTACTTATTAATATATTAGTGAGATATTGTTGGAATGTTCTAAAGTTGACATGTAAAGTAACAATGCTTGAAAACTACAAATTGCTATGTGAACACAGAGTGAATTACTGTTAGGGAATTCTGAATGAAGATTTGGGTGAGGACTCTAGTGAGCTCGCCAGAAGGGAAACCTCAAAAGCCTTCAAATCCTTTGGTGCACTGCATCAAATCAGACAATTTGTAGGCAGTAAAAGATTCAGATTCAAAGACAGGTTAACTGTGGTCTGTGAATTCTGTCTCTCTGTTGAGGATCCCACCCAAAGGATGAGTAGGTAAATTTTAGGTTATGGAAAAATCTACTCTTTTTAAAATTAATTTCTTTCTTTAATTGCAATATAGTTGATTTACAATATTATATTGGTTGCAGGTATATAGCCTAGTGATTCAGTATCTGTACAGATTACTCCATTATAATCTGTTTGTAATGGCTATAATTCCCTGTGTTGTACATTATATCCTGTTACTTATCTATTTTATACATAATAGTTTGTACCTCTTAATCCCTTACCCCTATCTTGCCCCTCCCCCCTTCCCTCTCCCCACTGGAAACCACTGGTTTGTCCTCTATATCTGCAAGTCTATTTCTCTTTGGCTACACACATTTGTTTGTTTTATTTTTAGATTCACATATAAGCGATATCGTACAGTAATTGTCTTTCTCTGCCTGACTTATTTCACGAAGCATAATACCCTCTAGGCCTATCCATGTTGCCGCAAGTGGCAGGGTTTCATTCTGGAAAAATCTACTCTTTGTACTTTCTTTTTACCCACAGCATGTGAGGAGAAAAAGGGATGGAGATAGAGAAAGAGCTTGGCTGATAATAACAGAAGTAATAATGACAACATCTAACTACCGTTCCTTGTGCAGCTGAACTGAATGCCCAGCAATTAGCTCCCTATTTTATATTCATTGTAATCTTCACAAAACCCCACGAAGTAGATACTATAAATATCTCTTTTGATAAACGAGGGTAAGCGTTGCTCTCAATCTCATACAAGAAGTGGTAGCAACATATATATTCTAACGTGACTTTTTTAAACTTAAAGTACATTATGTGTAACTGTACAGATTGTTAAGAAGTCACTGCAAAATAAATCTCACTATGTGTCACTCACATGAACTCTAGTCTGTCCCGAAAGCCATGGGTTGTTAAGAAAATTCATCCAAGTGTGAAGAAGAGTGGAGAGAAGAGATTTCAGGTGATAGAGTTTTTCTTTTTTTCTGATTGTGATACGTCTTACCATGTCTAGTTTATTCGTCTTATGAAAAACTTAACACAAAGAAAAACGTGTCCTACATCTGCTCACCACTGACCGAGGACCTCAAGAAGAGATGCAGAATGGATCACCTTCAAGTGCCATGATGATTTAATTCTCTTCAATAGGTCATTATTTTTTTTAATTAAAAAAGATTTTTTTTTGGCAGTGCCACGCAGCTTGTGGGGTCTTAGTTCTCCCAGCAGGGATCGAACCCGGGCCCTGGCAATGAAAGCACTGAGTCCTAACCACTGGACTGCCAAGGAATTCCCTAGATCATTATTTAAATTATACTGTCAAAATCTAAATAAAATATGCAGAGACTCCCAGAGCACCATAAAAATCTCAGTGGAAGTTGAAAAAACAAAGCACATTATGGTCTATTTTCTTTGAAAATATACTGATGGCATTCGGAGGATGAAGTTTAAGCAGTGCCCCCAAGAGCTCCCCTCTTTAGCAGAAAGTCTCCCAATCAGAGTGTTTTCGCTTTCCTCATTATGCAGGGTTTGTAAGCTTAAAAAATAAACCTACCAAAAGAAAAACAAACCAAGAGATAAAATGGTAGGTATGCAGAAAGGGTAGGGAGATGAAGAGGCTGTGAGATCTTTCTAGAAAGCACATCTTTCCTTCTGTGATGGAAAATCAAAACCCCTTGTTAGACACATGCCAATATGTACATGATGTGGGGTAATGTACACTGCTGTCACTGGCGTTGAACATTGGTGCCCTCCTTTTTGATCTACACCATATATTGTCTGCAGCTATCAAGAGATTCAACTACGAGAGACACTGGAATCCTGAAGAGCCTCAAGGAGCTGCCCTTCACGTCCTGTCCCCCCTCGGAGCCAGCGGAGGAAAGGGGTGGACATCAAGGTGGGGCAGACGGAAGTCAAGGGCGAAAGTGACCAGCCCAGTGGAGGGAACGGCCAGGGAGGACTCAGAAATGACATGCGGTCAAGGGTCTGAGTTCAGAGAATCCCAGAAAGTCTATTTTCTCTTCATGATAGGACATTCATGGTTGTGAATAACACAGTTTAAAAGGTTTAAAACTCAGTGTGTCATTGTGCTGAAATAGATCTGTGCTGCGAGATTGCCAAGCTGGCATTAAAAAGAGGGAGGGGGAAAAAAGGAGGAAAGAAAGAGGAGGGGAAAAAAGTGCCCACACCATGCAGGCCCAGATGAAGTAAACCCTAGACCTGCCTGCTGCTATATCCAGATGTTTCCGAGGAAGGTGGATCGCTCTTAATTGTGCCTGAGACATACCAGGAATTTGGCTTTTTGGAAATCCAGGAAATTTCTTATCTTCCTATCAGTGGTTCCCTAACTGGATGGCAGACTAGGACCCCCTAGGGATCTCTTCACAATGACCTGATGCCTGGGCCCACCCCTAGAGATTCTGATTTTTTAAAAACAATTATTAAAAATATGGAATGCTTCATGAATTTGCCCATCATCCTTGGGCAGGGGCCGTGCTAATCTTTGTACTGTGTCAGTTTTAGTATATGTGCTGCCGAAGCTAGCGTGAGACTCAATTTGTTTGGGGTTAGTACTATTTTTTTTTTTTAATTCTTCTTTTTCTAAAATTCCTCCGTCGAGTCTAATGCAGCCAATGTTGAGAAATTCTGTTATGGCCTTGCAAACATCTTTTTAAAAACTGCCTTGGGGGGGCTTCCCTGGTGGCTCAGTGGTTGAGAGTCCGCCTGCCGATGCAGGGGACATGGGTTCGTGCCCCGGTCTGGGAAGATCCCACGTGCCACGGAGCGGCTGGGCCCGTGAGCCATGGCCGCTGAGCCTGCGCATCCGCAGCCTGTGCTTCACAACGGGAGAGGCCCGCATACCGCAAAAAAAAAAAAAGTAATATAAAAGCACATTTCCTGAATAAGAAGAAATTTTTGAAATTCCATAACCAATTTATTTTAGTTATATTTTCTTTTTAAGGTATAAACAAAGACCAATACATTATTTTTAGATGCATAAGTAAATCTAAAAGAGCTCTTACAATAAGTATAACCTGAAAATTATAAGTAGTAAAAAAAAAACTTTATGTTTGCAGTATGTTCTCTTCTTAGTAGTGCATAAAATAATTGTGTGTTTTTCAATCAACTGGTGTCAGATTTGATGAATCCATAGTCTATAAATCCTCTGCTAGCCACCATAGGGAGGGAGCATTGTTTTCTGATAATTCAAATGTTCTGGTTATTAAAGACAGAAAACCTCCAGTCTATGGCACAGCGTCTGACAGATCAGAGAAATCCTGGGGATACAGGGATGTTTATTCTTGATTAATCCACAGGGAACAGAGTCCAAGAAGGTTTTCCTAGAAAAAGATCTGACTCCGGAGCCTATGAGTCAATGTGGAGTTAGCCATGCTAAGAGGAGCTGGGATCCAGGGATTTGTGCTGGCAAAATACCAGCCCTGACAAATCCAATTCATTCCCACCAGCAAGAATGCGTAGTCACCATATTAGATAGAATTTTACTAATAAATTGCTCCTGGCTTGCCTTGTGTTTGAACAAACAGCCCAACAATGAGAAGTCTTGCTTCAGAGAGAGGCTCCAGCTAAGCTGGAGCAAATTTAGGTATTAACTGAAACCCTTCACTAGCAACTAGTCAGGCAATTTGTACTCAATGGCCTTTAAAAAGAATTTTTTGCCACTATGGAGAACAGTATGGAGGTTCCTTAAAAAACTAAAATTAGAACTACCATATGACCCAGCAATCCCACTACTGGGCGTATACCCTGCGAAAACCATAATTCAAAAAGAGTCATGTACCACAATGTTCATTGCAGCTCTATTTACAATAGCCAGGACATGGAAGCAACCTAAGTGTCCATGGACAGATGAATGGATAAAGAAGATGTGGCACATATATACAATGGAATATTACTCAGCCATAAGAAGAAACGAAATTGAGTTATTTGTAGTGAGGTGGATGGACCTAGAGACTGTCATACAGAGTGAAGTAAGTCAGAAAGAGAAAAACAAATATCGTATGCCAACACATGTATATGAAATCTAAAAAAAAAAAAAAAAAATTGGCTCTGAAGAACCTAGGGGCAGGACAGGAATAAAGACGCAGATGTAGAGAATGGACTTGAGGACACGGGGAGGGGGAAGGGTAAGCTGGGACAAAGTGAGAGAGTGGCATGGACTTACATATACTACCAAGTGTAAAATAGATAATTAGTGGGAAGCAGCCACATAGCACAGGGAGATCAGCTCGGTGCTTTGTGACCACCTAGAGGGGTGGGATAGGGAGGGTGGGAGGCAGATGCAAGAGGGAGAAGATATGGGAACATATGTATATGTATAGCTGATTCACTTTGTTATACAGCGGAAACTAACACACCATTGTAAAGCAATTATACTCCAGTAAAGATGTTAAAAAAAAAAAAAAAGAAAGAAAGAAGATACGAGGATGTGATTATAGCAGAGGGAATATAGCCAATATTTTATAATACCTTTAAGTGGAGTCTGATCTATAAAAATATTGAATCACTATGCTGTACACCTGAAACTAATATAATATGGTAAATCAACTCTGCTTCAATAGAAAAAGAAAGAAAACAAAAAAATAAAATAAAAAGTTTTCCCCCTTCAGAATAGTATTTTCATTTTTGATGATACCAGTCTTTCCGTGGTGTTTAAAGGAATGGAAGGAAGCATTTGTTTTTGTTAGATGCTGTTTCAGTCCCTGGGGGCTGGCCAGGCACAGCTCTGCTCAGAGAAAAGCTGGCAGAAAAGGGGGTTCGTGGCACGGCCGGCAGCGAACAGATCCAGGGCTTTGAGCTTCGTGCCTTCCGGATTTCTCCTTGAGGACAGGGCCCTGGACAAGGTCCCCGGCTGAATGTGTAGCAAGTGTCACTATGGCTCAAGCAATGAGTCAAAACAAAACAAATCGTCTAGGTTTTTTTTTTTTTCTGGATGACAATGGATTTCGGTCGCCATAATGCAAGCCCTTTCTGCTCCATTGCTTCATCTCCTCTGGCTCCAAGATTATCTGCCCTTAAATCAGCAATGATTATTTTGATCTTCCTGGATATCTTACATGTTATTGTTACTAGCGGAAATGGGGACAATTGTGGGGAGATGTTATACTAATGTTTGCCCCTAAGAACATCTTCTAGGCTCTTAGAGGATGCCAGCAATGCCAGTAACACCTGCATTTTGATATGTAGAAGGTCATCCTTTAATTCTTGTGTTCTCCCCTCTCCCTGGAAAAGCAGTTGAAGGAGCCAGTACAATACATGCACGAGCTTTGTTAAAAATGATGTGTTAAGCGTGGGTGTGTGTATTTTCTCTCATGAGTATGTGTATGTGCATGTTGAAAAGGTTCAAATTATGTTTGCCAATGAGGCAGTGGGGCACAGGAAGACAATTATTTGTTACTTCTGTATATACTGTGTGTTTGAAGTTTCTACTGCAAACACATAGTCTTTTAATAATTAAAATTAAGATAAAAATGAAAAAGTAGGGCCCCAGGCAGATTTCAGAGAAAGTCAGAAAACCAGGGTGGACAGTGTATGTGTTACTAAGTAATTTATTTCCACTATTAATTCTGAGTATGCAGTCCCAATAGGATTGAGCTAAGACTTCATCTATTACTTGGTGTCTATGAACCCCCTCCTTGATTGTGAAACAAATACTCACAGAGCCAGTGTGTTCTGGAAGCCCTGACCCCAGGTAGGGCTGCCTGAGCAGTGAGGCTGACTGACAAGCGATCCTGAGCCCTCTCCGCTGTACAGTCACTCCTCACAGCAGCCTTCCGTGCCCGAGCGTTCACTGGGTTCACGGTCTGGATGGGGAAATCAAGGTTCAGATGTGGGATGCCTCAGGAGTAGCTGCTGGGGATGGGTTATCCTGAGTCTCGCCTGACTGCTAAGTGAAGGTAGTTGAGCCAATAAGACCTAACGCGTTTATCTTAGAGCTCCATCCGAGGGGAGAAAACTGGGGCTTGTGAAATAACAGAGGTATGGTTGAGTGAGGGCCGTTCCATCTTTCAATGACTGATAAAGGGCTGGAAAGGGCTGGGAGCGGGGGAATGGGTGGAACATGTGTATGTGAAATAAGCCTTGGTCACGGGTGGGGAGTGGAGGGCTGTTGTAGGCACCCACAATGACAATTGATTGAGACCCAACAACCCCATGGCTCCCCACTTTGAAGGGTAGCAATCAAGAAAGTCCCATATAATCTACAAGGACCTAGCACAGAGAACTATACTCAGTATCTTGTAATAACCTATATGGGAAAAGAATCTGAGAAAGAATATATGTATATATAACTACAAAACTATATATATATATATATATAAAAGAATATGTATATATTATATAACTGAATCACTTTGCTGTATACCTGAAACTAAGACAACATTGTAAATCAACTACACTTTAAAAGAAAATCCCGGGCTTCCCTGGTGGCACAGTGGTTGAGAGTCCGCCTGCCGATGCAGGGGACACGGGTTCGTGCCCTGGTCCGGGAAGATCCCACATGCCGCGGAGCGGCTGGGCCCGTGAGCCATGGCCGCTGAGCCTGTGCGTCCGGAGTCTGTGCTCCGCGACCGGAGAGGCCACAACAGTGGGAGGCCTGCGTACCAAAAAAAAAAAAAGTCCCATAGACCACATATGCTGTCAGGCGGGTCCACCTGGAGAGTGTGTCCAGGTGGTGAGAGAATCATGTCGTAGGAATGGGATTTAGCTTAGGGGTGGGTGATGGGTACCACTTCCTCCTTTGTTCACTTCACCCCAATAAGTAGGTTGCTGAATTTTTATTAAGAGCCTGCTGTCTCGCATGCTAATTATAGTGACTCATAAGGATAGGTCAGAGCTATTTGCAGGGATAAGAGCACAGCATTGGGCAAGGTCTCCCCCCGTTGCTGTTGACCCTTTGTGTCTGGGGCAAAGGCCTTCAGACATCTACATGCAAGCAGGGCAGATGGCTCTGTGGAGAAAAAGAAAAGAAGGGTTCCTCCATAAACTCTGGACTTTTCAAAGGCCGTTTATCCGTTTGGTCTCATCTGGGGTGGCATGAAGTCACTTTAACTCTCCGCTCAAAGATCTTTCTCTGAATTATTTTGTAAGGCTATATTCTGTGCAGGGGATCGGGAAAGACACAGATTCACTCTAAATTTGTATCAAAGAAAAATGTAGTAGGAGGCTGCAGCTAGGGAGTTTTAGGGCAACTGGAGATAAGGACTCGAAAATTGTTTGTAAGTAAGATATTGATCAGAAGAGTGAGTAGAAACTTGGATATCTTTGATTTAGGAAAAATAAAAAGAAATCCCCAAGCAGAAAAGCACAGCAATGATAGGGCACGCTTCTCTCCAGACACAAGGATGGAATACTTGTGGTGGGGGGAACGCACCTTCCGTCACCTCCCCACGCCTCCTGTTCCCACCCCGTGTAAAGAAGGACTTCAGTCCGAGGGTCTGGAAAGAGCAGAGGAAGCCAGTGGACTCTGCCCTGTCCACCGAAGTGCACACCTCAGAGGAAGCCGCAGGGATTTGAACTCCTATAACATTTGCTGACTTAGGGAAACATGCAGCCTCTAGTGATCTCCAAAGGACAAAAGAAAATCAGGAGATTTAAGCATTTCTCTTTGGGGCACTGTCAAGGGTTGAAAGACATAAAGGACTGGGGAGAGAGCCAGCTGCCCAGTGTGCGGGACCCAGGGCAAAATGAGAATGCAGGGCCCCTTGTTCAAAAAGCAGAAAAGAGTGTCATTAGAGGCACTGAAATGTAAAGCTTTTTCTTTTCCTCCAGTCTCTCTCTTGACTTCTCATGCCTTTTTTTTTTTTTAATTTGCTGTTTAATGTTGATCTAAAATTTTAAAACCTTAAAAATTTAAATGAGCACGAGTTTCAGCATTCATCTTCATCTGGTGCAGTGCTAGTTTTAAATGCAAATATCAGTGCATTTAATTCACATGCAAAAGCAGTAAGATTACACAATTCAGATTTAATAGCCTATCCGTTCATGTGGGTCTTTTTTTTCTTAACGGAAGAGGATGAGAAAGGAAAACGGCCTCCCTTGACGTCTGGGAACTGGTGACTTCAAAGCTTGGTCTCAATGTTACTACAAATGGATCCAGCACTTATAGTTAAGCTGTGTGTTGTTGGACATAAACAACCTCATAGAGCATCTTCTCTGACCAGGTCAAAGCGCAGCCCACGAGGTACCCAACACCACCCTCTGTGGCTGAACGAGTGACTGCTGCGTGAACCAATTACAGCTATGGCCTCACTCAGTTTTGCTCTTCCTAGAGGTAAGATGTACTGAGGTCGCCAGGCAGAGTCTTGCCCTGTTTTCTGACAACCCTCCCCCAAATCACCCAACCAGATCACACATCCTGTAATGGGTTCTAACACACTCTTACTAAGACTGCCTGTGATTTTCACGGGAATTCCTCACCTCAGTGACTAACGAACCCAACTTGTTAAACTACAGGTGTGTACCTGGAGGGCATTCAGCACAAAACTAGCAAACACTAACTCAACTGTTTTTATGTCACTTCTTGATATTGAAGGGAAGCAAAATATGCCACCCCCAAAGATGCCGCTTTGGCACATGGATTACTTAAAATTAAAGTTACTTAAGAAACGGCAGGTACAAGGACACTCTGACCCTCCCTCATTCCCCTGGAAGCAGGAAGTAAATCTCCCATGTGAAGGAATCCCCGGTGCATCAGGAGGGTGGACGGCATCCTTGTGGCCAGCCATAGGAAGTTCAAGGCCCAGAAGGCTGTGTAAACAAAGCTTGCTACCTCCTCACTAATTTGCCAGCCCAAGCCTAAACCCCTTTGTTTTGTCAATTCTTCACAAATTTATTGTTTTCTTACCTAAAAGGTATAAAAGCTGCCTGCTTTGGTCACTTCAGAGAGTCTCGTATTTTTATGAGCTCCAGCATGTACAAAATTAAATTTGTTTTTCTCCTGTTGATTTGTCCCATGTCAATTTAATTGTGGGTCTAGCCAAAGAAGCTAGAAGGGAAGAAGTGCGGTTTTTCCTCCCCTACGACGCGTGCACATTCTACTAACACTCTCTACCCTTAGCTTACAGCTGAGTAAGGAAGCGTGAGAGGAAAAGGAACTCTGGGTTGCCCCCCTTTCCCTTCCTTCCTTGTTGTCATGTTTAGTGTGAGTGGTTCCAAATACGGGGGCTTAACATGAGCAGAAAGGATACAGTCAGGTTCCTTAGCTGTTCTTATTTCTTAGACTGTCATTGCTCTCTTTCCTTATTAGAAGCAAGTTTTTTCTGAACGGAAAGGATGGCGTCTTGGGGCTGTCAGCATCCCTGTTTACTCATCATAGACGTGTGCACTCACTTTAAATCTCGCTGAACTCCCACAAATTATGGATCAACCGGAGTTCTGTGCTCATGAAGCATCATGAATGGCACATGTTAACGGGCAACCATGAATGGGGGACATGCCTATGCGACATTTCTGCTCACATGTGTGCTCCATTGTCCCATCGGACTACATTTATAAAATGCCAAGTTCAATGATAAAGTTATTAAGAATTTCAAGACAGCAGATTGTTAAAGCAAGCCCAGGTTGTATGCTCATGAAGTTGGCCCCGCTTGGAATGGAGTTAAAGGTTTGGAGTTGAGGGTAAGGAAAAACATCCTAAATAGCACTTAGTGAATCAAAGCCACATGCTTATTCTTAACATTTTCCCCCCAACTCATCATACCTGAGGGTGATAAAGCAATTCCATCAATAACGAGAAAAAATGACCCATGGGGTAGCCTGTCTTGTTTGGAAAGACCCCATCCTATCTTACCCCATTACAAGAATCACTGCCCTAAAAAAATTGCTTGGCCTTATATTTTTTAAGTTCAGCTGTTGTAATAACATTTTATTTTACATTTTTTTAAGTGGAAAAATTATGATTGTGATCTACTTTTGCTGCTATAACCAAAGTATCTACTGACACCCTCTAACAGCAAAGATTATTTCACTCAACGTTTATCATTTTCTTTCAACATCTTGATTGGAGTATAATTGCTTTACAATGGTGTGTGACTTTCTGCTGTTTAACAAAGTGAATCAGCTCTACATATATGTATATCCCCATATCTCCTCCCTCTTGCGTCTCCCTCCCACCTTTCCTATCCCACCCCTCTAGGAGGTCAACGTTTATCATTTAACTATGTTTGCTCAGAAGTCCTAAGTGCCTGGCACTGTTTTATGAGCTTTGAATTCAAGGATGAAGCTCCCAGGGGCCTTCCTTTGTGACTCTCACAATGTAGAGGAGAGAATGATTCGAACAAGGAAAAACCTCCTTTTAAAGACAGACATGGCAAAACTAACTCATAAATAAATGACAGCAAATGTTATACAACTAATTTATAAAACAATTCCAATTTTTGCCAAGGACAGAAAAGAAGGCAGTTTTGAGAATAACTTAAGCATTCGCCTTGCCTTGGGTGAAGACTGTCTCCCTCAGAACATACTCTTGGTTTAGTGCAATGAGGCTGCACCTCTGAGCTTGCTGTGTTTACCAGTTGCTTATTTATTCTGTAACCCTAGGTCAGCACCACCCAAAAGAAATATATGAGTCAAATATATAATTTTAATTTTTTCTAGGGGCCACTGTTAAAAAGTTAAGGGAAAAAGGTGAACTTCATATAAATATTTTATTTAAACCAGCGTATCCTAAATATCTTTTCAACATGCACCCAACATAAAAATGATGGACGAACTAGGCACATTCTTCTATATTTGTAGTAAGTCTTTGAATCAGTGTGTATTTTACACTCACGGCAAATCTCAGTTCAGACTGGCATCTTTCAAGCACTCAGAAACCACACGCAGCCAGCAGGTACCGTGATGCACAGAGCTGTGTTCAGTGACTTAGGATCTGAGCTAAGTGAGTCATCATGCAGCTCCT
Source organism: Lipotes vexillifer (assembly GCF_000442215.2). Taxonomy (NCBI): domain Eukaryota; kingdom Metazoa; phylum Chordata; class Mammalia; order Artiodactyla; family Lipotidae; genus Lipotes; species Lipotes vexillifer. The sequence continues at coordinate 4,769,745 of NW_006792683.1, forward strand.
GGACAGAGAGAAATGGAAGTATAATGGGACGATACTCCGAAACTCAATTTTGATACAATTAGACATGGAGCTCCACAGGTGACTAAGGTAGATTCTGAGATCAAATTTGATTGAGAAAGGCCATGTGATTTAAGAACACGATGCTAGTAGAAGGCAAATACCTCCATTACAGCTCAGGACCAAGGTGAGGGAACCCAGGATGGGTCTGAACATAAGAGGAGATGCAGTAAACCCAGGCAGGCAGACCATTCTGCCTCATTAACTTGGTAGTTGAATCAATCATATTTTTTTTTAGGGGAGATGACATCCTTTCCTGTACAGTATTTTTATCATATGTTTGTCCTGACTTCACCAAGATATTTTTCTGGCTCTCCCACCTGGTCATCTTTGAGCTGAGGATGGAGACCATTTGATGACCCCAAAACTCTACACCTCTTTCCCCACCCCAGCCCAGACCCCAATATTCCTGTGGTAGAAATTCGACATTACAAGAGGACCCAGCCACCTGAAAGGCATTTGCATGGCGTGGAGCTGGGGATTTGGAGCCTGTTAAGTCTGTGCTTCAAGCAGAGGGAAGTTAAGCCCCATCATGCAATTGCATCCAATTTCCATCTGGAAATTACTTTGCAGGAAAATGACACTGAGCCTGCTCTCTTTGCCAGCTGATTCTCTGGGCTTTCAGGCCCTGGTTTATGATGACGCCGGAGAGCACTGGGTTATGTAGAGAGAGACACTCCAGATAAAACCAAGTCCTGTTTTACAATTCAGAGCTGAAATTGGAGCTGAGATAGAAGAGCAAGGACAGACTGAGGAAATGGATTGGATTATTACATTAACCCATAGAACATTTCAAATGAAAACTTTCAGAACGTAATTAATAATTCAGTCTTATCAGTGTGTTAGCCTGGGCAGATGACATTTATTTTAGTAGACACTCTCGGGATGGGGGTATGAAATTTTATGAGGTGCTTTTTTTCTTGAGGGCACAAATGTCTTTGCTTATTTATCCATAGCTGTATGGTGCTTCTCAAGTCTCTTTATTCCTTCTCTGTTGTGTAAATTTCAGAAATCTGAGTTCAGAAGGATCTAGTCTTTTCTCTGTTCCTATTTACTCCCTACCTGGTCTCTCAAACCCAGCTTTGCACCTACTTTGTGTAAGGCACTTTAGCTAATTTAATGATGCCTGACTAGCATCCTTTTTTTCTTTTCCCCCTAGAAATTACTTTTATAATTTGCATTATTTGCATTTTAAAGTTCCCTCTCTTTTCTTTCTATGAATCTCTAGTCTTCTTTTTTTAAACGGGGTTGCCTGACATTCCTTGCTAGATTTTAAAGCATCTGAGGTCAAGGACGGGGTCTTTAATTTGTTGTTGCAAAGTTCTTCCAACTCCTGCCAACACTCCTCCTCCTCTTGGCTGTTCTTACAGACTGAGGTGGCATAAACCACGGCCCAAGGTCAAACCTGGCCTTCCGTCTGTTCTTATAAATAAAGCTTTATTGGAATAGAGCCATGTTCATTCCATGCTTTATGGTCTCAGGCTGCTTTCAGGCTACAACGCAGAATAGGACAGCATGACTGGCCCACAGAGTCTAAAATATTTACTCTCTGGCCATTTGCAGAAGTTTGCTGATCTCTGCTGCAGACTTATGCCCTTCCGTCTTCTACACCTACCCTGGATTTAGAATAAAGACATAACGTTAGGGTGGAAAGGGGAGGAGGCTCATGTGTCCAGCAGATGTGGCTTTGACTCCTGCTGACCCTGTCACTCCCTGGAGAATTCCCTAAACCTCTCAGGATCTCAATCTCAAAGGGGAACAATAGTATCAAGCTCACAGAATGGTTAGGATAATTACCTGAAATAAGCTCAAAAAGGGCACAACATAGTGCTGGAGGGAAAAAGTAAAACTATCACAATAATGATGGTTACCAAAGGGGAAAGGGGGGAGGGATAAATTGGGAATTTGGGATTAACAGAGTACAAGTTACTAGATATAAAATAAACAACAAGGACCTACTGTATAGCACAGAGAACTGTATTCAATATCTTGTAATAACCTATAATAGAAAAGGATCTGAAAAAGATGTATGTGTAACTGAATCACTTTACTGTACACCTGAATCAATGGAAATCAATTATACTGCAATAAAATTTTTTAAATTTCATTTTTTAAATTTTTTTATTGAAGTATAGTTGATTTACCATGTTTGTTAATTTCTGCTGTACAGCAGTGTGATTCAGTTACACATACATACATTTTTAAAATATTCTTTTCCCTTATGGTTTATCATAAAATATTGAATATAAACAAGGTCCTACTGTATAGCACAGAGAACTATATTCAATATACTCATATTAAAATTTTCTTAAATAAAAAAAATTGTTTTTAAAATGGCATGATAGGGCTTCCCTGGTGGTGCAGTGGTTGAGAGTCCACCTGCCGATGCAGGGGACACGCGTTCGTTCCCCGGTCCGGGAAGATGCCACGTGCCGCGGAGCGGCTGGGCCTGTGAGCCATGGCCGCTGAGCCTGCGCGTCCGGAGCCTGTGCTCCGCAACGGGAGAGGCCACAGCAGTGAGAGGCCCGCGTACCGCCAAAAAAAAAAAAAAAAAAAAGGCATGATAATAATGACAAGGATAATTGTCATCATTGCCAATGATACTGTCCTCTGCCAAAGGCAACACTCAAATAGAATGTTTTCCAGAATTAGTCTCCAGGGAAGCTCAGAAGAGAAGGGAAATTGTTGCTATGTGGATTACTGTATGAAAAACCATTCCCAGACCTGAGTCTTTCCTCTTTCACGTCTCCTGGGGAGTCCTTATCTTTATCAAGTGCCAGCCCCTGTCACTTATCATGTTGAGCTGCACCCAGTATTTAGGGTATAAATATGCAGTACTTAGGTACAGGAAAGGTGACTGCAGCTCTTTGCACTGAGATTATTCTGTTGGGTTCTGTAGCCTTTAGCACTTTGGAGTTTCTTTGTTACATTCACCTTTTCCTGCAGGATGGTAGTATGGGAGCTGGTCGTTTCCACTTCAGTTTCTCTGACCTCAGCAAGTAGAACCAGTCATACATAGTCCACATCCACTAGTTTTGGTTTGTTTGTGGTTTTTTTTTAAACTCCTTTCTGAATACTCATTGTATTAATCTGGGTTCTATAGATAAACAGAACCAATGGGAGATATGTATCTGCAGATCTTCCTATCTATCTACCTATCTATCATCTATCCATTCTGTTCATCCAATCATCCATCCATCCGTCCAACTATCCATCCATCCTATGCATGTATATATGTATGTATGTACCTATTAATTAATTTATTTATTTTTGCTGTGTTGGGTCTTCGTTTCTGTGCGAGGGCTTTCTCCATTTGTGGCAAGCGGGGGCCACTCTTCATCGCGGTGCGCGGGCCTCTCACTATCGCGGCCTCTCTTGCTGCAGAGCATAGGCTCCAGACGCGCAGGCTCAGCAGTTGTGGCTCACGGTCCCAGCCCCTGCGCGGCATGTGGGATCCTCCCAGACCAGAGTTCGAACCTGTGTCCCCTGCATTAACAGGCAGATCCTCAACCACTGCGCCACCAGGGAAGTCCCTGTATGTATGTATGTATGTATGTATGTATGTATGTATGTATGTATCATCTAAAAGGGGCTGGCTCATGCAGTTATGAAGGTTGGGAAATCCAAAGCTCTATAGTTGGTGAGCTGGAGACCCAGAGTCAATGGTGTAGTTCCCATCTGAGACTGAGTGCAGGAGACTCATGTCACAGTTCAAAGACAGTGAGGCAAAGAAATCAAGTTCCTCCCCCCACTCAGCCTTTTGTTCTTTTCAGACCTTCAGTGGATTGGATGAGCACCCCCCACCCCCGCCCCCGGGAGGGCAATCTGCTTTACTCAGTTCTCTGATTTAAATGTTAATCTCATCCAGAAACTTCCTCACAGACGCACCCAGGATAAAGTTTAACCAAATATCTGGGCCCATCCTGGAGGCCTTTGCATGTTAACCGCAGCCTGATTACTTAGCGACAGATGTGTGCCCCGGGGCTGCAGAGAGCAAGTGACTGGTTGTAAAACTGATTGCACACTTTTATAGCCAAGGTGAGGTAAACGCTTCAAACCAAATGTTATTTCCTTATCCAAGAAGCACTCACTGTGAATATTGAAAAAGGTTCCCCAGTTCACAATTCAGATGATCCCCTTTAACAGTTTGTTTATAACCACAAGCCACGCAAGGCCCCCAGTCCCCAGCATCACAGAGTCTCTGGTCAGGGCCCTGCATATCCTTTCCCTGGGGATGCCATCCTTTTCTGCCTGGACGAGGGCAGTTTATTAAGTGGCTTCTTAATTCCACTTCTGTCTCCCTAAAGTCCATTCTCAGCAGAAGCAGCCAGTGTGAGTTCTTAAACACAGAAATCTAACCATGCTCCTTCCTTTAGCAGTTTTCTATTGTTCCTGGAATGATACCCACACTCCTTAACGGGCCTCCCAACTCTGAGGGGCCTGGCCCTGCCTCTCTCTCCAGGCTCAGCTCATGTTGATGGCTTTACTGACACTTGAGCACTATAAACTTTCCCCATTCCTGGCCTTTATGCTTGTTCCTCGCTCACCTGGAATGTCCCTCCCGAGTCCTTCACTGCCCAAGCCCCCAACCCACATTCTATCTCACGTCACACCTCCTGGGGTGGGGGACCTTCCCCCCACCACCTTCTGTTAAGAATTGCCTCCTTTATTTATTTGTTTTCTTCTTTACTGTCTGTCTCCCCGCCGCCACACACACACACACCCACACACACACACACACACACACACACACACACACACACACACACACCACACAGTACACCTCGCGAACACACACACACACCACAGTGAACATCCCGGGACAGCAGAGGTCCTATCTTCTTTTCCCACTCCTGCATGCCCAGCATCTAACCCAGGGCCCAGCACATAGCAGGTGCTCAGTAAATATTTGCAAAGCCGATGGATAAGCAAAAAGCATGGGAAGAATGTTAACAATGGGTAACATCTGCAAAGGGAGCTTATTTGGTTTTTGTACTTGATCTGCTCCTGTGTTTATTTTGCATCAAGAACTTGCTGCTTTGTAAGTCAAAGGAAAAGCATCTTTGAGTGTTAAATGGGGTGAGATCACATGGAAGACAGTCGTGCATGAGGCATCCATGCAAACCCAGGCCTGCCAGTGTCATCCATCCCGGGTTTCCCATCTGTCTTCCTTTGGTGAAGTGGAGCTCCCTTTGTAAAGAATGAAGCCAACACTTGCCAAACACTATTTCTTCTTTTTTGGGGGGTCGTATGCTTTGGATATTTTTGGTTCAAGATAGCAACCCCACATCAGTTCAAGATGCCATTTTTGGGAAGGGGATGGAAAAGCAGGACATGACAGTGCAAACAAAAGCAAAATGGCCAGAAAGTGGTGATTCCAGGTAACCGATAGAGACAAGAGGACAGAACAGGAAGGAAGCGGTCTGCCCTGGGTGCCTGAGTCCAAAGAGGTGGAGGCTGTGAGCAGACCCTGGGGAGGACACAGTGTGGGCTGGCCCAGGACCTGGCGCAGTACTGGAGGATGCATCCAGCACCAGGACAGACAAAGGATGTGGCAGAAGCAATGAAGGAAGCGTGGAGGGGAACTACGCTCGATTGGAACAGCTTCCCATGTTTTCTTTGGAATAGTCAAAACATTAAAGTCATGTCTTTCTCTGCTTTGAACGCAAATGAACAGTGCTGAACTGGGGAGACTGTGGCTCCTATCACTGAACTACAGAGCCTTGACCCACTGCAATTGACTCACTGTGGTAACTTGCTGTGATAAATAATTGAGAACAATGTCCACCAACTTGTTTAGGTGGAAGATGTCAGGTTAGGGAAGCTTGACTATTTGTACAACTATTAATATTTGTTCTTTTCTCCAATTGAAGAGATTTGATTTGTCTATTGTGTTTCCCTCAGTGCAATCAAAATGATACTATCAACTGTTATTTTTGTAGATTTGCAGTTTCCTCTGTAGAACAATGGTAGTAATACAGACATAATTAACATTCATTGAGTGCTTCCCTCAGGCCCTCTGCTGCGTGCTGCATGTATTACCTCATTGACTCTCACAATTATTTAATGAATGAAAAAGTACTGTATACTTTTCCCCCATTTTTCAGTAAGAAAACTGAGGCCAGGAAAGATTTAGGAACTTAACATTTCAAGGCCACTTGATGGTGTGGGAGGTTTCAAAACCTAGATCAGACTCATCCCTGAAAGCTTCATCTCTATGCTTTACTTGGTTGCAAAGCTAAACTTTTCAAACTGCATTGGAGAAAGATCTATATGTGTGGAATTAAGCCTTAATTCATGGTAGCGCTGACTTTTTCTCAGTTTCTGGATTTATTTTCTGTGAAATACAGATTGCTTTGAAATGTACTCATAACATACCAAAATGTTATTGGTCCATAATGCAGCTGATTTGGGCTTTTTGTCTTGGTTTGACTAGGGCCTAATTTTATTAATAATTATCATAAAAATAATAAACTCTTGATAAAATACCTAACGGGGTAAAAGTGAAGGAGCTCTGCCTTTATTCCCACCCCCATTTCTAAGAGGTGACTTTTGTCAGCAATTTCTTGTGTGAGAAATATATTGCTTCCAGAAATATATGACTCCTTTACAAGCGTGTACATAAATGAATATATACATATCTTTGGAAATAAAACACAAATGCAATTATGGCCTAGGTAATTTTCTACGCCTTGCTTTTTTCATTAAAAACATGCACATAACTTTAGACTCATCAATAAAAAATATATATGCAGATATATATGCAAAAAATTCATTGCAGTTCTTTGGCTGTAAAAAGAAAAGACTAGAAACAATTCAAATGTTCATCCATTAAAGATTAGTTAAATTAATTATGTTACATGAAATGGATTACCATGCGGCCGGCATTAAAAGAATTATATATGCGCTGGCATGGAAGGATGCCTTTTATTATTTTTTTATCCTTTATGTAAATTTTCTAAGTCAGGTAACGGAAGACACACATTTCCCCTACTACTATCTTGCCATAAAAGACGTGCTCAACACCTGTAGTTTTGAGGCCATGTACAGGGTTATTGCTAGAAATTTTGTCTCTTAGGCAGTAATTCAGAACATTTCCTTTGCCAACTGCAAAACAAATGTCTCTCTCGGTGCCTGTAATGCACAGAGTACTTGTTTTCCTATGTGCTTCCACGGAGAGGAAAAAAAGGCAGCAAATGATGGGAATATATTTTCTTGTTCCAACTCCGGCTCCTTTTCTGGTGCCTTTCCTACGATCCCATAACATAAATTAAAAGTAAAAATAAAATAAAACAGAACAATGAAAACACCCAAGTCAACTCAGATCTAAAAAAAAAAAAACTTAGTAAATTATTCAGCAAGTGGGTTTCTTCTCAAAGTGTTGAAGAGGTTGTCAAATTTTATTTCTATAAATGTAGTGCTTTAGGGAAATGTTAAAAGTTTGACAATATTCTCGAGGTGTCCTTTGCAGAATAGACTGAATCTTGGCACGTAAATCTCCTTCACCACCTTCCCACAGTGGTGGGTTCTTTCTCTTCCTGTCCCCTGATATCCTAAGCATTTGTGCTCAAGTATCACCTCTGGCCACGGCACATCAACCATTGATTCAGATACAATGAATGAAAGGTAGGCGCTTTTGATAACACTTGTGGTTGATTATCTAAATGTATCTCCCTTGCAGTACTATTCTCCATCATATAATGATTTTAATGTCATTGGAGCCAGGAATGTATGTAAAATACTGCAAAACTGGTTCAATGCAGTGTGCTAGGCACTGGCCAATGGGGAGCGTCCTGACCCTGCTGCAGCTGGTGTTAACCCTTTAGCTTCTGGATTATGGAAACTTCTGGAAAGTCCAGAGAGTCATGGGTGAGAAGCAGGATACCTGGGAAGAGGGCACTTTGGGGATTAGGAAGCATTTCAATATTTTAACAGTTATCATGGCTGTATTGATAGGTCACCTTGATGATGTAATGGGTACAAAAGCATAATGAGTCCATTAAAGAACAATACCGATAATCGGAGAATTGAAAAGATTTAATTCAGCAGACGTTTCCTGAGCACCTACGGTGAGCCAGACACTGTGCTGAACGGTGTCCGGTTGTAGAATGGCTAAGAATGGTGCCACCCAGCCGGCCTGAAACTTGTGGTCTGGCAAGGGAGAAACAGCTGTACTGAGAAGGGGAGGTTGATTCTGTTGGGACCACTTAACCTGAAAAAGGGAAGGTTTGAAGGAGATGTTGTTAATTGCAAGGTATGACGGGAAAGGACCAGCTGTTATCCCTGGTGATGATTGAAACAAATTGCCTTGAGAGAAACTGCTGTACGTTGGGAGGAAAACATCGTGTGTCTGTGAGCATAATTAGGGCCTGGCATAGGGTACTGAGTTAGCTTTAGGAGGCTTTCTAGAGCAAGGCAGGTGACCATGCATCCAGGGCAGCCAGAAAGTTCACCTCGGGGCGGTGGGGACAGCCTGATGTCACAGGTGTGTCAATGCTGTTCATTCTCGTTTTGAGTAATATAAGCACAATATTTGAGGATTTAAATTTTTTTTTTATTTTATATTGAAGTGTAGTTGATTTACAATGTTGTGTTAGTTTCACGTGTACAGCAAAAGTGATTCAGTTATATAGACACATATATCTATTCCTTTTCAGATTCTTTTCCCGTGTAGTTTATTACAGAATATTGAGTAGAGTTCCCTGTGCTATACAGTAGGTCTTTGTTGATTATCTATTTTATGTATAATAGTGTGTATCTGTTACTCCCAAACTCCTAATTTATCCCTCCCCGCTACGTTTCCCCTTTGGTAAGCATACATTTATTTTCTATGTCTGTGAGTCTGTTTCTGTTTTGTAAACAGGTTCATTTGTATCATTTTTTTAGATTCCACATATAAATGATATCATATGATATTTTATGATTTTATCATATGACATATCTTTCTCTGTCTGACTTACTTAGTATGATAATCTTTTTATGAAAACCACAGGCAGAGCTGAATACTTCTTTCCTAAAAACAGATTTCGTGACCAGAGATGAGTTTAATCACAGAATTGTCTCAAATTCTCAGCTCTTAAGCATCAGTGGATGAAGACTGGGTCAGCTTTGCCAGACTTTCTTGAGGAACCTTCCTGATCTTGTGCGGTTTGCTTATTGAGTAGAGATGCATATATCGATTGAATCAACAGGCCGTATCGCGGAGAAAATATCAGACTATCTTCCTCCTTGCGGCTGCTCTCCCACGTGTCACTTCATGAAAGCTGCTTGCTTTGTGGAAACAAACACATTTTGGCTTCTTTTGGGCTCTGTGCAGCCAGCGGAAAAGCCAAGTTGAATCCCATTCTCTCTTATGAATCATCCTCCAACCTGCCAGCTAAATTCTGGCTGAGGACACTTTGTTTTAGGGGAAGGAGATACAGAGCTAGAAGGAAGCATGTTGAGTCTCAGACCTCAGGCCATTTATAGTGTAATTAGAAACATAATGTTTTGACTTAAAAGCTGATCACATCTGATACAGTGTCAGTAAGACAAGATAAATATGAAACTTTTTTGGATGTAATTTAATAGATTCAGAGCTTTGATGAGGACACCACTTCAAATGCTATTGGTATGAAATCACTTTCCCCCCCACTGCTCCCTTGAAAAACTTCGATATGAAATCAGGCTAGAAATGTCCACAGCTTAGTAATGAAGATGTATAAAATATATACATTACATGTGAAGGATTTTTAACTAAGTATAAAACACCATGAGTTATTTGGTCGTCTCATAGATGGGGAGAGGAAAAGGGTACAACATATAGCTTGAGCAGAAAGCTGTGAATGCCAAGATACATTGTGGGAATTTGTTATTCTGAAAACGTATGCCCTTCGTCCCATAAGAAGCTTATTTACAAAAAATTATAGTATGTGCAATCATTTAAAAGTTTGCTGTGGTGACATCAAGCCTCACAGTACTTGGATTTTATTAGAACAATAGTAAATAGTAGAATTAACTTCTGTGATGGACTGGAATTAACATAACGGCCTTCAATTCACTGGCTGGCCTATATGATGGGAAGTGACCATATAGGTACCGTATCCTTATGCCCACCTTTGTAGGTCTGGTGCATAGTATGACCTGACATATAGCAGGCTCTCAAAAAATATTTGTCAAATGGGTGAATGGATGCGTGAACAAAGGAAACATGAATCTTGGCACTAAGAAAGAGGATCTAAGTTTTGTAGGTTTGTTTGTTTTGTGTTGTTTTCCCATGATCTAGAGAGAGTGAGCCCTTGGATTCATGTTTGGGTCACAGTGAAATGACAAAGGAAGGAGATTACATGTGAGTCTAGCTGATGCACTGTTACTGATGTAAAACCCAACAGTGTGGAACCTTCTGCATGGACCTTGGACTTACGCTTTCTCTTTGGAAAGTACCTTCCTGTAACTGGACAGGAGAGCCTTTCAGATTGTTTGTGTTTTTGAAATAAATTGGGATCCATGCTATCTCCTTGGACCAACTGATCCGATGCCAGGTTTACTCTCTGCTTTACTTTCATAAAGCTTCCAAGTTTACAGGTACTCCTGTGACACCTCAATGCCTTCTGCCTCTGTTCTTGATATTAGCCTAAAACTTTTTCTCCCCTTTGATTTGTTGTTTTTTTCCTAACTCTCCTTCCTTCTTACTATTTGTTCTTTTTTCTCCCTCTACCTTTGACTTTGTTCACCAACCCCGTCCAACAGGATTTCATCTGTAAAATCAATCTTAAAGCCCATTTTGCTCATTAATCTATCACATTCGTAAGTACCTTGCCTTAACAGAAACTATTCTTGTATAACATACTCCAGCATATGAACTTTATATACTTCTAACATCCAAAATAAAGAAACCATCCAGGTTTTAGTGATGACAGCAGCAAGATGTGTTTGCTTTCCTTTCCCCAAGTTTGTATATCGTTTCACTTATTTTTTCTTTTCTAACAACTGGGCTGGCTTGCTGGTCATTTAACAGAATCTAGCCGTAAATTGAAGAGTATAGGTATATTTTCTTAGACCTCAGAAAAGGTAGCAAGTTGCCTGTGATTTCCTTTCAATTAAATTCCTAAGCAAGCCTCATGGGCATTCTCTAGATTTCAGTCAATATTAAAAAGAAAAAAGAAAAGGAAGAAAATGAAACTTTCTGGTCATGGTTTTGTCTTTAAGGGAGACAGATTAAGCCTGTGACATTACACAAAGAGCCCAGAGGTGTTTTGGTTAATATTAGAATTGAATCAGGCCACCACGGGTCCATGAAGCTGCAGGTAGAATGATAATGGGCAGGTGATCCCTGAGAAAGGCCCTGGGAAGCAGCTTAGCCTGACTCGGTGAGTCAGGAGGGAAGGCCGCCAGCAGCTCAACAGCAGTGAGGCCTGGACATGCCTTGGATGGAAAATGTGAAACAGGACCCCATGCCAGTGAGGGGCACATTCTTAGAGTGACCCTGTCACCGTTTGGAACTCACGCCTGAGACACAGTGGCCGGTCCTGGAGAAGTCAGGGAGGAATAGGCTTGGCTCTGGAGATTGGCAGAAACAGTTGGCACTGGGAGGGAGGGGAGGAAAAAAGGAAAGAAGGGAGTGCGTTGGGCAGAGCATCAGGGCAGAGAAATTCGGCAACTGTGGGTGCAGGAAGTTGTTGTGTTGGAAGTTTTTGAAGGCAGCTGTGCTCCAGGCCAAACTTGAGTCCTGGAGAGGGTGGTTTGCAGGTACACAGGAGGGGAGAAGCCCTCTTACTTTTAGACTTGAGGATTGGGCTAATGAACGTTCACCGTGGGGTGCCCTGGGGGCTGAGCTGGGGATGTCGGGCACCTAGTCATGGGCGGAGAGGAGTTCTGGCTTTGAGCAGACATGAGGGCTCTGCAGGGGCCTTCCACTCAGTTAGCTTTGCTCAAGGACCTCGAGCAGGACCAAGGCCCACCCTTGGGATGAAGGAGTGCGGGGAGTGGGAGGGAAAGGGGAAGCTTTGACTTATTTGATTTCAAGGCCTCAGGGGTGACAGAGACAGAGGAAAGTGGTTGAAGCCAAGGCTGAGGATTTAAAGGCATCATCCCCGCTGTTATCACTTGTTGCAAGGTTCGTGATATCCCGATATACTCTTCAAGGTAATCATGACTTTGCAGTAAGGCCGGCCAGGTTGTTCTGTTTGGTGTTGGTAATTACGATGGCTAGAGCTGCTTTGGCACAGCCCAAAATGCCTGAGGGTTTCTAGGATCGTTTAGGAGACAGGACCATGACATCTTCGTGTGGATAAAATGACTCAAGAGCGTTATGTCCGCCATCCGCACATCCCTAATACAAAGACCACTTGGACGGCATCCTTGTAACGATATCCGCTCCCTCCAGGTCCCAGCAGCCTCCTGAACCCTGGTGCTTACTGAGATTGCAGTCACTGTTGGTCCTGATGATTCCTGGCACAATCTCCCTGGACCGTAGGCTTTCGTATTCTGGCCAAGGTTCAGTAAACCATGCCAGGAGAATCACAGAATGTTAACCTCTGAGACCAAGTTAACGAGACGCACATCTCTTATTTTCCCTTCCCCACCGTTCACAGCAAATGTCTGAGTTTTCTCTGCATTTAGCCTGACTCCAGTCAGAGAAAAGATGTTCGTGATCTTGTAGGCACACTTCAGTGACACACAGACATTTCCAATTAAACACACACACACACACACACACACACACACACACACACACACAGAGGAAAGTAATATTTTACTATATACCTACAAGTCAGATTTTCCCAGATTTCGACTCCAAACCTCAATTCAGGAAATAAAGCCCATGCATTGACATCCTTATACTTCGCACCTACGTTTTTTACACAAGGCTATCGACTATGACTCATAACAAATGCTTAACAAACTAGGTCTCTTACCCGCAAAAGAATAGTACATTCTGTTTAATGTAGACACTAACTGTGGGGAATGCAAAGAAATATTTAAATTGATGTATACTTACATGTTACGGAAGATATATGTATGTAGTTAAGAAAACTTTAAAAAGGTTTTGGAAATTTTCGTCTTTGTGGGTAGAGAGAAGAGCATATATGATGTTTGTTATGTCTATCTTTCTATCGAATACGGTTTCAGTTTAAAAGTTTGCGTGTGAAAAGGATGAACTGCCCTTATCCGGAAAATTTCATTATATATAACACTTCCCTTCCCAAGATGCCAAATGAAGTGTCACTAGGTATATTCTGATAATTTATTTTTCCTTTAAACGTCTTCGTATATTCCTGCCTGTTCTCAGTCTTTGCACCGCACACATTTTTTCTCCACTTCGTCTTGCTTCTTGGTTAAAAGCAAAATCATCAATAACTTTAGATGAAAACTGCTGGCAGGCGCATGCTGAGATAATCCAGTTGGAAAGATTCTGATTGATTTGGGTCTAAAAAGAAACGCAGACCTCACCAATTGCGTCTTGGCTTTCTCCAGAGCAGAGTGCCCAAGCACCTCATTTAGAGCCTCTGGCTTTTCTCCTGGCACCTGTTGTTTCACACAATTTTATAAGCTTTCTGCTTCTAATAAATGAAATTATATATCTGCAGGGTTCCCACAAGCAATCAAAGAAACACTGACTCTCGATCTCAAAGCCCGGGCGTCCTCAGAACTGTTGTCCCAGCACCAAGATGTAATACAGGATGATTATTAGTTTTTCTCTCGTCTGACAGCTCCAGAGAATCTCCGTAAGAGGCAAGTGCAGCTGCCAAACACTGGAACTCTAGAAAGAGTCATATGTAATTAAAAAGTTTTATTGCAGATAATGTGACCCTATTAAAACTTTGCTTTCTGAGGATGCCTCGCACTCCGGAACCTTGGACTCTAGGGTAAAAGGGTGACTTGGTCTGATGCCTTGGGACCAGTTCTCATGCTCAGGGCACACGTTTTTAGATCTGCCCATCTTCGTGGAAACGTCACTTCTTCGAGCCTGAAGGTTTCCACCTAATGCTTATCTTATTATGTTCCTAAATAACATCATAAGATGTTGTGGAAGTATGAAGAACTTAGCATGCAATGCTCTTAACAACAAAATCAACTGTGTGTGTGTGTGTGCGCACGCGCGCGTATGTGTGTGTGTATATGTAAAGGGCACTGAGAGGTAACGATGCTGTGGAAAAGAAGTTGACATTCTGGGTGCATCAAACTAACTCCGAGGGACTCATTTTGAGCTTCAAGATTTAAAGAAATTCTCCAGGGACTTCCCTGGCGGTCCAGTGGGTAAGACTCCATGCTCCCAATGCAGGGGGCCAGGGTTCTATCCCTGGTCAAGGAACTAGACCCTGCATGCTGCAACTAAAAGATCCCGCATGCTTCAACTAAGACCAAGTGCAGCCATATAAATAAATAAATATTAAAAAAAAGAAAGAAAGAAAAAGAAATTCTCAAATGCTTAGTAAGATAAATTTCAATGGCATTGATTCTGAGATCATTTTATGGTAGACCCAAAATGCATTTATTATCACGCAGGTCCTGGTTTAGTGTGTGAAGCCGGCCCTGAGTTTGGGGTGCCGCAGGCAAGCTTATCTGTACCGGTCCCCTCACTGCCCACAGGACGGTAGCCTCCCTCCCTGCCCTTCAGGCAGGAAGGTTCTCACAGTTGTTGCTTCTGCTTATTCCCTGTCAAAACCTCCCAGCAGAAGGAAGGAGAAAGGCTCTGACTACAAAGAAATGTCAATGACTCATAATCATGTAAAGACCAATGATATTTCCAATTTCTTAGGGCTCAAAACAGAAACCTAAGAAAGCAAGCATTCTTTGTGGGACTGTGAACAATAACCAGTGGTTAGCTGTTTGACTCTTGGGAACTTGCCACTCCCTTTCCTATTCTCCACATTCCCAAGAGGAAGTGGAACATGGGGAAAGTGACCCAGGGCAGTGTCTTCACGAAGAAGGGAATCATCCCAGTTCCTCGAAGTCTCTGATCTCAGCCTAAGAACTAAGACATCGGCTGCTGTCTTTGAAGATGCTTGGTGTATTCCCTATAGTCACCCGGTGGGGTGTTTGTGAACAAAATCCGCGATGTTTACCAGTAATATCTTCCAGGATGCCAAATACTACAGATGTGTAGAACTGGAAAGGTCATGGTCTTTCTTTGTGGGTTCTTATCCCTGTGGCTTATAGCATTGCTTTTAATCAGTGGAGTAGGAAAAACAAAATAGTTCAAAACAATTTAACAAATAATTAGCAAGTTCCTGCTATGGACTAGGCACCGTGTGTTAGCTGCTGGGGGTACAGTGGTAAACAATACCAACTCAGAACTTGCTTCCTTAGATCTTATGTCTATCAGGGAAACAGACATTGAAAAAGTGATTTCATGGGATTTAGGGACAATTTAGGAAAAGAGGAAGATTATGAAAGCAAGTGATCCTTGAATTTTGTGAGCCCTGAATGGTAATCAGAAATACTTTTTAAAATCTAAAGTACAAAAACATCAAAAGCTTTATACAACAATACAGATGATGAGGAATCCAGGTGAGAGCTAGGGCTGATCATTGGTTCTAATCTTCCTAAATTAAACACGATGTAAGAACACATGTTGGGATCAGGAGAAAAATCACCGTGGCAATGCATGATGCAAAAGGATATGCCTTAAAGGAACCATGCTGCTCTCTTGAAAGAGAAATGCTTAATACCACAGGTGCTTGGAGAGTTCTCCTTGAAAAGCACGCACGCTTGGAAATTAAAAGTGCTTTAGGAATTCCAGTTCTTCGAATGGGCACCGTTTTGTTTTGGGTTTTTTTTGATGCTGTTTTTCTATCATAACCCCGCCAATGGTGAGGTGAAGTGATTTCATCCTTAAAAAAAAATCGTACATTACAGAGTTTTAAAATTAGAAAAGATCTCATTTGAATGCTCTCTAGATGTGTCTGACTCTGCTACTCCCCTCTCCCATTTGTTTGACAATAAGATGGCGAAGACAAATAACAATTATAGCTAACATGCAACTAGTATTCTGTGTGCCAGGTACCATGCTAAGCAATTTGCAAGCCTCATCTTAGCCAATTTACAACAAACCTCTTTTCTCATTTCTGGTTTAGAGATAAAGTATCCGATTTAGTAATGTAATAAACCATAATGGAAAAGAATTTGAAAAAGAATATATATGTATTTTATATATGAAACGGAATCACTTAGCTGTACACCAGAAACTAATACAACATTGTAAATCAACTATACTCCAATTTTAAAAAGGTATCAGATTTAAAGGGTTTCGTTACTTGTGGTAAAGTGATGGAGTGGGCATATATCTGAATCCAAAGTTTGTTCTTATACTATCACATATGTCCCCTTGTTATCTAATTAATTTAATTTTAGTGTTTCTATTAAGCAATTTCAACATCCTTGATGGAATTTTACAGAGGAGGGGAAAGGAAAGAGGAATGAAGCCCAACAGCCTTCAAGGTACAAATGAACTTTAAAAGTTGATGCTAAATCCCACCAGTAATGAAGATGGATGGAATAGGGCTGTCTCACCCACCACCCACCTGCATTGTCCTCCCAGGGGATCTAGTCTTTAAATCCAGCCCTTAGCTATAAATGTGTCATTTTTCTGGCTGATGTAAGGTTGAGAAAGGGAAAAGAGGCTCTGAGCAAAGGTTCTTGGAAGAGGAAATAAAAGGGTTAAGGGGACAGAGATTTAGCACAGGCTTGGTAAGTTGTGTGAAAGAGACCTCTAGACAGATCCTTTCTTTTCAGCTTTATCGAGGTATCACTGACAAATAAAATTATAGTGTACTTAAAGTGTACAAAGTGATGGTCTGATATATGTATACAGTGTAAAAGTATTCTCACCATCGAGTTAATTAACACATCCATCACTTCACATATTTACCTTTTTGTTGCTGTTGAGAACACATAAGCTGTACTCAGCAAATTTCAATTATCAATACAATATTATCAACTATAGTCAACCTGCTATACATTAGATCCTCACATCTTAGTCATCTTATAACTGAAACTTTGTACCCTTTTACCAACATGTCCCCATTTTCCCCACCTCTCACCCCCTGGCATCACTATTCCACTCTCTGTTTCTCTGAGTTCAGCTTTTTTAGATTCCACTCATAATTGATATCATGCAATATTTGTCTTTCTCTCTCTGGCTTATTTCACTTAGCATAATGCCCTCAAGATTCATCTATGTTGTCAAAAATGACAGGATTTCCTTCCTTTTTAAGGCCGAATGATATTCCATTGGATACATAGACCACATTGCCTGTATCCATTAATCTGCCAACAGACACATGTTGTTTTCACACCTCGGCTATTGTGAATAATGCTGCAATGAACATTGAAGGACAATATCTCTTTGAGATAATGATTTTGTTTCCTTTGGATATATACCTAGAAGTGGGGTTCCTAGATCACATGGTAACTCTATTTTTTCTTTTTTTTTGGTAACTCTATTTTTAATTTCTTGAGGAAACTCCATATTCTTTTTCATAGTGGCTGCATCAGTTTATTTCTATATAAATAGTGCACAAGGGTCCCTTTTCTCCACATCCTCACCAGCATCTGTGATCTCTTGTCTTTTAGATAATAGACAACCTGACAGGTGAGAGGTGACAGCTAGCTCATTCTGTTTTTTTTTTGTTTTTTTTTGCGGTACGTGGGCCTCTCACTGTTGTGGCCTCTCCCGTTGCGGAGCACAGGCTCCGGACGCGCAGGCTCAGCGGCCATGGCTCACGGGCCCAGCTGCTCTGCAGCATGTGGGATCTTCCTGGACCGGGGCACGAACCCGTGTGCCCTGCATCGGCAGGCGGACTCTCAACCGCTGCGCCACCAGGGAAGCCCCTCATTTTGGTTTTGACTTGCATTTCCCCGATGTAGAGTACCTTTTCTTGTACCTGTTGGCCTTTTGTCTGTCTTCCTTGGGAAAATGTTTATTCAAGTCTTTTGCCCATTTTCTAATTGGGTTATTTGTTGTTTTGGGTTTTTTTTTTTTTTTTTTTTTTTTGGCTATTGAGTTGTATCTGTTCCTTATAGATTTTTGGATGTTCACTACTTATTAAATATGCGGTTTACAAATGTGTTCTTCCATTCCATAGGTTGTCTTTTCATTTTGTTGATGATTTCTTGGGCTGTGAAGAAGCTTTATTAGCTTTCTGGGGCTGCTTTAAAAAAGTACCACAAACTAATTGGTTTAAACAGTAGAAATGTACTTTCTCACAGTTCTAAAAGCTAGAAATCTGAGGTCAAGGTGTCAGCAGGGTTGATTCCTTTCGAGGGCTCTGAGGGAAGCATTTGTTCCAAGCCTCTCTCCTTGGCTTAGAGATGGTCATCTTCCCCGTGTGTCTACACATCCTTCCTCAAATCCCCCCACACACTCCCATTTCCACAGGAATTGTGCCCAACCTATTTATTATACTAACCTCAGCCATGAGGCAAAATTCTATGTAAGAAGACGATACTGTCATGCAATAGCTCAGGGAGAAGCCATAATTACTCCTTCATGTTAGCATCTCATGTTAACTTCTCACATCCTTTTTTCCCCATTTGGATTGTTTAATTTACTGTAGATCTTTAGAAGTGGATGGGTCCTCTTCCCATCTTAGCCTCCGTTGGACTCAAATTCCTTTCTGGGAACTCAGAGGGAAGTTCCCTTCCTTAAGACTTCAGGAAATTCACCTAAATGAGTTTTCTGAGATAATTAATCCACGAGTACAATTCCCACCTGGAACTCTCCCCTTCCCCACTGCCCAATCCTATTTAAATTTTGCTCTACTTTGCTTCATACCTCTTCCTTACTGATCCATAATTCACTTAAGAGTATGAACACACATACACTGTCCAGGAGACTACCGTTTGGGGATTCTCTGACTCTTTTCATATCCATTTTTCCACTGTTCATTTTAAACAAAGGTTCAGTTGTCCCTTTGCTATTAAAGTTTAGGATTTAATTCTTATGGGATAAGCCTGACATTTTTGCAATAAATTGCAGGAATTGATACACCTAAAGAAATGAATCACACTGAGAATTTAATTAGGTCACTGAAGGTAGAGATTAGGAACAAGAGCTGGAAGACACAGAGGCTTAAAACTCAGTTCAAGATAAAAGGTGACTTCATAGAGGGATGGCCCCCTTACACATGCACACACACACAGGCACACACACACACACCACCTCCTCTTCTTGCAATTCTTAATGTTGGGGCAAGCTAAACCAGACCTGGTACATAATCCTCCGTGATGACAGAAATATTCTGCATCTGTGTTGTTCAATATAGTAGCCATGTAGAAAACAAACTTATGGTTACCATGGTATAAGGTGGCAGGGGGGATAAACTGGGAGATTGGGATTGACATATACACACTACTATATATAAAATAGATACCTAATTAGAACCTATTATATAGCACTGGGAACTCTACTCAATACTCTGTAATGACCTATATGGGAAAAGAATCTAAAGAAAGAGTAGATATATGTATATGTATAACTGATTCACTTTGCTGTACTCCTGAAATTAACACAACATTATAAATCAACTATCCTCCAATAAAAATTTTTAAAAATTTAAAAAATATATAGTAGCCATTAGCGAGTACCTGAAATATGACTAGTGCAACTGAATTTTAATTTTACTTAATATTAATTAATCTATACAGGTCCATGTAGCTAATGGCTACCATATTGTGCAGTTCAGCTGTGGACACACCCAAACAAGAATTCAAGGTACAAAGTTTGAGAGTTTAGCACCTTTACTAGTGTAATAAACAGCTTGGTCACAACTCACATGGAAGTGGGACTATGGGGATGTATTTGAGAGAGGAAGGGCTGCCCCTCACTCACGGAGCTGGCTCAGCCTCATATGCATGGGTGTGAAATGGGAATTCTCAGTGTGTCCAGACTCTGCCCTTCTAAACTCTTTCCAGCATTTCATAACAAGCACATAATGATCTTGGTTCTAATGCAGTGGTGTGCTGATAAAGATTTAACAACCAGCTCTCAGAGGCAGAGGGAGGAGGGGCCCTGGTTGATAACATTTGCCAATTTCTAGGGTGTATCAATAAATAACCTCCCTGTGGATGATTTCAAGCTACCAACACAAAACCACTGAACACAGAGTTGGCAAGTGTGTCCCAACACCAACTGGGGGCCCTGAAATTCAATTTAATTCTGACACTAACTACCCTCATTAGTGCAGACCCCACAAATGAAGGGCAAATTCCTTCACAAGACTTCCCCCACTTAAGATGCCAGCCACAAATTTCAGGCATCCGCAAGTCACCTGCACTTCTGCCCAGCTGGCCACAAATTTAGGAGTCTCCTGCAATCCCCTCAGGTTCAATGATGTGTTAGAGTGACGCACAGGACTACTTAGGATTACCATCTTATTATAAAGGGTACAAATGAACAAGCACCTAGGGTAAGGTCTAATGGGTCATCTCATTCGCATAAACTCAGGGATGGTGTAAAGCGCTTGTGATAAGTAACAAAGACACTCCTATCACTCAAGAAGTTCCAAGGCTTTTGAACCTCTGTGCCAGGAACAGAGGACAAAGACTAGATATATTCCTTCTCTCAAAGGAGAGGCACTTGATCTGTCTCCTAAGGTGGCTCAGGCCCCCCCACTATTACCTGGCTCTGGATCCTCCTGGAGAGATTTTAACAATCCTGGTATCTGGGTCTCCCCTCCAAGGGGTTCTGCATTAATTAGTACGGGGAGCAACCAGGGCACCGAAGTTTTCAAAGCTCCCAAGATATTCTAACGTGTAGCAAAGCTTCATTCCAACAGACAACCCTCCTCTTCTCTTAGGACCAACAAGACAGACCTCTCTACATAGTTTGCAGGATATAAACCCAGAGGGTGAGGAAGTGGAATTAACCATTTTCTGGTTTTCTAGGATACAAGGCAGAGTTGCAAGGGATGTCCCCGGCACTCTTTGGGGCCAGCCATTCTATTCCCTCTATTGTTCCTTCAAGGAGACCAGGCCTGGGATCTTTGAAACCTGGAATTTCTTTATGCCCCAAGCACCCTTCCAGGGCATGGACACTCTAGCAGGAAGCCCTAAACTATCCTATGCATCATCATCATCATCATCATCATCATCATCATCATCACCATCATAGTAATAAGGCTGAGCGTGATCAAACCTGCTGGACACAAATCTGGACAGACCCCAAGAGAGAAATGGGGCCTTCATCCAAAGTCTTCATGGGAACCCTACTTTGGCAAGGTTTCTGAGTGAGGCACTTTCCTCTGGGGGCATAGAGCCAAATCATTACCATTAACTGTAAGACACTTTATAGTTTACATAATTTTTTCAGTTATAGGTATTTCCATGGTTCCTTCTTCCAGTCTCTTCAAATCTTTGTCTACATGTCACCGAACCAGTACGGCCTCCCTGACCCCCCTCATTTTTCTCCATCAGGTTGGTTATCACGTGGAATATTTCACACACACACACACACACACACACACACACACACACACACACACACCAGTGCTTCCTCTCCATGCCAGGAGATAAGCCTGGTGAGAAGGGGGAATTCTATTCACTGAAGTGCAGATAGAAAGTCCCTGGAACATAGCAGCCCTTCTGTGAAATGAAGGGCAGTTTTCACAGAAACCCCGAGGGGGTGTGTTGCTGCCGTCATGATTGTCATGTGCGTCCTGTACCACGCAAAGCTAGGCTTCCTGAGGGTAAGTTAGGTCTGATGGGGATGAGACTTCAGGGTCCACGTTTGTTATTTTAAGTCAATGAAGCCATTTAGGCCATTCATTTAAAATCATTTAGTCATTGTCATTTTAAGTCAATGAAGCCATTCCCAGGGAACTTAAAGCCCTTGGGAAAGTGTGTTAGGTTCTACACAAGTTTAGCTGACTGAGAGGGCAGGACACGGGTTTTAGGATGTGGTGTTGAAGGGGAGAATTCCT
Source organism: Lipotes vexillifer (assembly GCF_000442215.2). Taxonomy (NCBI): domain Eukaryota; kingdom Metazoa; phylum Chordata; class Mammalia; order Artiodactyla; family Lipotidae; genus Lipotes; species Lipotes vexillifer. The sequence goes on from NW_006792683.1 coordinate 4,791,704, forward strand.
CAGGCCCCTTTTGCGTTCCCCTCTAGTCCCTCTCTGGGAGGAGAGAGCAGGGCAGGTGGAATTGTTTAATTGATGGAGCTGGACGCGCAAAACTCTTCATCCTAACTGGGAGCTCTGAGAACCAAAAGAGTTTACAGATAAGTGATGCTCACATCTTTCCATGAGATGGTGATCAGTCATCATCCCTAAATAACTATTTAGAGGTGATCCTGAAAATTCTCCTACCAACCTGTCATTACCATTCCTGCACTCATGAATGCCCATGACTTCATGCGGACCCCCGAGGGGTCTGGCCTCTGCTAGGCCCTGGTGAGGCAGCGAGCCCCTGCTTTCATGGACTTTACCATCTGGAAGAGATCTGGGCATCAGACAAGTAAATACTTAAATTATTTGATTAAAATGTTAATGATCTCACAGAGAAGGATGAGGTTTTGTAGGACTGTAATTAATTAAAGGCACATCATCGAACCTGGGGGTCAGAGAGGTTTTGTTGGAAAAAGTGACATCATCAGCTGAAGTTTGACAGATGAGTAGATGTTGGCATTGATTACAGTCTCACAGAATCCTTAAGCTTGATTCTCTAGCTGATGGGCGTGCTGTCCACGGCGGGACAGAATTGAAGCACTCCTGCTGCAGAAGGGAAAATAACATATTTCCTTATATATTTATGTCCTGCTAAGCCAGAAGAAAAGAAATTTACATTTGCCCGCTGATCAGATCTATACGGACACTTGCTATCTAAGTCCATATAAAGAGGTTCCCATTTCTTTACCTAAAGGTGATATTTAGATAGAATTGTTATTAGTGATACTGATTTAAAAGAAAAATTGTTATCTGCCTTCATTAACTTTGATATTTCGGGGCCTGTTTCTTGGTTGATATAAACTCAGGTTTTAGGCTTTCGGAAAGAATACAGCTCTTAAGAAGCAGCAGCACCCAACATGACAAAGAACAAGACGCTTCCCCCTCGGTAAGCCCCAGGCACAGGCTAAGTGTGGTGAATAGTTCTAAATGGCCTTGGAAGTTCCACCGTTCAATAGAGTTTCACATGATAAAGCATCATTTGGTCTGAAAGCTACAGAGACTGGGGCCGGGATGAGTGTTATGAAGGCCTAACCGAAAACGCAGGAGAAAAAAAAACTTCAGTGTGAGAAGCCTGAGAGCATGAAACAGGCTTTTGCTGTGCCAGCCAGTGTGACTCCATGCCTTCTGCACTGAGGAAAAAGAAAGAAAGAAAAAGAAAAGGGGAAAAAACATTCAGGTAGCCAGAGGTGAGTCTGTGTGAACTCAGGGACCCACAGATGAACAAACGTCTCCATCAGCTATTTAATCCAAGCGCGGTGACCCACGGCGGATGAGGCTGAATGTTGACAGTTTCCCCTGTACATGCTATTGTTGTCGTGAGCAGTGGAGAAGCACAGAGGAAAAGTGCAGCAAGTACCTCACGGAAGAGCCTGAAGGAAGTGAATCTAAGACAGGGGCTCTGGGCCCGGGAGCCATGCAGCTGTCTTCTGCAGGAATGCTTGGGAATGGGGAGGACATTG
>NW_006792683.1:4793257-4808696 GCF_000442215.2 Lipotes vexillifer
CAGGAATGCTTGAGAATGGGGAGGACATTGCAATAGCTGACAAAATGCCAGAGAGCACTGTTGGTGCTGAAACAGAGCAGAGAGAAAAATATAGAATCCCAACCGAGGGAATGCTTGCCATGGTGTCATTCTAGGATCTCTTGAGGCTATTTGACCAATTTCCCACTTTCTAGGCAAAATCACATCTAGCCGGAAGTCATTTCAGACTAGTGGGAATTCACCCTATGCTTGCATCTTGCCATATTGAATCTGCTTGACAAGTCAGCCAGCTGTTAAGAACTCAGCTTTGATGGAAAAGCCATGGGGGACGGTGATAATCATAGTTAACATTTATAATGGCACTTACTGTGTCCCAGGCATGTTTCTAGGTGCCTTCTGTGAACTTACTGCCCACCACCTTCTTTTTGTTTTGTTTTGTTTTGGCCGCCCTGTGGGGCATGCAGGATCTTAGTTCCCCCAACCTGAGATCGAACCCGTGCCCCCTGCAGTGGAAGCGCGGAGTCTTAACTGCTGGACCACCAGGAAATTCTCCCCTCTGCCCACCTTCTAATAGTGAGAAAGAAGGACTGCTATAGCATCTGTTTTACAGTTGGCAAGACTGACACATAAAAAGGACACACGACCTAATGGATATGAATCTGAGCAATCTGGCTCCAGACTCCAACTCTTAACCACTGTGGGATGCAGTGTCTTTTCAACACGGCAGAACTTGTCTTACCATCGTGGTCATATGTCCATTAGAATATTAATGGACAGGTCTGTACAAACAGTGACTCGAAGAATCAGAACTTTTTAGAAACTTTAATCCATTATAATAACAGTGAAAATGGATATAGACTCACATCTATTTAAATGCCTTGCAAGTCTGTATAGAATTGGTTGATAACTTGGCATCTAAATTTGGAACATTCTAGAAACTTTCAATTCTGGTGCATTATGTGTCATCCACCAGATGAGGAAAAATCCCCAAAACCTCTAGGATGACCAATTCCTTTATGATCTTGTCCCTGCACTTCTATCTGGCTTCCCTTCTGTCAACAACTGCCCTCTTGTGCCTTGAACAGCAGCCCTACAATCAAAGGCGGTCCATGCTGTCTCCATCCTCAGTGCCTTGTTGAAATGCCCTCCTTCCCCTTCTCTCACTTACCCGACTCACTCATCCTCATCTTGCTTTCTTTTCCCTCCCACTTTCATTGACATATAGTTGACATCCAGCACTTTATACATTTTAGGGTGTACAGCCTAATGATTTGACTCACATACATCATGAGGTGATTATCACAACAAAGTTTAGTGAACATCCATCATCTCCTACAGATTACAAAAAAAGAAAAAAAAAACTTTTCTTGTGATGAGAACTCTTAGGATCTATTCTCTAAACAAAATTCTTATATAACATACAGCCGCATTCATTATATTAATCGTGTTGTACGTTACACCTCCAGTACTGATGTATCTTATCACTGGAAGTTTGTACCTTTTGACCACCTTCATCGAATTCCCACTCCTTCATCTTTCAAAGCTCAGGCAAATTACCTCCTCCAGGCCATGTCCTATCAAGGCTGAGTTAAGGGTCTGTCCTGGGTAGTGTCTCTTGTCACTTTTGGCTACTCTCAGAGCAATCTTCATGTGTCTTGCAATGGACCCGAGGGGGGCAGGCGGGGGGCTACCTGCCACACTTGTGGACCGGTGACCCTTAAAGGCAGCTCCAGGAAGAGTACCTTGTACATGCGGGGCACTCAATCAGTATTTGCTGAGCAGATGTGCCAGTTTATGTGGAGGATATAAAATTAATGTGGTCTGTATTCAAAAGTCAACTGATAATGTTAATCGTGGGTGACAGGATTAACCAGAAACTCCTTATTCCTCTTTTCTTTTTTCTTTCCTTTTCCTTCCTTCCTTCCTCCCTTTCTTCCTTCCATCTTTCCTCCCTCACCTCCTGCTTCCACTCTCCCTCCCCTCTTTCTCTCTTCCTATTTTTTGTTACACTTGGTTGCTTTTCTCTGCAATGAGTATTTATTTTGCAATGAGCATTTATCACTTTTATAACTAAATATAGCAAACAAAGTATTTCCATGTTAGAAAAAAAATGAATTAATTGAAAATTAAGAAATAAACCCAGTAATACCCTGAACTAGAGCCACTTCTGACTGACTGTTGAGTTTTCTGACCAAGATGGCTGAGTTGGGTTGGCAGAGACAGAGGGGTGATACTCTGGCGGTTTTCAGCTCATCTGGTGTTTTTCCTGGAGTCCTGGGTCCACCCCATCTCTTGGGCTCTACGTGCTGAACTGGAGCATCCCAGACACAGAGGCAGGCACTTCTCTTAAAGACTGTGGTTCCATGTATCTTCTTTCACAAGGTATTAAGAGAGACACAGCAACCACCCTAACTATTCTGCCAGTTCTCTTCATTATGCTTGACAACTCCTTGGTGAGAGAATGGATTTCTCTTTTGTGAAGGCCACGCACACTAGTTGCTCCTCTGGGGAAAAAAAAAAAGACTTTGCGCACATAACGAGCTAGATGGGCTTTGCCACCAGCAAAGCAAGAGCGCCCTTTCCAAGAGGCTGCAACGTGTCTCCCCTTGGGACCAAAGAGTCAGGAACAGCAGTCACTTCTACAGCCAGAAACACCATGGAGGCAAAGAAGCAAAGAGATGGGTATTTTGAGCACCGTCCATGTGTTTGGCACTGCACTGTTAGGCAATTTCTCACACCTAATGTGATGTTATCCTCTCAGATCTTTTTTTTAATTTAATTTTTATTTTATATTGGAGTATAGTTGATTTACAATGTTGTGTTTGTTTCAGGTGTAGAGCAAAGTGATTCAGTTTTACATATACATGTAACCATTCTTTTTCAGATTCTTTTCCCATATAGGTTATTACAGAATATTGAGTAGAGCTCCCTGTGCTATACAGTAGGTCCTTGTTAATTATCTATTTTATATATAGTGATGTGTATACGTTAATCCTAATTTATTCCTCCCCCACGCTTACCCTTTGTTCATAAGTCTCAGATTTTCTTGAGGTAGAATTCTCTTAAATTTTTATGTGTGAAGAAACTCAAATACAAGGGAGTTAAGAAATTAACCTCCCTAAAGTCATATAACTAGTAAGCGAGAAGGTGGATTTTAAAGTAACCCATAGCCCACGTTGTAAAAGCAATCCAGCCCCCAAAAAAGGGGAGCCAGTGTCCTAATTCTGACTCAGAAAATGACTAGTTATGGGTTATTGGGATATATACTTTTAACTTTGATTATTTTAGATGTGAAGTAAAAAAAGAAAAAAACCTAGCACCCTGCCCTGGTTGTCACGGAGATAAACTATTCAGTACCGCAAAGTCTTTCATAGGGGAACAGTGATAATTGAGATTTTTAACTTCCAAGAATTATATTCAAGGAGGGTTTCCACCTCCTTGACTTGTTCACAGTCTGTTTCTGAAAAAAAAAATTGGGGAGGCGGTCAGTGGATATTTACACTCATTTCCTGGTGTAGAAAATCTGAGTAGCAAGAGCACATTCCCAGACTTAAATCTCAGAGCTGTATTTCAGGACCCCCAATGGAGGCAAGTTTCTGTTTCCTGTGAGGTGTGTGCATAGTGAGAGAGAGAGAGAGAGAGAGAGAGAGTGTGTGTGTGTGTGTGTGTGTGCACGCGTGTGAGAAAGAGAGAGAGAGAGGGAGGGAAGAGAGGGGGTGGGAGTGAGACAGAGAGTTCTCTAGAAGCTCTTTGAAGTGTCAGTCTATAGAGGTAAACAAAACAGAGGCAAAGGACTGGAAAAAAAATTAGCTAGTCTCTAAAAGAAAACAGTCTTTAGACAGGAATGAATTTGAATTCGAAGAAAATCAAACCCCTCATCCCTGGCAATACCATCTGCACCACTTATGAAGCATTGGGTAAATGTTAAGACACAGCCAGCAAACATTGTGTAGATTTTCAGATACTCAGAGAGGAGCTGTGGAAGTCGGGAAGCATGGAGAGCCGAGTGTCTACCCGGACTCAAGTTCTGGGAGTTGGGTCTCAGTATGAGAGTGGGTTTTTGGGAGCTGCACTGTGCAGAGTCAAGCAAAATCCAGAAAATAGGGCCAGGAGTCAAGTTACATTGGAAACAGAGGGGTGGCCTTAATGTAGCCTCAGTTACGAGGATGGAGACAAGGAGATACAAGCAGGCACGGGACGAGGGACCAGATGTTAGACAGGAGCCCAGAGAAGGCATTAGGGAGAGTGGGTAGAGATGGAGCAGCAGCGGTTCCCGATGTGCTCGAAATTAAGCCTGAAGTTTTTAATACATACGGTGCCTAAGCGTTAGCCCGCGGGAGGGGGAGTGTGTCGAGAACACCAGGGTAATCAGAGAACATCAAACCTTTCCTTTTATAGAAGTGGAGGCAGAGAGTCAGAGAGGACAGACGATTCACGCGAGTGACACAGGAAACAAGAACACTGAAACCACAGCTCAAGTTGCTTGCTGTCTTCTTGGCTATTTTGATAAAAATAGCTACTGACTAGTGCATTGTTTTCAACTTAACTTCAAGACTCCCTCTTATCTTTTTTTTTGATTGTTTGAATTAAATTAATTGATGATAGAAAAAGAGCAGGTGATTTCAGCAGTTCATACGGCTTCCTTGAATCAAGGAACCACTGTTTATGTGGTGAGCACTGTTGCATGACTCTTTGTTGAAAAATAATCAGTGAACCCATTGTCGATATTAGGTGCTGATTATGTACAATAAAACGATGATAACTAAGTTAATGTACAGGCTATATTATGTATTTCCAAACTTTTTGCTAAACTAACGAAGGAAATGGGAGAGGGAAATTTTCAAGTTTGAAAATAATTGACATGCAAAAATGACAATGAGACATATGACTTTCAGAAGGAAAAGCTTCATGGGAAAAGAGCTTTTATCCATGACAGTCAAATGTCAGTCAAGAAGCAGCATATTGATGAGTAGAAATAGTAAAATGGGGGACAGGAGAAGAGAGATGATGAAATTAAGAGATTCCATTAAAACCTTGGAGATTTTCTTACGAACATGACTATGTAATCAATGCTTTCCTCCTCTTCTCCTGAAAAAGCAAACAAAAACAACTAGCAGGAGTTTTTAAGTGGTGCAAATTCAACTGTCCATGGAATTTAGAAGTCAGGTAATCTGCAAGCTTCAAATACTTGTAGGGGCTTTCAAAAGCCTAAGATCAGACAGAAGCAGAGGGAAGACATGAAAATAAGGAGCTGAGAGAGCGTTGAGTGCGACTGTAAGAAGCAAATTCTAGGAAGAGCCATCAAGAATACTAAGGCTGATAGTTAGACAGTGAAAGAGCTGTATCTCTTCTTTGCAACAATGGATGTGTTGTACCAGGATGAGGACAGCTGATGGCAGAAGACATGATGGACTCAATCTGGTTCAGACATGCAAAGGGGAATGGAAATACAAACTTACACAGAAAGATAATATTCACAGGGAGCAATCAGTCTTTGTGGGTGTGGAGAGACAAGCCCATTGTTGTGAAGCCTAGAAAACTATCCTGCTTCATCTCTACTTAGGGATATTCTGCTAACAGCTGGGTCATGAAAAGTCAACTTTTCAGGGATCAGTAATAAAAAAGATATTATAAATAAAAGTGTGGAAAAGATCTGCAAAGCTTTCCAACTGATGTAACAAAGATAAATTGAGATCAAACTTTTTACCATGATTTTTAAGAGCATCATAAGCAACTGCTTCTAAGAAGGAAGACCACAAAGTAGAAATTGAAGAACTTATGGAGAATACCATGAAACAACTGAGGTTATAAAAATGTGTGGGCAGAACTCAAAAACGAAATAGAAGAAAAAAAAAAAACCATTATAGAAATGAAAAGGAGGAGAGAATCAACACCGTGAAAAAGACAGAGGGGGGTTTCAGGGACCTAAAGAAATTCTTGAAGAAATAAAATTTGAATAAAATAAAATAGTAAATATTTTAAGCATTAGAGAGGAAACACCAGATATAAACGGTAAGCAAGGTAGATCTAACATAAATGAGATTAGAATCCCCAAAGAGGAATTGAGCAGAACAACTATGCACAGATATAATTTAAGTAAAATAAAAGAGAGAAGTTTGCATACTGGAAACTAAATTTTTGGTGGTGAGCACGCTGTAGGGTGTACAGAAGTAGAAATATAATGTTGTACACGTGAAACTTCTGTAATGTTATAAATTAATGTCATCTCAATAAAAAAAAATTTAAATAGAAAAAAAAAAGAAGTCTGCATACTGAATGGCCATGCCGGGAACTAGTAGATACTGACTGAAAACAGTCAACATAAAAATATAATCCAGTAAAATTATTTAAAATAATAAAAAAGAAAACTTTGGGTAGCCAGGCAAAAACACTGTCACAAAAGAGGGGAAAAAAATAGGGCTGGCTTCAGATAGCTCCAGTGTAACACTCAATACCAGAAAATTATGGTATTGAATGTTACATTCTGGTATCTTCAATACCAGAATACTTGCGAGAAATACAAGAAAATAAATTACAAGCCAAAGATTTACATCAGGCCAAGCTCTCCTTCCCCTATAACGAATACAGAAACCAGTTTTGGATAAAACTCAGATAATAGTGTTCCCATAGACATGTGTTGGGGTAATTAAAGGGTGAATTTTATTCAACTAAGGGATCACTGAGAAAACGACAGCAAAAGGACTCAGGGTAATGAGGAAAATACTTAACTGTATAAGTAAGTTTAAAACGGTGGATCAGTGGGACAGGATAAAATGCAGCTATATGCCCAGACAAGGTGCAAATCTGGTGACTAACAAAAATGGGATAGGAAGAGGCAAAGAATGTGAGAGGTAGAGGAAATTTGCTGGTTGCCGCATCTGTATTAGCCGGGAATCAAAGACACTTAAAGCTCACAAACCAGGATATAGAAACATTAGCATACTTAAAAGTGCATAGCTAAGTACTAAGAAAGGTAACATTATTAACAGAATTTGGGTCATGGAGAGTGAAGAGGAGCTATAGTCAAGGAAGAAACATTCTCCTGATAACATATAAAGTTGCAATTATAATGGTAACCAACCTTTGACAGAAAAAATTTTTTTAATCTCTGTACATGACAGAAGTGCTACTCACAGAGTGAGGAAAACACATAGGAAAAGACCTTTACAAAATCATAAACACATAAACATAAAGTAACAGGTAGACCTCAGGCCAAATGTCTCTATTATATTAATAAATATAAATGAGTTCAACATTTCTGTTAGTAGAAAAGATTTCACGTTGGATCATAAAACCAACTCACCTCTATACTAGATAAAAGCAACATTTCAGAAAGCATGAAGATAAAAGTATGGGTAGAGGTAGACATGTCAAATGCAATTGAAAAGGAGGCAGGATCACAAACTTTAAATATCAGACCAAGTGGAATTCAGGCCAGAATAAGAAAAGAAGGACACTTTATAATGCTAACTTGTAAAATCACGATGAAAACATATCACCCCTGCGCTAAATAGCAGCGACGTTTATGAGAAAGCTTAAAGGAGACACAAGGAGAATAAACAGAAGCAAACTAGTGGTAAGAAACCTTAGTTCTTCTCTTTCAGCCATGACAGATAAGTGGAGAACATTATGAATATAGACGTTTTAAGTAATGTTATATGATAGATTGATACATAACCTAACATTCTATCCTGACAATAGAAAATTCATACCTTTTAAAATGGCCCTGGCCTCTCATAAAAGTAGACTACACATTGGGCCCCAAAGAAATCCTCAATCAATCCCCTAAACTAACAACAATACAAGCAATATTTTCTGATCAGAGAGCAGCAAAACTAGTGGTTAATAAAATTGTATAAATAAAAAGTCTTTAAACCTGAAAATAATTTTTAAAAGCCGTATCTCTTGAATACTTCTATAAACCCCATAGTCCTTGGATAAAAGATGAAATACAAATGAAAACTATCAAATGTCTAGATAGGCTCTGTCTAATATGGTTGACATCAGCCATAGGTGGCTGCTTAAAATTAAATTAAATTAAAAATTGCGTTTCTCTCTCACACACTCAGACCACATTTTAACAGCTCAGTAGCTACCAGAGGCTAGTAGCTACACTAGACACACTAGACAGGGCAGATACAGAAAATTTCCGTTGTCACAGAATGTTCTCTTGGATAGCACTGGTCTAAAATATAATTATAACAAAAACACTGCCTATGATAATGTACAGGGAATAAAGCAGTGCACAATAAAATCTTCATAACATTAAAAACATATGTCAAAAATGATGAAAAAAACACAAAAAGTTAGGAGAAGACCTTCAACATTGGCCTTTAATAATGATAAAGGCTATTAAAGGCTCATAAAGAATTTAACGAGTTAGAAAACAGAAAAAATGTAGCACCAATAAATAAATTCAAAAACTACTTATAAGAAAAACATATGAATTACTGGAAAAGCTACTTTTTACAGAGGGTAAAAATTCAATGTAAAAAAGTAAGAAACAAAAGGGAGTATACCAAAGGAAGAGAGAAAATGAAAATCATGAGACCACTTTGCTCAATTCTGAAAATGATTTCAATACCTGGAAAAAATGGATAATTTTCCAGGAAAATGTAACTTACCAAAGCTGACACCAGATGAAATAGAGAAAAATCTAAAATGACTTATTTCCATAGAAAAATCAGAGAGATAACAAAGAGGTAGGCAGCTTCACAGGGAAATGCTACCAAAACTAAAAAGCAGAGAATTTCAATGTTGTGGAAAGTGTTGCAGAGTATTAAAAATACTCTCCAAATTATTTTTTTAAAGCAAGTATAATATTAATACCAAAATGTGATGAAATTTTTAAAAGCTTTATCAACAAACTTTATTTATGAACAGTAATTCCAAAACCATAAATAAAATATTAACAAATGGAATTCAGCAACACGTTAAAATAATTATAATCACGTTAGACCTAGCCTAGAATTCAAGGATGATTCAATAGTTGGAAATCTAACTTATCATATTAGTAGAAAAATCTTGTGGTTATCTACATAGTCTCTCAAATGACATTTTAAAAAACTCAATAACCATTCTTGATGAAAATAATCAATAAAGTTGGAATACATGGACACTACTTTAACATGATAAAATATGTGTATCTCAGTTCAAAAGCCAGCACTAGGGACATTCCCATTAAATATCAGAATCACATCCAGGATGCCCACCAACATCATTATTATTTAATATTTCACTGTAGAATTAAATAGGAAATTTAACAAAAGAAAAAATTCAGATTTAAAGATGGAACAGAAAATATAAAACCATCATTCTATGCAGAAGACAATACAACTGAATACTTGGAAAACTAAAACGAGCCAATTAATCAATTTTTAAAACTATAAGAGAATTACTAAAGTACAAAATTATATAGAAATCAATAACCCATATATATGAACAGTAGCCAGTTAGAAGATAGAATGGAAGCAAAGACCTCTTTTATAATTGTAATCCAAAGAAAACATAGACAAAACTTAACACAAAATGTGCAAGATTGAGGTAGAGAAGCCTTTTAAAACACGAATAAAAGACTGCCTTATTCCATCTGGGCTGCTGTAATAGGACACCACAGAATGGGTGGCTTATCAACAGACATTTATTCCTCACAGTTCTGGAGAGGCTGGGAGCCCAAGATCAAGGCACCAGCAAGCAGACTTGGTGTCTGGTGAGGATGTCTGATGAGGACCCACTTCTTGGTTCATAGACAGTGTGTTGTTACTGTGTCCTCACCTGGAGGAAGGAGCAAAGCAGCTCTGCCTCATGACCTGACCTCCTCCCAAAGTCCCCACTGCTAAATAGCATCACATTGGGAGTTAGGGTTTCAACATATGAGGTTTGGGAGGACACAGCAATCAGTCCATAGCAAAGACACAAAAGAAGACATCTACTCTTAGACTTAGCAATTACACTTCTGGCCGCTTATCTCACAGATGTCCCGGCAGATATTGAAAAGATGTATCACAAGAATTACAGCGCTGTCTGTAATTGCAGACGATTGGAAATTAACACAATATCTATGCATGGTGAGGTGGTTAGCAACACAGGGTATCTACTTTGACAAATACAAATAAAGGAACTTTCTATATATTGATATGGAAAGATGTCCGAGCTATAGTATTATCTGAATTAGCAAGATGAAGAACAACGTGATTGGAGTTTTCCTTTTGGTGTTAAAAAGGGAGAAAAGAATATATACTTACCTTTATTTGTATGCATTCCTACTTAGGAAGGAGACATCAGAAATCCACGACAACAATGATAAACTGTAGATGGGTAGTAGGCATTTGAAGGAGTCTTTTCACTGCATTCCTTTTAATATATTTTAAATTGTTTAAACTATGTGTGTGAATTACCTATTCAAACGTAAATATAAGATATTTAGAAGAAATACTGATGCAGATCATTTAGAGAATGGTGCATGTCAGCCTAAGCTAGCGTCTCCATCACTGCCTTAAATCAGAACTTGGAGCCTGACTGTGAGTGTTGCAGGGTGAAGGGGGTTGGAAGGCTGCTGATATACCCCCTATGAGGCTATGGAGAGTTTTTTTTCTGGAACCTGGCTTCAAGTGAAAAACACTTGCTCTAATTTTCCAGTGTGCTCAAGTCAGTGAAATACTTAAACAAATGTCCCAACTACTGTTGGCTGTTCCCCCAGAGTGGACAGAGTTTTCCTGGATGGCCCACTGGTTCCTGCAGACTGCAGAGCTCTTCAGAGATGGCAAGACTTAATGTGGAAAGACAAACTCAGTAGCACTGGCTGTTTACTCCACATAAATTATCTTTAAGGTGTAGGGGGAGATACATCTATTTGGACATCTGTACTTAACTGATTGCAGACCGTAGTGGACTGGCCAGTTCTGTCCTTCTTGCAGGTTCTGGGAAATGATAAGAGCTCAACCTATGTTAGAAGCAACAACCACACACAAGGGGTACAGCTTGTTGTTTTAAATATATGTCAACCAGAAGTTTAAAGGATGAGAATTGCAACCGTCCTTCCCTCCACCCTGAATATTAGTTTAATTTAGAATAACAAATATTTTAATGTGTACCAGGACCGTGCCACTTCCTTGCTTTGGAAAGGAATATGCACAGTTTGTGTGAACATTCACCCACCACCTGATCTGCACCTGCCCAGAGCTCCTAAGAAAGTGTGTGAAAGATAGAAATCCATCTTCCTCTGCCAGTTTCAGAAGGTTGCTGCCACCTATAGGTGTCTGTGAGCATCTGCACATCAGTGATGTCTAAGAGTGAAGGGAGAGAAAAACCCGAGCAGAGGAGCAGAGAGAATAAAGAGGCATGATTATATGGAAGTTAAGGGCCACACAGAGAGCAAAGGAAGCCATCCTCTCTGCCTGTGACACAGCTCGTTCCAACCTTCACCTCTGTCATTTAGAATCCTTAGGGCACCCAAGGGCCTTTAGGTGACTGACATAAGGTAATCCACTTTACTAGACCCATGATGGGGAAAGGAGAAAACCAAAAGAAAAAAAAAAAAAGCAAACTCTTGACTCAGAAGCTTAGGACTATATAAATTCTACTTTACAAAAGGAAACAGCCACCACCCTGGGCTTGTCGGCTTAGCCTCTGTGGTGTATTTATATTCAAATGTATTTTTTTCAATTAGTTCTTTAAAAGTATTTGTTTCCTTTGCATATATTCTACAAATCCTAGAGTCATTAACTCTAGTAGGTGGAGGGGACTTTTGAAAGCAATCCAGTCCACACTTTAACCCCAAGTATGGAGGTTCCTCAAAAAACCCAAAAATAGAGTTGCAGTATGATCCAGCAATCCCACTCCTGGGCATATACCCAGACAAAACTATAATTCAAAAAGATACATGCACCCCTATGTTCATAGAAGCACTATTTACAATAGCCAAGACATGGAAACAACCTAAATGTCCATTGACAGATGAATGGATAAACATGTGGTACATATATACTATGGACTGTTACTCGGCCATCAAAAAGAATGAAATAATGCCATTTGCAACAACATGGACGGACCTAGTGATTATCATACTAAGTGCAGTAAGTCAGAGAAAGACAAATATCATATGATATTACTAATATGTGGAATCTAAAATATGGTACAAATCAACATACCTATGACACAAAAACAGATCCACAGACAGAGAGAACAGACTTGTGGTTGCCAAGGGGGATGGAGGGACGAGGTGGGAAGGATTGGGAGTTTGGGATGAGCAGATGCCTACTATTGTATATAGGATGGATAAACCACAAGATCCTACTCTGTAGCACAGGGAACTATATTCAATATCCTGTGACAAGCCATAATGGAAAAGACTATGAAAAAAATATATACATATATGCATAACTTAGTCACTTTGCTATACAGAAGAAATTAATACAACATTGTAAATCAACTATATTTCAATAAAATAAAAAAATTAAAATTTATATCCTGAACATGTCTGTACATGATTGCAGCCCTGCCCATCTTTCCAATTTCATCTCGAACCCCATGCCATCTCTCTCATCACCCTCCAGCCACACAGGCCCCTTGATACTTTTCCTCCTCACTCACTGTTTCTGCCTTGGGGTCTTTACCCTTCTCATCCTTGTACTTAGAACCCTCGTGTCCCAGCTCTTCCCATGGCTGCCTCTCACGTTTCAGCTTCACCATCATTATTGTTCCAGAGAGTAGCCCTTCTTACCTCCTTGTCGTTGTCAATCAAATCGTCCGATTTATTTCCTTCTCTTTTTGCTTTTCAAAGGGTTTTTTGTTTTCAGTTATTTACTAGTACCTGCTCCCTTCACTAGAATATAAGCTCATCTTGTTCCCAGTGATGTCATAAAACAAAATAGATGCTCAATACGTATTCATTGAATGGATAACAAATGACTCTCTCAAAAGTTATTGAAAAACGCCAAACTACTCCTTTTTCAACGTCCCCAGAAACTGATAACAAAAGAAGGAGAATCTAGAACTGTGTCCCTGGTGACCTCTGTCTCTCACTGAACTTTTCTGATGGCCGGCATCTTTCCAGGGCTGCCTGTTCTGTGCCGCAGATTGCCCCTTCATTTGGTTTACTGTACGTCCCATGAGGAAAAAAAGAAATTTGCCTTTAAACAGTAGAAATTAGCCCTTCCAGTTAAATTAGGGTGAAATCATCTAACACAGTCTATTTGGTACCATTTCACTCCAAGGGACAATAAATACCAAATCTAATCACATGGACAGAGTGGTTTGTTAGCGACTCAAGCCACGTATATTCTCTAAATGAACTTGCAAAGCATCAGTGCCTCTAATTAAAGTCAGCACGCACTGTGGCTTCAATGTCCTTGAGATTTGTTCCTCCGAAAACCAAGGAAATCTCACTTGTTTTTTTCTGACCCAGAAATGTTGCTCAGTGGCCTTGTCTGGTCATTAATGTATTCTATGAATCAACTCTTCTCTTCTGCTCCCTTTGTGAAAATTGTAGACATTTTCCATATACAGCATGAGCACTGGGAAGAGAGCTTTACGTGCCATTTGTCATTTCCTGACCATGTTATTTTGCATACCTGAACTTGATTCTCCTTGTTGTTGACAAAGCCTCTGGGTCATGACATCTCTTCTCCACATTATAAAGGACCAAAGGAAATAATACTATGTGGAAATGCATTTTGAAATCTGAAAAGACCAAATATAAACGACTCGTTCTTGTTCTGTTTTACTTATAAGAGGACATCTAGAAAAATGACCCTGTGGTGTGGTTGAGAGCTCATTGGACCAGGAGACCTTGTGCATGGGGCTGACCTTGACTGAGACATAGCATCTTGACCTCGAAAATGAGGAGCTTGGATGAATTCATCCTGCAGGTTTTTCCAGCTCTAATGTGTGAAGATTTGTTATTACAAATAAGGCTTCAGATATTAAAATGCAGTGACAGTGTCCTCCTTCTCTCAAACCTATCTACATCTTATTTATAGGCGAAAAGCCACATTCTGTGAAGGCCCATAGAATTGAAATGCTGAATACTTCTATATTTCCTGTTAAATATTTATTTAGAGCTCACCATATGCCAGACACAATGATTCAAACTTTTATGATCCTGTAGCGCTTAAAAAGCACTTTTACTGTGTCTGCTGTGAGCCTCTCAAATGGCCTCTGTTGGAAGGCAGGACAGCAATGACCAGGCCCATTTCACAGAGAGAGAAAAGGGAGGGGAGAGGAATTGTGAACTGCCTGGTTTCTCAGATCCCATTAGTGGGGTGCAAGTCAGGTCACAAACCCTTGGATTTTTGAACTTACAGTAACTCCCCTACATACGAACAAGTTCTGTTCCAAGAGCACATTTGTAAGTCCAATTTGTTCGTTAAGTCCAACAAAGTTAGCCTAGGTACCCAACTAACACAATGAGCTATATAGTACTATACTGTAATAGGTTTCCATTGTTACTGCTTGGCGCTTCTTAGGAGTACCAGCTACATCACCGCTGCTTTTACGCTTGCTTCTGGACATCCTGGGCTTGAAATAAAGATACTGTACTACTGTACTCTATACAGTGCTGTACAGTAAAGTACACAAAAGCACAACCACTTGTAGAGCATGCACACGGATGACAATGTACGCCAGACACTTGAACTGACTTACATGATTGGACATGCAAACGCACGTTCGCATCTTTGAAAGTTCACAAGTTGAAAGTTCATATGTAGGGGACTTGCTGTATGTTCTTTCAACTCGGGTATATGGTTATGGGACAGTTACGGGGTTCTCAAGCTGGCAACTGACTAAGGCAGCTCCAGGACTTTGGCAGATAAAGCTCCCATAAATGGGATAGGGTTAGAAAATCAGAACCCTCCGATGTATCAAGAAAATGTAGTTTCTGTAGTCTGTGAAGCTCCTCTTAGGAGGCCCCACTTCCCTTCCGTTGATGTGATTCCATGATTTGAACATTGGCTTCAGTTTTAACGTAGTTGTTTGGGAAAATTTCTAGTTCTTTCAGTTTTATCCTTCACTCTATTTGGCCCTAAGACAATGTCTGGGGCTTGAGAGAATCTGGTGGAGGGAAGAGAGCCTTGACCTGGTGTAGTCTTCAAGTGTGTTGCTGGGTTGTGCCCTTCCAGTTGGCCAAGTCCCATTCCAGGGTGTCCTGCTGGTATCTGTGGGGATGCCCGTGGTGGGTAAACTTGTGCACTATCCTTTTCCATTGTCAGCGCTGGGCAACCATGTCCTCCTGAGCGCACCTCCCCGCAGCAACCACAGGCCTTCCAGACACCTCTGAGTCGTGATTATTTCTCCTCCACTTTGCACTCAAGGCCCTTGTCATTGGCCCGCTGGATCTAGCTCCAACTAAAGAAATCACCTGACTCAAAACTCACTGCAGGGGCTTCCCTGGTGGCGCAGTGGTTGAGAGTCCGCCTGCCGATGCAGGGGACACGGGTTCGTGCCCCGGTCCGGGAATGTC
>NW_006792683.1:4808829-4811665 GCF_000442215.2 Lipotes vexillifer
TGAGAAGCCCGCGTACCGCAAAAAAAAAAAAAAAACAAAAAAAAACTCACTGCAGCCTTCAGACCTGAAGCTCCGTTTCCCCTGGTCACAGCCTCTGGGAGGGCACGCAGCCATGGAGAGCCGGTGACCCATCACATTCTCGCGCCCTCTCTCTCAAAACTCAACAAAGGATTCAGAAACTATAGTCAGCATAGGCCAGGGGTTTGAGCCAAAAGATCCTCTATCAGGACTGGTACCATGGCAAGTCAAAGCCATATGTAAGCTTAAATCACATGGGAGCAAGAAAATCATAAATCGTCATAATAACCATGGCTACTATTTATCGAAGTGCTTATTGTGCTGGGTAATATGTGAAGTGTTTTACATGTGTTATTTGTTTAATTTTTCTAACTCCCACCAAGATATAGATAGATAGATATAGACCTATCTATATCTTATATCTAAATCAATCTATCTATCCTTCCATCATATCTATCTATCTATCTATCTATCTACCTATCTATCCATCTATTTAAAAATATACTCCAGTGGTTTTTAACTGGGGGCAATTTTGTCCCCCAGGGATATTTGCAATACCTATCTGGAGACATTTTTGGCCTCGAGTGGGTAGACACCAGAGATGCTGTGAAACATCCTGTAATGCACAGGACAGTCACCTCAAGAAAGAATTATCTAGTCCAAAATGTCAATAATGCCAAGACTGAGAAACCCTAATCTCCCCACGTGTAGAAGCTGGTTTCATAAATGGGAGGGTTTCTAGATAGAATAATAATAATAGCTAATTTTGAGGGAGGACCATTTCAACATACTCCTTTATTATTATTATTATTATTTTATTTATTTATTTGTTTACTTTTTTTGCGGTACGCGGGCCTCTCACTGCTGTGGCCTCTCCCGCTGCGGAGCACAGGCTCCGGACGCGCAGGCCCAGTGGCCATGGCTCACGGGCCCAGCCGCTCTGCGGCATGTGGGACCCTCCCAGACCGGGGCACGAACCCGTGTCCGCCGCATCGACAGGCAGACTCTCAACCACTGCGCCACCAGGGAAGCCCCATACTCCCTTCTTATTATCCCCATCTTACAGTGGAGGAAATTGAGTCTTAGAGCAAAATTTACTCAACTGACACATTTAGTAAATGACAGAGCTGAAATGTAGACCAATTAAACAGCTGAGTCTAGATTCCTAGCCATTATGTCGTACTGGTCTTTAATATACTAGTTTCATTGCAGTTTTTTTCATCGTGTTGGTCTGATAAGCCTAATATTTTTTGACTGAAGAAAGCATGCGTGGCTGAAGGGGGTCTGTGCTGCACCAAGCAGAACCTTCTTGCAAGTAAAATGAAAATGACTTTGCAACAACTGGGGGAAAGAGAGATTATAAACAAATAAAAGTGTCTGGTTCACTCCAGTGCACTGATTTACGACCAGCAGTAGAGTCCCTCTGAGAAAGAATATTATACGATGATTCATATTTGGCATCAAATACGCTGCCTCTAGCTGAGGAAACTGGCAGGTTCTCACCTTCTCATATAAATACTTAAGAGCACCACACTGTCATTTATTAGATTTTCTGAAGACTCCAAGTGTGAGTGTCTTGTCCAGAATGCTGACTTTCTAAGGATGCTTTATCTGATCATCTGGAACTTAAAAAAGAATTGCTTTGGGGCCATTGGGGGATTTCAGAACCACTTCAGGGAGCCATTTCTCTTTTGTAAGATTGAGACCACCTTCGCTATCATTGCTGGTTTGCTCTATGTAGCAACTAGTATTGAGGGCCTTTCCTGGCACATGGGATGTGAGTCATCTTCCTTTTATACAAATGTGGAAAACAACGTCCAGACTCCCCTTTTGCTGTCGGCAAAAAGTCAAGTTGAGTTCTCCTGGCCCACTGAGGACTGTAATCCCAGACCTGGGTATCCCATGAGGGAGGAAGTAAGGTCTAGAGATGGGTAATGCCAGCCAGAAGAGAGAGCCTCTCATATTCATTGAAAAATATTAACTGGTCTCAGTTCATTCCCCCAGGGACCACTGGAAATAGTCTCACTGTGACTTTGAAGGACAGAGAATGACCCCAGGAACCGAACCCCTAGGAGACTCAGACAGCCTTGCAAGTGATGTTGGCTGAGTCCCTGGGCATAAATGGAGCTGTGATCGGAGTTGAAGAATCTGGGAGTGTGTGTAGGGGAGGAGGGTAAAGAGCTGAGAAGGTCAGATAGAATCTGGACAAAAGATCAAAATAAGGAATGGAAAATAAATACTATAAAATGGATAACCAACCAGGACCTACTGTATAGCACAGGGAACTCTACTCAATATTCTGTAATAACCTATATGGGAAAAGAATCTGAAAAAAATATATATGAATATATAAATGTATAAATGAATATATATATGAATATATATGAATATATATATGATTATATGTGAATATGAATATACCTATGAATATATCTATGAATATATCTATAACTGATTTACTTTGCTATACCTGAAACTAACACAACACTGTAAATCAATTATATTCCAATAAAATTTTAAAAAAAAGAACTACTTAAGATTCCATATCATTCCTTATTCAAACTTTTTGAAGACTGCAGAAATGAGATTCATCAACTCTTTTCCTTAAAAAACAAAAACAAAAGAACCTTTGGGACTTCCCTGGTGGTGCAGTGGTTAAGAATCCGCCTGTCAATGCATGGGACAGGGGTTTGATCCCTGGCCTGGGAAGATCCCACATGCCACGGAGCAACTAAGCCCTTGCACCACAACTACTGAAGCCCGCTCACCTAGAGCCCGTGCTCCGCAACAAGAGAAGCCACCACAATGAGAAGCCGGC
>NW_006792683.1:4811712-4826981 GCF_000442215.2 Lipotes vexillifer
CCCCCCCCCCACCCTGCTCACTGCAACTAGAGAAAGCCTGAGCGGATGGATGAAGACCCAGCGCAGCCAAAAATAAATAAATAATTAATTAGTTAATTAAAAATACAAAAAAAAAAGCCCTTTACCTCCAAAGCCTACTGAGAGGGGAGGGACAACCCTCTCCTCCAAGGGGAAACCAGTTCGATTTATTGCTGTTTCATGGAAGCAGCTTGATCCACCAGGGATGAACCAAAGTGGGGCTTTTGTTTAACATTAATGGCTGAGGTTGGCTCTTAAAAGCCTGTCATTTAAATGAACAAAAGAGCAATTGCTTCCTGACAGCAGTGGTGGGAAAATGGAAGCCTGGGCTTTGATGTTTCACCCACAAATCTCCATTCATCTACTTACTCCACTTTATCCCTTGACCTGTCTTGTTTAATCATTTCACCTCCTTTCTTCAAAGAATTACTGCTGTCTCTAGCACACGCGGTGATCTTCCTGCTTGGTGATTTCAAGTACCCCTTTGACAAGAGGTCACTAACTATTGCTCATCCATCCTTTCAGCAATAAATTATATGGGTTCTTCCCTTTGGGTGTGGGCTAACAGGTGAATGGAGATTAGGGCAAAGGGTTGGACTGGTCACTGTCTGGAAAAGGCAAGCCTGTGGCTCCCCCTTCACCACCTGGAGGTCAAGTCCAGCATCCAAATCACCCACCCGAATCACTCCCACAGTGCCTGGATAAAAGCAGAATCACCATATTATACTTAAGAACCACTGTTGCTCTGAAAATACTAAGGACCATCTCTGTAAGGAGATAGGTTCGGGGGTCCCCAGGAGAAAGAGAACCAGCTTTCTTAGACCATTTTGGTCTAAGCCATTTTGTGATGTAAGCCTGGCCGCAGTGCTTGCCCTTGAACAAGTCTTCATCAATGTTCTTAAAGAAAACAAGGGAATGCAGGAACAAAGGAAAAGCAGTCGAAAGCGATAGTTCAGCAATAAAAACAGAGTCCTAGTTCCTCCTCAAGGGATATACATCATAATATATCTTTGAGTTCTGCAGGGACTAAGGCCCCCACCCATGTGGAGGACAGATGATGATGTTGACTCTCCTGACTTCAATCAACTAAGGCTTGGACTCTGTCAACCTCTGCGCCAATTCTATGCTGAATTCTCCTCTGCTCCAGCTCCTTCACGAATACGCATGTACCCTTAGCTTAAAACTTCCCCAATTTTGCTGTTGAGGAGACACTGCTTTGGGAAAGATCCTGGTATTCTCCTCACTTGCTGCAAGTCATAAATCCTTCCTCCACCTGATCTTCGGCTTGGTTGTATCTATCAGCTGGACATCCACCAAGAGGCGAACCTAGTTTTCAGGTAACGTGTTGGCTAAAGAATATACCATCACTGCAGAGTATTCCTTTGTTTTATTGTATTTGAGGGAGGAAAGGGACTTAGTTTTCCCAGTGTTCCCAACTTTGAAAGCAGCAAGAGAAAAGTGAGAAGTCTACAGATTCTGTTGGACTCACTTAGAGCTACTTTTAACCCAGGAGACATCTGTGTCTCCCCCCAGACCTGCGAAATCCCAACACTGGTCGACACAGTCCTGGTCTGAAATTTCTAAAAAAAAAAAATTGTCTCGGACGAAGTGAGAGAGTGGCATGGACATATATACACTACCAAATGTAAAATAGCTAGTGGGAAGGAGCCACATAGCACAGGGAGATCAGTTCGGTGCTTTGTGACCACCTAGAGGGGTGGGATAGGGAGGGTGGGAGGGAGATGCAAGAGGGAGGGGATATGGGGATATATGTATACATACAGCTGAGTCACTTTGTTATACGGCAGAAACTAACACACCATTGTAAAGCAATTATACTCCAATAAAGATGTTAAAAAAAAAAAAAGACTGTCTCTTTCTCTGTTCCAAACTTCACTTTTATTTCCCCCAAGAAGTATACAGTGAGGCTTAGGAGGCAGTAGAGTGCAGGGACTAAGAATGTGGAAGCTGCTGTCCAATTGAAGGGATTTGTATCATATTTCAGACACTTGCTGGTAGTGGGACCTTGAGAAAATTTAAGCTCCAGTTCTCTTATCTGTAAAATGGTGATAATAACTTTAACATAGTAGTATTCTTCTGAGGGCTAGAGTAGCCCACAGACTTGGTATTGTGCCTGGTACATAATAAATTTTTGATAAATGTCAGCATTGTTAGAATTATTATTGCCTCTAACTACTACTATTAGCAGCATGTACGCTATGGAATTCAAGTTAGATGAGTCACCAATGCCATCCTACATTGCAAATTGCCTAACCGTGGCCTTCCACAAGGAAAATACTTAATAAACATTCTGAATTTGGAAGGAAAGGTGAAAGGGAAGGAGAGAGAAGTCACAAAACACTCAATAAACATTGATTAAGTGGCTGGCAAGGCGGGGACTTGCATATAAAAGAATCTGTCAACTGTTGTCACTCCCTGCCCCTTTCTGAGGGCCTAACCATGAGTGGTCCCATGGGCACAGTCAAAGGCCTGTAACAGGAGAGAGCATGGAACATGCAAAGGATGGACAGGAGCTCAGAGGCGGAGCACATAGAGTAAGGATGGGCAGTAAGTCTACGAGACAGGCAGACTTAGGCCATGGTAAGGACTTTGGTCCTTATCCTAAGAGCAATAAAGCCACAAAAGAATTTTAACCAACGAGTGTTATAAGGTCGGGCCTGGCTAGTACTTGGATGGGAGATCAAAGAGTGTTATATGATTACATTTGTATTTTGAGAAGACTACTCTTGAGAGCAATTTGGGTGGGACTAGAGTAAAAGAAGGTGATAGATCTGTTAGTGGACCATTGCAGCTGTCTAGGCAAGAAATGGATTCGCTGGGACCTGGGTTGGGGTGGATGAAGTAGAAAAAAGTAATCTGGAGTCAAAATCAAGAGGACGTGTTTATGAATTAATGGAGGAAGGGGTTGAAAAGAGGATGGTCTCAACTCTGACTCCTAGCGTTGACTAGTAGGACTGTATGGTTGGTAGGGCCACACCTGAGTCCATTTTGAGATGCTCTTGAGACGTCAGAAATATTAACTAGAATGCTGGCTATGCCAATCGGGAGCTCAAAAGACAGGTTGGGGCTGAATTTAGAAGTCATTAGATGGTAATAAGAATTTTGCAGCATTAGCCAAAGTAAATGAGAAGTTAAGGATATTTTAAGGTCAACGATTCTTGAGTGTGTACAAATGCTGAGAGGAACGAGAGAGAACATTGGAAGATTCAGGAGGAAGAAAGAATAATTAATTGCACAAGGAATTCCATCAATTTGTCTGTGTTTTGCAAGAATTTATACCTTTCGTACTTCAAAAAGGATTCAAAATAACTCATAATATTTCAAAATACAACAAACAAAACAAAAAAGGATCAATGGTTGGGACTGATTTTTAAAAAATATTTAAAATCACTATGAGAAGATGGTAATGCATTCAGGGGTCTGGGATTAGTTGATCTGTCAGGATGACTGAAATTAACGAAAATCCTCAATGGGATCAAATAGACCCAAAACTTGATTTTGTAAATGAAATTTTATTGGCGCACGAACATGCCCATTCACTATGGATTGTCAATGGCTGTTTTCCCACTACAATGGCAGAGTTGAACTGAGATTGTATGGCCTGTGAAAACCTAAACTATTTACTATCTGTGCCTTCGTAGAAAAAGTCTGTCCATCCCTGCAATAGGAGAACTGGATCTTCTCACTAGAAGAGAAGTCCGAAGGCAGGACCATGTCCAGGATGGTTGCCTCAGGGGATCAACCGTGTCATTCTTGCACTAGTTTCTTCCCATTTCTTGGCTCTTCCCTTCTCAGTGTGTGAGTTTCCTCCTGAGGCTGGGGTTTGTCATGGTTGCAAGAGGACTAGGGCAACATGGTTTCCACAAAGTAGGTGAGAGTGAAACCTCGTCACCAATCATGGAATCTAATTGTTTTTTCCTCTTGTTCTGATTGAACCTACCTGGATGGCATACTCCCCTGGATTGATCAGGGTCACAAAGGAAATAATACAACACAAATGGCAGAGTAATGGGATGGTGTGCGGAGGTGGGAGGTTGCGGGAGTTTATTTTCCCGGTGGGTAACGTCACCTTCCTCTGAAGAACAAAGTTGTGCAAGGCAGGTGGGCTCAATTCAAGAGAATTAGAATTCTCCTAGGAGCAAAAATGGAGAAAATGGATACTAGGTAGACAACCTACAAACATGAGTCACCATCACTGCTTCCTGCATTTGAGCAGCACGTTTATTCAGCGCTTCCTGGCCAAGACATACTATAATAATAATGATAATGATAATTTTTAAATTTTATGACAAAGGAAATCATCTGATTCCATCTACATAAGTTCTTCTGCAAAAACAGTCTTTCTCCCAGCAGCTCCAATAGCATGTGTTAGAGGCTCAGACTGAAAAGAGGTGGAAGAGACAGATCCCCTAAGCCTTCCTTTCTGGAACAGGACTCTGTGGGGGGAGAGAGAGAGAGAAAGCAGGAGTCAGGCGAAAAGATTTTTAGATGTGAGGTATTCAAAGGTGCTTGAAAGTGAAGGAGAAGAAACGGGGAAAAGGAGACATTGATGATAAAGAAAGGAGACGCAGATAAAAGTGTTCAGGGGGAGCTTAACGGTAATCCATATAGCAGGCATGTGATCTGCAAATATCAGTTAGAAAAGGAAGCAGAAGCTGGGAGGGGAAACTGACATACCCCTGTTTTCCATTGTTCAAGTCACATCCTTCCCGAGCTCTTAACTCATACCTTCATTGAGAAGATTCTTCTTTTAGAAGTTCTCCCAGTGTGGTTTTGGTGTCCAACCTTGTCCCCTCAGGCTTGGACCTCTGTATATTTCTACATAAACATTCACTTCATCTCCACAAGGAAGGCATATTTCTCCCTGTGGGCATGTTCATGGGAAAAGATTTCCATGCAGGGCCTTGGAGACTTTGTCCCATCATACTTTCTTGTTAGCTTGAAACAACTTCATCAGTTTTCCTTTCAAAAAATCCTTTCCTTATTTCTTTCCTCATTTTAATTCAGAAGACAAGCAAGTCCCCACCCAGCAGAGTACGGTAGAAATCTTAGTGACAAACAGAGATTTAGAGAGACTTAGAATGTGTGACTTGTGCAAGATTCTTTTTTTTTTTTCCATTGAAATATAGTTGGTTTACAATGTTGTGTTAGTTTCAGGTGTACAGCAAAGAGATTCCATTATACGTACATATATATATTTTTTTCAGATTCTTTTCCCTTATAGGTTATTACAAAATGAGTATAGTTCCCTGTACTATACAGTAGGTTCTTGTTGGTTATCTATTTTATATATAGGATTGTGAATATATTAATCCCAAACTCCTAGTTTATCCCTCCCCCCACAGAGATTCTTAATAAATTGGAATTTGCCCAGTGGGTGGCTTAAATGAGGGATTTCCTTAAGTTCCCCCTATTGTCACTCCCTGGTGTACTTTGAGATACATTTGTAATACTAATTGAGTACCTTCTCTAAACCTTGCATTTCACATACCTTGTGGAATTTAGTCCTCACGATAACCTTGCAAATATAGCTTATTAACCCATTTTATAGGCAAGGAATGAGGTTCCCAGAAATGAATTTCCCACACTCAGAACTGGAATTTGAACGTAGTTCTATTTACATTACAGACAATTTCCACTGTCTCCCTGCCACACTTTCTTACATAAGATGTATGCTCCTGCCAAGTTAATTGTGTATCAACATTCAAATACACTGGTAACACCAAGAGGAGTTTGTTATTTTAAGGATTTCTGTTATTTTAAGGATTATGTGTGACAGAAAAGATACACCTAGATTTTTCCACTTTGATTTCACAAATGTGCAACCAATCTATTCGTGGCCTTCTCTGTTCTGATTTTCTTGTAGCTGAACACTTATTTCCTAAAGACTTCTCTGTTCGCCAGTTAAAAGTATCAAGAGTCTGCCCTATATCATCCTTAATTAGCTGAGAAAGCCACTGTTGAAACTGCTTACTGCTCACCTTTTACCCAGAACCAAGCTAGGAAAAATGGAAATGTACTGTTCTTTCTGCTTTTCAAAGGGACCCATTAATCATGCAGAAATCTATTACAAAGCTTCTTATTGAGCAGTTTTGCAAATTATAATAACGGTCAGCCCTCTGTATCCGCGAGTTCTGCATTTGCATACTGACACAACCACGAATCAAAAATACTGGGGAAAAAAAAATCCAGAAACTTCCAAAAAGCAAAGCTTAAATTTGCCACGCAACTATTTATATAGAATTTACATTGTATTAGGTATTGTAAGTATTGTAGGGATGATTTAAAGTATACAGGAACATGTTCATATGTCATATGCAGATACTGTACCGTTTTATGTAAGGGACCTGAGCATCCTCGGATCTGGCATCTGCTGAGGTCCTGAGAATACTGAGGGATGACTTTAATAACATTGCTTAAGAATTAGATTTTGGTAACAATGGTTTGTAAGCCTAAATGTCTTTGAAAATGCAGGGAGATGTTATTTAAGCCTTTATTATGAGAATAGGTAAGAGTGAGGGATTCATTACTGGCTAATATTTTGCCAGCCCTATATGTAAAGCACTGCAGCTTAAGACATAGAATGTTAAATCTACCACAGATACACTATTAATACATAAGGAAAAACTCTTTTAACAGCTATATGCCATTTTATTTTTACAATAGTCTCACCAATGTGGCTTTAACAAAATTGATGCCATAATACCTCCCCTAAATTGGCTGTTACTGATAATGACGGAATAGTTTGGAAGTGAATAGTCTCTGGCAAAACTGAATATGGCTATTTATTTCAGAGTTGATTAATTGATAATTGTGAACTAATGCTAAATGCCTCACGTGTTGTGTTTGCCTCTTTGCCAAAAGATATTGGTGCCTTATTTTGTTGCCAGTGCTAATTGCTAATTACTGCTCTGGGACCCTGGAAATTGACTGAGGCACAAAAGTTGGCTAGCAGCTTCCCTTCCTAAACGCTTTGCAGGATGGGGAAAAAAAAAAAAAAAAAAAAAAGCCTCCAGACCCTCGAGTCTCACTTCCAAGATCTTGTGCTTTATGCAGAATGTTTGGGCCCTGGGGCTAAGGTTTGGAAAGCTGCAGGAAAAGTGCACAAGAAAACTATTCATAGCTAAACCTTTGGGGAATGTTTTCATGGGCTGAGTCTTAAATAAACTGAAGTCGTTTTTAATTGAATGCACTAGTAGTCGGCTTCAAAGAGGAATTTCACCAGGGTGTGGTTAATACCCCATTTGCTGGTTTCCTTGTTGTGGAATATTTTGACTACTGGGACCTAATTGCACCCTAAGGCTTGGAATAGCTCCAAACAAAGAGTGACATTTTCCAATGGTTCAGGGAAATAAATGAACTTCCATAGTTCTTTTACTGTTTGTGGCCAGAACTGGAGACTGCATATTTACTGTAGGGCACACAAACTCACCTGATTTATTGCTTGACAGTTGACAAAAGTGTTGATATTTGCGTGGTGAGACCTGGGTGATAGCATATTTTGAAATTTTTTTCCAGGGTGTGAAGTATATATGTTAGTTTTAAATTTCTTTGCAATTACAAGTGTTTTGACTGGCTGCATTTTTAAAGCCTAAGAATGCACAACCTCTGCAACGTATAGAGCTCTAAATTTAATTATTATCATTCTTACAGGTAATATTTAGAAAAATTAACACTAAGCACTTTGTGGCCATTTCAATGAGTTTCTTCCACATTCTTCTGACAGACTGGCTTATTAAAATAGAACTACAAATCCCCCATGGAAGAAATACAAGGGGTATTTGTTTAATTCTTTGATCCAGGACTAGGGCCAGGTAATTGAACAGGGGGTTGTCTAACCTATTCTGAAAGGTTTCCAGGAACAAATATTTCATCCCCTGGTAGCCTGTTTCAGTGTCAAATCCAGAAGTTCTTAACCACCGTCTTTTTCAAATCCTTCTTGCGTCTTCAAAAGCTTTGCTCTCTGTGGCTATTGAGAACAGTTGGGAAACAGCCTATGTATCATAATCTTTCAGATTCCTAACGATAGTCATTAAATTTTCCTTCAACTCTCTTCTCACCAAGCTAATTAACCCAATTCTTTGAATCTTTCCTTATAGGACTCCACACAGCCATCGAGCCTGGTTTGCATAGCAATTCAGTTCTAGAGCTCAAAGTTTTTCAAGAATACTTACTAGGTATTTGGCTGTGAGACATTTGAAAGGGTCTCAAGGAATTCCAACTAAGGGTATCCTGCTGTGATGACTTAATAAATCCATGTTAGCAACCAGGTACTGAGATCTGCCAGATACCCCTTATTCCAGGCGAAGTTATCAGGGGCTTATGTTTTACAGTGGACAGAGCTTCTCTTCATGGAGTTTAAATATTATCAAAGAGTTTACATTCTCAACAGATGAAGTCATTTCAGCCTACCTTCACTGTCCTGTCATCATTAACGTTGGTTGCTCTTCCGAAAGTAGCTTCCTTTCAAAACTGATTTATCAAGAAGAGTCCATTGGTTGAGGGAGCTGACAAAATAATTCACATCAGAAGAACCTGAATTAGGAAGAGGTCAGATGGCAACGGCCTGGGTTTAGTATCTGTCCACCGTCACAGACTAAAAACGTGAGGCCTCTGTCACATCCGTGGTGCTTATCTTAATAATGCTCCACATAGCCCTTGGCCACCCCATGCTACTCTTTATTTCACTTTTTAAGACCAGCACAGCCATTGCAATAACACCATAAACTTCTGTTTTGTCATTACACAAACATTACATGTGCATTTGAAATTAGTGAGCAAATGCAGATAAACTAAAAGAAGAGAAGGAAAAAAATCATCCTAAGTGTAAAAGCCCGTGCTCCGCAACAAGAGAAGCCACCACAATGAGACGCCTGTGCACCGCAGTGAAGAGTAGCCCCTGCTCGCCGCAACTAGAAAAAAGCCTGCGTGCAGCAACGAAGACCCAGTGCAGCCAAAATAAAATAAAATAATTAAAATGCAGAGATTTTCCAAACTAGATAAAATAACAATATCCAACATAGGGTATCTATAAGAAATAGATATAGATACTTGAAATACAAAGATATCTATAGGTTAAAACTTAAAGGATGGAAAAGATATACCGTGCAAACAGTAATCTTAAGCAAGGTGGAATTGCTTTATCAATATCAAATGGCAAAGACTTTAAGTAATGTTACTAGGACTAAAGAGGTATATTTTATAATGATAAATAAACGAATGAATCAAGAAGATGTAATGACACTAACTTTGCATGCACTGTAAAAAATCTTTCAAACATATGAAGCAAACACTGATTATACAAAAAGTAAAGATAAATGAATCATTTTAACATTTTTTTCTCTTTAGATTTTCATCTTTTTTTCCAACCTGATTTATAAGAGCTTTTTACTTATAATTCTGTAAGAAAGTTAAAACAATTTATCTGTTATATATATATTATCAATTTTCCCAGTTTGCTACATGTCATTTTATTTTGTGTGTTATGTAGTCATTGTTAATCTTTGCTTTATAGTTGTTGGTTTTGGTATCATGCTTACAACATACATTCTTATCCTGATATTACAGATCTAACTACCATCACGGTGTCGTTTTCTTCTAGAAGTTTTTGATTCCATTTAATTTTTCTTCTTAAATATTTAAGCTTTTTGGAATTTAAACACTTCTTAATTTCATGTAATTTTTACTTTTAAGTATTTAATTATTTTGAAATTTTTCCTTCAGAATATAGTGTGTGATAGTCATCTAACTTTACTTTCTATGAATCATTTTCCCATCACTGTTGGAAACCTCTCTTTTCCCGGTGTTCTTTACAAGTTTAGATGGAATGACTTTCCTTTCTCCCCCCCTGCCTTTTCTGTCAAATAGTCACTGAGCAGCTATTACACACCAGGTAGTATGCTTAGCACTGGGGGCTGGAAAAAAGAAAAAAGGGTGTAAAAACCAAACACGTTGTCTTTGAGTTTATGGTCTTTTAGAAAGCATAGGGGCTTTCTACAGGGACAAAATGCTGCACAATCAAGATGAAGGAATGACACTTTGTTTCACGACCACCCATCAGATATATAATGAGCTCTAAGCTCTGTTCATGTTATAAACATGACCAGACCTTTTAGGACTTTACAATCGAGTGAAAGATTTTTTTTTAAACGCTTACAATTTTATAGTAATGTTTTGTGTCCAAGAAAATCCTTCTCTTCTGTAGTAACGATCTCTTTTAGGTGCACTATTAGCCCTCGGGTCTTAGAGCCTCATGTACTCACAACCCAATTTCAATGTCATCTGAAAACATTTCTCTCTCGTGGCCTCCATTTTCCCTCCTCATCCGTCTCTTACTGGCCTCATAATTGAGGACTTATTTTATTCACCACACAATGTCTTTGCCCTCCTGCCATCTGTAATTTATGCCTTACACACTCTGCTGCCTGGTATTATTTAATTCTGCTTTAAAAAATGACAAGAGTTTTGTGAACCACTTGGTAGGAATCACCCCATTAAAAATATTGTTATGCATAACGGTATTTAGAAAAAAGCTCCAGCAGCAGATTTCAGTTTTGTAAGATAATGCTCTTTATAGCACAAGCCAGCTGGTGGTTACAGTTATCATTAATATTATAAAATAAAGATAACAGGAGCCCCAGGGAAAGAAGAATGACCTCCTAAGAGAAGGCTAGGGTTTCTAATCCAGGTCTGAACCTTCCATTCAGCTACACAAAAGGAAGCAGCAACATTGCCAGGGTCAGATGTGGGTTTTCACCTCCCCCCACAGCAGGATCTCCGAAGTGCTAAAATGTGCAGGCTGTATTGGGCGACCATCGACCTCTCTTTTCTTCAATATTATTTTTCAGCAGAGCACACGTTGGTCATTAAAACATCAAGAGTGTCTTGAGGGCTTCCCTGGTGGCGCAGTGGTTGAGAGTCCGCCTGCCGATGCAGGGGACGCGGGTTCGTGCCCCGGTCCGGGAAGATCCCACATGCCGCGGAGCGGCTGGGCCCGAGAGCCATGTCCACTGAGCCTGCGCGTCCAGAGCCTGTGCTCCGCAACGGGAGAGGCCACAGCAGTGAGAGGCCTGCGCACCACACACACACACACACACACACACACACACACACACACACACAGTGTCCTGAGAAGTGCCGAGAAGTGGTAGCTTTGATTTTGTTTTCTCCTTGGCGCTCTTGCACCAGCATGCTGATTTTAATTTCCTGATCACAATGCCTTTCCTGGGTAATCTGGGTGACATGGAATAGAGCACCATGTGGGAGATAATTACCTCACTAACCACCACAGCCCATTCCTCTCCTTTCTGGACACGCGGTTAATCCACACTCTCCATCTGTCTGCCATGACGCTGAGTTCTAGCCGGCGGAAAGCCAGCAATAGGCTCTGTTTCCAGGCTGGGGACCCATTAAACCTGCCGATGTTTGATATTCGCAGCTCTTTTTCCTCTCACCAGCTTGACCCAACCACAGAAACCTTGGAAGCCTTTGCTCAGTACAATCCAGACATGAGATTGAGGGACTGGGTCTCCAATACTTGGAGGACAGCTGCTGTTCTGGGCTAAATTGTGCGCCCCCCAAATTCATATGTTAAAGTCCCAACCCCTCTGGTACCTCATATTGTGACCTCACTTGGAGATGGGGTCTTTTAGGGACAATCAAGTTACGGTGAAGTCATGAGCGTCGGTCCTAACCCAATATGACTGGTGTTTACAAACAGTGGAAACTGGACACACACACAGGGGAAGATGACGTGAAGATACAGGGAGAAGAGGCCTCCACAGAGCCTCCCCTCAGAGCCCCCAGGAGGAACCAATCCTGCCGGCATCTCCATTTTGGTCTCTGACCCTTAGAACTGGGAGACCGTACATTTCTGTTTAAGTCGCCCAGTTTGTGGTATTTGGTTAAGCAGCCCAAGCCAACTCATCCAGCCGCCCACCTAGCATGTACACTCATTTTGGAATTCATCCAAGTGAGAAATAAATATTCTCTTTTGGGTTTGTTTGTTTGTTACAGAAGCCAGCTTTATCTTAACTGAGAGATGAGAAGAATACGCTGTATGTCACCGTGAGCATCTTACGCCCGTTATAAGCTCTGATCTTCCCCAGGAATCTGACGCAAGCCCTCTGGGGACAGTCCTGAAGACAAGGTGCAAAGGAAGAATGTAGTAGAGGTAGGGACTTCGGTGTGAGAGTGGACTCGTGCCAAGCCTGAGGCTGGGAGAGCAGCTGTGAGCACAGATCTGAGGGCTGGTCCCCAGGCTGGCGAGTGCAGGAGTTCAGAGCAGAGCACCTAGGGAGCACTGAAGGGTGTGCACGGACGCCCATTGCGAGAGAGCTGGCCCTGTGCTTGACAAGCTTAATAGTTTACAAGAAACTCTCCAGCCAGGACATCAACCTCTTCACAGTTTGCAAAGTGTTCATTGATGAAGTCCCTTATTTCATCAAACATTTATAGCCATCCTGGGAGGGAGGCAAGACCAAAAAGTTGTTAGATCACTTCAGTCCAAAAGCCTTCAGGTTGGCAGAGCCAGGAGCTGGATGGGGAAGGGTGTGGTGGTCCAGAGCAGAGTGTTGAAGCCCAAGTGGGATTATAGGGGTGTCCCCACAGGAGGATGGTCCACGTGGGGCATTGGAACCCTAGCGGAATAAGGAGCATGTCTGCAAGTATCAGAGCTGGAGTGGAGGAAGGAGGGAATCCATCCAGGAAGGAGACCCAGGACAGGGGAGGGGGCCAGCAGCATGGACATCTGTGATATATGGGGTCTCTGATCAAAGGAACAAGAGAATTAAGGATAATGGAAACCAGCTTTCTCCTTACCAGAGAAGGAAGTTGAAAACAGAGACAACCCCCACCCCCAGAAACAAGAAACTCAAAAAACCAGAATTACCCCTGTGATATAGATTGGATTTGGAGGTACTGGTATGAATATATGGTTTTCAAAGTACTGTCTAGATAGCTATAGATAAATACAGATATAAATATGGGTGCATGTGTGTGCAATGAACTCACCCAGTGGCCAGATATTATTTCTAAATACTACTATCTACTAACAGGGTCCAGGGTTCCTTGGAGAAATGGGTGACTCCAGATTTGGGACTGGGAGAGTACACAGTAAGTCTGGATTGTCTCGTGCCAAAAAGTAAGAAAGTATTCACAGAATAGGCACATATCAAAAGGACACCGCAGGTAGCTTGAAGGGGCTGCCAAGGGCCAAATCTGGGACAACTGAAATATCAAAATAAATAACGAGTGTAAAGAATTGCATCCCATTGAATAAAATGGGCCAGTATGAGTTCATATTGACAGGAATAAATGAATAAATGAGAAGTTTGATAAGGAACAGGATATTGACATAGTCTCAACATGTATCTCTACAAGGTACATAATAATTATGAAAAGAAAACATCATTAGGGTGAGATCACCTTAGTCATGTGACTAAAGTTAACAACATCAGTGATGTGACAACCAAAATCGTGCACCACCTGATAAGATGCAGTCAGCAGAGCACAGCATCCCTTGTGTGATGTGACGTTGACATCAAAGATCTGAATCTAATCACGAGGAAACATCAGGAAAACCCAGACTGGGGGCTATTCTATAAAATAAGTGGCCTAAAGTAGTCAAAGGTGTCTAGGTCATAAAGGCCAAGGGAAAACCTAGAAACTGTTCCAGATTGAAGGAAATGAATGACATGACAATTAAAGAAACACAACAAAGCAACGTACGATTAGGAACTGGTTCCCTGTGCTAAAAAGGATGTTATTGAAGGAACTGGTGAAATGTGAATGCATTTTGATTTGGGTGGTTGTACGGTAGATTTTCCCCTTGTTTGTAGGAAATACACACTAAAGTATTCAGGTCGATGGAGAACCACATTGGCACCATGTTGGCAACCTTCTCTCAAAAGGTTCAGGAAGAGAAAGTTCTTTGTACTGAAGGTATGACTTTTTTCCTAAGTTTGAGACTGTTTCAAAATAAAACAGTCTTTTAAGTCAGCAGACCCATTTTACAGATGAAGAAACAGAGCCCCGAGGGGTGTGAGGTTACCCAGCCAGTGTGGGACAGCTCCAGGCCAAGAACTTCACTTCCTGGACTTTTATTAGGCAACATTTTCACTAGAATTAGAGAGGTGTAAAGAGAGATTCAAGCAAATAATTTCATCAGGAGATAAATCCAGGTCTGAAACCTCACTCTGTGTAGTTTCTGTGTGCCTGGATCACCGTATTGACTTAATCAGGCTCCTGTCATTGTCTAAGGAAACATTCAGTGCTAATGTGATTCTACATTGGAAAAAGCCAAGTGACACCAACAAATGCTTTGGGGATGGAAGGTTTGGGAACACTTTCTTTCATTCCGTTTTCTGCCAGGTCCATAAAATAGAGAAGCTGTTATGTTACAAAGCAGTGATCTCCTTTGAAAGCCGGGAGTGGTCTGAGGGTGGCAGTTGGGAATGGTGGTTAAATTATTCATCATGACAGAAATAACTATCTTCATACAGGAGACAGAAGCCCAAATGCCTTTTAGGAAGTCAACTTGAGAAATTGCTCCTCGGTGATAATGAAAGTAATGATGTGTCCCGGGCCCTATTCATAGGCTCTGATTTTTTCCAGCGTTTGCAAATAGTGTCCTGTGCTAACAAAAGTCTGATTAACAAAATTAGGATGAGATTGGGCTGTAGCCTTAACCTCTCCCCTGGGCCTTCTAGTTTCTGGATTTCTAGGATGACTATCTTTTGAGGACAGATCTTTCTTCCTCAGTCTCATCCTTTGTCATCTGGAGTCGAGGCAATTTGATGGTTTTCTGCCATGACAGAGGTTAGAGCTGAATACATATCTCCTCACAAGAGGTTCTGCTACACTAACGAGTACTATCCCATTATGTCTTGGATGCAAAATAAAAAACACTGTTGATATCTTGTCACCTTTCCCTTCAAAGTTTCATACTTTGCGTCAAAACAGGAATATAAGCAATGGTATAGAAAAAGTGGCAAAAGTGGTTTTTATCAATTTTTTAAATTCAAGTATAGTTGATTTACAATGTTGTGTTAATTTCTGCTGTACAGCAAAGTGATTCACTTATATATATATATATATATATATATATATACATATATATATATACACATATTCTTTTTCACATTCTTTTCCATTCTGGTTTATCATAGGATATTGAATATAGTTCCCTGTGCTATACAGTAGGACCTTGTTGTTTATCCATTCTCTGTATA